>NW_022900942.1:66314289-66385484 GCF_012274545.1 Fukomys damarensis
TTTTTTTTTTCTGATTTTTTGAGACAGGGTCTCACTGTATAGTTGAGACTGACCTGCAACTCACTATGTAGCCCAGGCTGGTCTCGAACTCACAGAACTCCTCCTGCCTCAGCCTCCCGAGTGCTGGGATTACAGGTGGGAATAAGTGTATTCTTTTAAATGCTCATTGCAAGTCATCTAGGAAGGGCAAATCAGAACCAGGAGCTAACATCTCACCTCAGTTAGAATAACTATTAACAAAAGGAAAAAACAGCAAATACTGGCAAGGAGTAAAGAGATGTCTCACACACGGTGGTGGGTATGTAAATTAATGCAGCCATTATCAAATGCAGTATGGCGTTTCCTCAAAAAAAAAACAAAAAAAAACAAAAAACTAGAAACAGGACAGGACCACCATATGATCCAGCAACCGCAGTACAGGGTCTATGCCCAAAGGAAGTGAAATGGGTATGTTGGAGAGACGTTCACGCTGACACATTTACTGCAGTACTCTTCACAGCAGTCCAAGACACAGTGTTAGCCGGAGTACCCATCAGTTAATGAACAGATAAAGAAAATGTGGTCGATAAAAACAATGGAATGTTAACCAACCATAAAAAAGATGAAATTCTGTTGTTTGCAACAACCTTGGTGGTATAGGAGTACATTCTGTTAAATGAAGTAAACCAGGCTCAGAAAGACAAACACCTCGTGTTCTCATTTATATATAGATGCTTAAAAGTGGATCACAAAATATAGAACAGAATAATGGTTACCCCTGAGAAGGGTGTGGGAAATGAGGGATGGAAAGAGGTTATCAACAAGTGCTAGGTACAGTTGGGTACTTCAACGTAACAACACAAGAAACAAAAAAGGTCATATCATGCCTCTAAAAGAATAGAACAAGTCCAAACAATCAAAATGAATAAAATGCCTGTTAAAGAATTTCAAAGAATTATTATTTTACAGTGGTGCTGCACCTGCCTGGCAAGCACGTGGTTTTGAGCTCAATCTCCTGGACCAGAAAAAAAAAATTATTGTTTTAAAAGTTCAAGGAGACCCAAGATAACACAGATAAATAGTTAAATGAGATTAGGAAAACAATAGAGGATATGACAGAAATTCAGCCAGAGATAGAGATTTTTGAAAAAGAACCAAACAGAAATCTTAGAAATGAAGCTCTCAGTAAGTCAGATATACACAGTTGAAAGCATCAAAATCAAATCTTTAAAAATATCTAAGTCAGGCAAAAAGAAAAAAGAAAAGAAAGAAAGAAAGAAGAGAGCACTAGAGACCTATGGTAACCTAGTTCTGTGGCACATGTCAGCAAGGCAGCAGGCTGGGGCAGGAGGGTTGCCAGACTAAGGCCAACCCAGGCAATTTAATGAAAGTACATCTCAAAATAAAAAAATTGAATACGAACTGGGGATATAGCTCGGTGGGAGAATACCCCTAGGTTTAGTCCACAGTACATCACAAAAGTGAAAAGACCCATGGGACACCATTAAACAAAGATGCATCCACATTTATGGAATACCTGGAGGCAAGGAGAATAAAGTTAACATCATAGAGTATGTATTCAATGAAAAAATAACAGAAAACTTCCTAATACTGTGAAAGACACAGAGATCCCAGTGAGGCTTCTAGGACCCCAAACAGACATCACTTGGCAAGATCTGCACTGTGGTGAGTCATAGTCAAAAGCTTAAAATGAGAAAAAAATCTTAATTCTTCAAGAGAATTAGCGAGTCACATGTAAGGGTTCCCCCATTACAGTATCAAATTTCTTTCAGAAACATTACAGGTCAGGAGTGAAAGAAATTATGGATTCCAACTCCAGAAACAAAATAACCGCCAACTCTCCAGGCATGTGGTACACATCTGTAATCCCAGCACTCAAGAGGCTGAGACAAAAGGATCAGCATGAGTTCAAGGCCAGACTGAACAAAACAGCTAGTGAGACCCTGTCTAAAAAACAAAAACAAAAAGCATAACCCTGCCAACCAAGGATGCCATTCCAAGCAAAGCTACGCTTCAGAAGTGAAAAAGAAACAAGACCTTCCGAGAGAAGCAAAACCTATGGGAATTTGTGACCACCGGTTCAATCCTATAAAAGCTGATTAAGAGTTCTAAATCTGAAAGTAAAAGATAACTACCATCCTGAAGGCATGTGATGACATAAATACCACTGGAAGAGTAGATACAGAAGAGATAAAGAGAAAAGAATCAAACATTTTCACCACAGTAGACCATCAAACCATAAAGGAGGATGCCATGGTTTAGCCCTTCAATGTTCCCCAAAGTCTCCCGTGTCCAGAGGCGCATCTCCCAGCAGGAGACTGGACTGTGGAGGCCATCTGTGGTCAGCTGTGTGTGCTAGTAGGAGGTGCAGCATGGTCAGGAGATGGATCGCTAAGGTGTGACCTGGAAGGATACCTTTTTGACTCCAGTCCCTTCTTCCATGGCAGCTTTCCTCAACCAGGCCCTTCTGCCATACTTTTTCTGCCTTGGAGCCAGCTGACCATGAACAGAAGCCATGAGTCAAAGTAAACCTTTTCTCCTTAACATGTTCTTGCCAGCTTGAAACACTGGTGGTACACACATGACTATCCCATGGGGGCAGCTTGTACCACCCACTGAGACTGTCCCCTGCTGTGGGGACCACCTTATTGGTCACGTCCAAAGCAGGCTGTGAGCAGTGTGGGCTGTAAAGTGGACCCACAATCATCTTGTTTATAGAAGGGAGTCTGGCTGAAGTCTATGTGCCAAGGACAGAGTGACTCGCATCCAAATTCCATTCCCAAACTGAAAGCCTTTACTAAAAACACAAGGTTAATTATTAATCACAACCTCTATTTTGTCTGTTCTGCTCCTAATTCAAGAGTGCTTTGTCTCTTCCTTTATAAACCTTGCCTCCACTAGCAACATATCCGCAGGAACTCCACACAGTCCTTCCATGTAGTCCCCCCTTTACCTCAGTCTAACTGTGATGTCATCAGTAAATATCAATGGCTCTGGGTATTCTAGGCCTTTGCTTGTTCCAGCCTCTGACTGCTCAAGCACTGGTCATCCCAGTTTCCCCGTATCTCTCTCTATCTCTGTCTCTATGTCTTTCTTGTCACCTTGTATTGTAGCACCAAGCAGGAGATAAGAACCCACTGCAGGGGGCTCTGGCACCATGACACCTGATGGGACAGTCATGCGTGTACCACCAGTGGTTCAAAGCTGCCCGACCATGAGACATATGAATTACAGGCCAGCTGTGAATGTGGTACGTTTTATATGCCAGAACCTTTATCCTAACAAGGAAAAAGTGACTAATATGATGGACAAGAGAAGAAAAGAATAAAAAATATTCTAAACAAATAGAAAAATAGCAAAAAGAGAGAAGTCCTTGCCTACCAATAATAACACTGAATGTAAATGAATTAAATTCTCCAATTAATGGAGAGAATTTTTTTAAAAACCTAATATCTCTAAAAAAAACCTTCACTAGTAAAGATAAAGACTGAATATGAAAAGATGAAAAATGATATTCCAAGCAAACAGAAATCTAAAGTGAGCAGGAGCATCTATCTTCATGTCTAACATAATAGTAAGAAAAGATAAAGGTCACATCTAATGGTCATGGGACCAATTCAGTAAGAACATACAATGATTATAAATCTATACAAACCTAATGTCAGAGGACCAATTTTATAAAATAAACATTAGACCTAAAAGAAGAAATGGGCTCTAATACAATAACAGTGAAAGATTTTAACACCCTACTTTTATCAATGGATAAATCATCCAAAGCGAAATAAACAAAAACAAATCCTAAGAAACAGAATTAAAGTATGCTATAAATCAAATGGACTTAACAGACAATTAACACAATACTATATCCAGCAGCTACAGCTATTGCATTCTTTGCATCAGTACAAGGAACTTTCTATAGAACAGACCATATATTAGGCCATAAAAAAAAGGTTTCCAAATATTTAAATATTCAAGTATTTTTTAAGTATTCAAGTGTTCAAAAATACTAGAATCATATCTTTTCCTTTTTCTGATTAAAATGAAGACTAGAAGTGAGCAACAAAAGCAACTTTAGAAATTCTACAAATGCATGGAGACTGAACAACAGTTTTGAGTGAACAGTGCCATCAAGAAAAACAGAGGAAATTTTTTAAATTCTCAGACAAATGAAAATAGGAGCACAACATACCAAAACTGGTGTGATGTAGCCACAGAACTAAGAAGAGGCAAGTTGTACTAGCCACCTTCTCATCAGTGACACACAATACCCAACACCCCTAATGCAAAGGGAGGCAGGCATAACTTGGCTCACAGTTTCAGTGGATTCAGTCCATGGCTGGCTGAATTCAAGGCAGAAATGATACGGCAGAACGGCATGATGGAAGAAAGCTGCTCACTGCGTGGTGCCCAGGAAGAACACAGGGCCAGGAGCAAAGCTATACTTGTCCAGGTCATGTCCCCAGTGGTCTACTTCCAACAAGGCTCCACCTCCGAACAGCACGTTCACCAACTGAATTCAGTGATGAGTGCAGCACCCCTACTATCCAATCACCTTCCAAACACATGAGACTTGGGGTGCATTTAGATCTAAATTATAACAACCTACCTTTGGCCCCCGAATACTCATGTCCATTTCGTGGTGAGGCTTTGAGGGGACATCTAGACACAACCCATAAGAGACCTTATCGAGCAGAGGGCCCAGGGACTCTTCTCAAATGAAAGCTTTAAGGTTTTGCACTCTTGAGTCTGACGGGCTTAAGGTTTTGCACTCTTGAGTCTCTGAAGGGCGGGGGGGGGGGCTTGCTGATCACTAAGATACCATCAAGCCATCTTTCCTGTTGTCCTGATGCAAAGCACTTGGCTGTTTTTTGGTGTAATCTTTTCTGTAGCCATGCTTTCCTTTGCGCCAACTTTGCAGGTGCTTCTTTTCTGTAAACTTTTCACATCTGATTTTTTGTGTAAACTTTTCACATCTGATTTTTGCTAAAGATCCGTCTAAAAACATGTCACAGCCTCAACAGTGGATTGAGCACATGGTCATTTGGAAAGCTCAAAGGTTTTTTGGTAGCCCTGCCCCTAGTGCCTCGCTGGGTGCAGACTACACAGTTTCTCTTGGGCTGACTCCTCTCACTGTGTCTTTCCTCAGCAGACTTCCACACTCCTGGCATCTCTAGCACCTTGGTGTCTCCACAGCTGCTTCAGCTTCACTCATCATTCCGATTAAGGGCCGCATGCTGGGTCTGTGACCACCCAGGCTTCCTGTGAAATCTCCATGGAAACCTCCATGACACCACAGCTCTTCCTTTCAGCAGCCTGAAAATCCAGCATCACTTGGATGATGCCAGCTGTAGCACCAGTGAGACCAGTAGCTGGGTCTCCTAGGACCAGAACTGCAGCAGCCTCTGAGGTCCTGAATGGCTGAACACAGGAAACAAACCCTGGACAGCAGAGTGCCTTGGGGCTCTCTTCTCAAGACAGTCTTTGAAACAAGTTTAAACTTTTGCAGTATTGAGCCTGGAGCCTGCAATGGGTGGGATCTTGCCCGTTCCTGAGATGTCCTCAAGGCATCTTTCCAATTGTCTCAGTGCAGAGTACTTGCCTTTTTAAATGACTTTAAAGGCAAGGGTACCCTCTTTACTTGAAATTTAATGTGCATTCTTGTTTGACCAAACTGCAAATTTTCCAAATTTTTTACTCTATATTTTGCTCCTGATTCTCACTATAATTCTGGCTACAGGAGCCAGCAATACTGGCCAGAATGCTGTGATGCTTTGAAATATCTTCCACAAAATTAACCTGTCATCTTTAAGCTCAGCCTCCCACAGTATGTCAGGGCATGGACAAGTTCTTTACCAAAACGTAATGGGAATGGCTTCTAGTCCAGTTCCCAAATAAGTACTCATTGCCATTGAAACCTCAGGAGGCTGGCCTTGCTCTCCAGGCATTCCTATCAGTATTCCTGTCTTCTGACTCCTTCTAACATCCCAGTCTGCTGTTCCCAAAATGTCCTCAGCTTTCTCGAGCCTGCTTCTCCAAACTTTGCAAATCTCCTCCCATAAGCCTGTTGCAAAGGCTTCCAAACCACATGGTCAAGTATATTCATGAGATCCTACTTCTCAGAACTAATTCTATGTGTTAGCTTTCTTCTATTGTGAAAAAAAATCTGAGATAAATTACTTTAAAAGAGCAAAGATTCATTTTGCCTCAGGTTTCAGAAGTTTTTGTCCACAGTCACTTGGTCTGTGTTATTGCTTTGGACCCATTGCAGCACAGTATATCATGGCAGCAGAAGAGCATATTGGAGGAAACGCACCTGGGTCCCACTATCCCATTCAAAACCACGCCCCAGTGACCTCACTTCCTGCTGGGCTCCACCTCCTAAAGGTGGTACCCACCTCCCAGTAGCACCACAGGCCAGTGACCAAGCCCTTAGCACATGGCTTTCTGGGGCGGGGGTTAAACCTAATACTCCTACTAACAAGAAATCTGGGACAAACAGCCAGAGCCAGAGCCAGCGCCATCACAATACCTGACTTCGAAACACACCACAGAGCCATAGGAATCAAAATAGCATGGTATAAAAAATAAACACATAGATCACTGAGACAGAATAGACATCCCGGACATAACTCCATTATGCTTGTGTTTAGATGGCCTCATGCAAATGTGGGACTTTTTCAGAGGTGGCTGGGTCTAAAGTATGTGCCACTGGAACTTATTCATGGTCCAATGCTAGGCTCAAGGGCACTAGGATTAAGGGTGTGAGTGCTTCCCAACCTAAGTAGTCTGGATAAAAGGGGCAGGAAATACTCTTAAGTTCCCTTGTTCCTTTGGTCTACCATGAACTGTTGCCTCTCCACCATGTGTCACCCTGCCTTGGAGCCAGCTGATTATGGAGTGAAACCTCTGCAAACTGTGAGCTAAATAAGCTTTTTTCCCCTTTAACTCTGGGTGTCAGGTATTTTGTCTCAGTGACAAGAGAAAAGTAACTAAGACTGCCCATAAGTCTATAGGCAACTTTCTTTTTTAACAAGGGTACCAACCAAATATATTGGAGAAGGGACAGCCTCTTCAATAAGTAGTGCTGGGAAACTGGTTATCTACCTGCAGAAGATTGAAACTTGCCCCTATCTCTCACTCTGGACCAAAACCAACACAAAATGAATCAAAGATTTAAACATAAGACCTAAAACTCTGAAACTACTAAAAGAATATTTAGGGAGCCCCTTAAGACGCAGGTATAGGCAGCGCTTTGCTGGATAGGACCCAAAAGCATAAGAAACCAAAGCAAAAATTGACAAGTGGAATTCCACCCAACTAAAAAGTTTCTTCAGAGCAAAGGAAACAGTCAACAGGTGAGGAGACACCTACAGAATGGAAAAAAATATTTTCTAACCACTCACCTGACAGAGGGTTGATTTCTAGAGTACATAAGGATCTCAAACAACTTTAAAAAACATGTACTGCAATTTTAACATGAGCAAGTAGTCTGAATAGATACTTGCCAAAAGAAGAAATATAGATGTCCAACAAATATATGGAAAATTCTTGACATCACTACTTATCAGGGAAATGAAAAGTAAACCTACATTGAGATATCATCTCACCCAGTCAGAGGCTATTTATAAATGAAATGCTGGCAACCATGCAGAGGAAAAAGAGCTTTCATAGACTACTGGTTGGAATGTAATTTAGGATAGCCATTATGGAGAAGTTTGGAGATTCCTCAAAAAAAAAAAAAACTAAAATAGATCTGTCATGTAGTCCAGAGATCCCACTCGTGGGCCTACGTGGGCCTATAGCCAAAGGAAATGAAATTTGTGCATCAAAAAGACCCCTGCACACCCGTGATTACTGCGGCATTATTCACGGTAGCCAAGACACAAAACCAGCCTGGGCATCCATTAGCAGGTAGATGGAGAAAATGTGTGCGCCAGTGCGCTCAGCCATAAAGCGGCAGAATGGATGGAACTGGAGGACACGACGAAGGTAACTGAAACGGGCCAGGCGGAGGAGACAAGGTCCAAATGTTCTCCGACATACGTGGGAGCTAAAGAGCAGAAAGTGGGTACTAGAGGTTGGGAAGGGGGTAGCAGAAAGGAGACCGGACCCCATCAGTGCACGCTGTGAGCACATATAAAGGTATCACTGTGGACCCCGTTCATATGCGCAGTCCACACGTGTCAACAAACAGCTTTTGAAAGTTACACGCAGTTGTCCTATGATCCAGCAATCCCACTGCTGGGTATGACAGGACTGTATTGCTCAGTGTCATACATGTTATTACATGACCTCACTGTGCAGACAAAACTAGGACAGCCTCAAGTCTTGGGCCACAGAATCCGTGGGGTCACCGCTGCATTCACAGCCCAGTGCTGACTGAAACGCATCGTGCTGCCCACGACGGCAAACCCAGAAGAACTGAAAGCAGGTGCCTGCACACCTGTGTTCACCGCAGTGGGCTTCACCATGGCCTGAAGGTGGAAAGAGCCCCAGCGGGCTGCAGCCGGTGACTGGAGAAACAGAATGACACACATCTGTGGGGGGAAACTCACGCAGCCTTAAGAAGGGAATTCTGATACATGTGTCACGTGAGCCAGGCACAGAAGGACAGACTGTGATTCCACGTATGGGAGGCACCTCTGGACAGTGGTTACCACCGGGGCTGGGGACAGGCTGGGGACAGGGGCTGTGATGAGTGTTGAACAGGTAGTTTCAGTTCAGGTGCCAAGTTCTGGAAATGGATGGTGGTGATGGCTGCACAGATATGAATGCTCTTGATGCACCAAACTGTGCACCTAAAAATGATGGCAAGAGTAAACTTTATGCTATGGATGTTTCTACAATAAACCAAGACCTAACACCTTCCCCTCCCTCCATGGCGAGGTAAAGGCTCAGGGTAACAAGAGCCCTCCCAGCCTAAAGACCTTTAGGGCTCAACCCAGGGCATTTGCAGAGTGGGGGCTGGGTCCTTCCAGCTCAGCACAGCCCACTGTGGCCCCAGCCTCCTGTCTCTCAGTGGGGCTTCCTCTTCAGGAAACCGGGTGGGCAGCAGAGGTGGGCCTTAGCCCCTAGGTCCCATTATGATGTGTCCTTCCTCACCTGGGAGCTTTCCCATCTGCTTCCCTACGCTTAAGGAAGTGCCAAGGGGCTCCTCCCAGAAGGGGACCTGTGCTGTCCCTAGGTCTCTGCCTCCGATCCTACCCCAAGTTTCCAGCTCATTCTCCTGTCGTGGCGCTGAACTGCAACCTACTAAAGAAACAATCCGTCTTGCCAGAAGTGTTTTATCTGATGGTGCCAGTGCAGAGTGTAGGGGAGGATTACTGAGCCCCTCAGCTTTCGCTGTAAGAGGAAGGGAGCCACCCCTGGAGTTGCAATGAATATAAATCACCCCTGGGTTCCGGTGACCCCGAGAAGACCCATTTCAGCAGCACGTGCCCTTGGAGAGAGAACAGGACAGGATTTCCTGCCCCTTCTCTTCCGGAAGGACAGGAACTGCGCCACAGGCCCTGATGCCTCCGTGACCAGCCACCACCAGCTGCGGCCCTCTTCCCTGCCCCGCTCCCTCACCGGCCCACGGCAGGTCCCTCGGGCACCGTGACAGCTAAGAGATATGGGAGCGTGGAATGGCCACCAAGGGTGTCACAGGTAAGGAATGGTGCCTCGAAAAACCTCTAGTAGATAAAGCAAAACTGTGGTGAAGGAAGCGCAGATTCACATAACAAACCACAGTGGGAGGAGTGGGGGCTCCTGGCAGCCTCACCTGGGCAGCGATGCCAGCAGACTCCAGCTCCTGTGGCTGTTTGTGCGGCTATGCTGTTTCTAGACCCCCAGGGTCCAGCAGCAGCACTGGGCACAGTGGACACCAGCAGTGTCCCTGCCGGGCCCAACAACATGCTAGGCAGCCAGCAAGGTCCTTCTCCTGGTCACAGCAGCAGTGGTGCTGAAGCAACAGAGGGTATGCACGACCACCATGCTGCTGGCGCATTCCCAAAGCGGACCCTTGCTCCTACAGAGAAGCTGTGGGAGGCCCGGTGCTCACCAGCAGTGTAGACAGAGCCATTCTTACCCCCAAAAGCCCCACGCCCCCTTCTGGCAGGCACGGGGCTTCGCTGGGTCCTCGTGGCCACACCGTGGCAGGGACAGGACTGGAGCTTGGGCGTCCTCACCACTGCCTCCCAGACTCACACTGAGAGCTGGGGTCAAGGTCCCACCAGCCACCACCCTACTGCTCTTTAGCTGTTTGTCTCACCTGTGTCATTTCCTATGTCTGAGCCAGGAGTGGGGCCGCACGCCTGTCATCCCAGCATGCGGGAGACTGAAGCAGGAGGACCGCTGTGAGTACCAGGGCAGCCTGTGTCACTTTTGTCAGTTCGAGGCCAGCCTGAACCACACAACAAGACCCTGTCTCAAAAAAACAACAAAAAGAAAAATTCCATATGTGAGCTGCTCGATCGGGGGTTAGCAGGCTGTGGGCAGTGCTTCCTCCAACTGCCCAAGAGCTGAGAGTACACACTGGGGACACTGTGAGCCCCGGGAGTGGCTCCTCCACACAGGCCAGTAGAATGCAGTCTCGACGTGCAGAAATCCTGTCACGCAATGCCCTGAGGGTCGGTTTGTGACAACGCTGAGCCCACGCACTCTGAGGACCAGGGGCCCAGCCGGGCAGGTGGCAGGAGCCATCTCAGGTGACCCCTTCCTGAGCGTGGCTGGCGTGAGAGGGGGCCCAGCCCTGAGCTATCTAAGTGGGACCTGTGCTGGTGCCTGTGGTGTGACTGTAACAAAACCCCTGCCACTATAAAGAGGTTTGGATCTCGATTCTTATGGCTGGAGGGGACCAAGGACATGCACCAGGATCCTGGTGAGCCGGACAGAGATGTGACAAAGTGACCAGCTGGTGCAGAAAGGGGCCGAGTGCATGGGTGACCTCACTGTGTCACAATGAAGACAGCATGAACCCCTGAGGGGACCCAGCGACCTCCCACCAGACTGCAGCCCCCCCACCCCCACTCCTGCCACCAGCCTAGGGGCCAGACTTCGCACAGGAGCCTTCAGGAGCCACATTCCAACAGCACGGAGGCCACAGCAGGCCCTGCCTGGGCTCACCTGCCACCGCCAGAAAGTGACAGCTGGTGACCCTAGAGATCAGCCAAGAGCTACCCTCCCAGGGCCCCCAGGAGGGCCAGGGCCACAGGTACAGCAACCCAGGCGTGGGCTGAACTCCACCACTGAACCTTGGCCTCCTGGGGACCTGCCAGCCAAGGCCACCCAGCTGCAAAGGAGCCCGCTGCTCTTCCCAGGGTGACCACGGCACCCAGTAGCTCCTGGGCCGGAGACTTCTGAGGTGCCGGAAACTTCTCGGATTTGGGTGTGTGTTACAAAGAGGCCAGGCTTTCTGCTCATCTGACAACTTCACAAGGGGCTGTGCTCATCCGCCCAGGTTTCCTGCTCTCCCTCGTGCTAACTGAATGTCTCTATTTCATAAAACACCAATTAATCGGTCATTACCCTCATTTTAAAGTATGTATATCCGTTAAACATAGCTCACCTCTCCTTCTGATCCCATTAGCTGATAAAAGCATTAGTAAATTGTCACACGTTTAAACGACCGTGTAATAGGCATTGGTTTTAATTGTCGGTACTTAAGTGGCTGTTATAACAAAGTGTTTTGCTTCATAAGTCAGGTAAGCCCCGCGTTCTCAGAGGAAAAAGGCCTCTCACTTGAGATTTGGCTGCTATGGAGCTTAGATAAATTTGTAACCCACCGTTAATGTGGAGCAGATACTGAAATTGCAACACTGGCCTCACAAGTCTCTATTGTGGCACAGCAGTTGAAATATAAATGTCGCCACTGTCGCCACCGGAAGGGTGCAGTTCGGTGGCCCTGGTGCATACTCGCTCTTTTAAAACCATGCCCAATCGCTTCTCGGCCTTTTGGCTAAGATCAAGTGTAAAACCATGCCCACCCCCCACTCACCTCCCCATCTTCCCCCACTGACACCCCACCCCCCTAAAGCACCAACTCCCATCCTCCGTGCCTCAGCCCCGGAAACCCCATTCTGCCTTGTCTGTCTGTCTGTCTGTCTCTCTCTCTCTCTCTCTCTCTGAACCTGACCACTCCGGACCATTCTGAGGTCCTGACCTCGTATGCGTGGAGTCACACGGTACTTCTCCATTCGTGGCTGGTCTGCAAGCCAACCTACTGCCTCAGTGTCCGCCCTTTTTAAGGCTGAATAGTTGCATGTACAACGGCGAGGCGGCAGGAGGACAGCAGACAAGGGACTGCAGGATGTCAGAGGTCTGGTCCCCGGGGACAGGCACACCCTCCCTTTCCTCCGGGTCACAGGACCCACAGACAAGGACCATGTTGCACCCTAAAAGAGTCTGCCATGGGAAAGCCCGCTGTCAGCCCACGCAGCCCTACAGAGCACTCTTCTCCCCACAAACCTGGGGGTCTCGGGTGACCACTCAGCCCTGAGGCTCTGTAGACGGTGACCTGAGACATTCAAAACACTGGGATGCAGGCAGCACTGCTCCAGATCTGTTACAGGGACCTCTGAGGATGTGGCCTCGCTTGGCCACTATTAAATCTCCAGCGGAGTCTGACATGCAGCTGGACCACTGCTGACCTCTGCCCTCCTGCCGCATGGCACCCATGCCCTGCTTGGTAAGGCGCACCTGTCACTGCCACCTGAGTCGCTCCTAGGAGGCACACGGCGGATTCTGGCGGGCACGCCTCACAGGCGCTACAGGCAGGTGGCAGCTATAACCTGCCGCATGGTCACGGTGCCGGTGCTGATTCGATCAAGCATTTCACAGGGCTGTCGCTTTAGTGGACATTATGGTAGGACACAGTTCAATTGCTATTTTACAGTATTCTCAAAATGTTAACTATGATTCAGCCTTGAAATGAAAATATAAAAGAGTGTAATGAGCCTGGGCACAGACAGGAGGACAGATTGATTGTAGCAAAATAACTTTCTCACTGAATTTCATGATTTTCACAAAGCAACAGCCAAGTGCTGTTCAGGTCTAAAGGAAGACACCACAAGGCAATACCAGGACCCTCAAGTTATGACCAGCCTGACATATGAACAAGTTGGCTTAATTGTGATAACGAAAGGTCCATCTGCCTCTTGTTATCCATAGCGTATACGCAGGTAAACAACCAGAGCTCAGCTGTATTGACTTACAACCAATCTGAGTTACAACCAGGCCTGGGGAACTGATCAAATTCACAAGTCAAGGGTCCACTGTAGTAAGAACTGCCCAGCCTGTACCCAGGAGTGAAAGCCAAAGACCAAGAAATCTCCAAATCCTGGATACACCTGGGAAGAGGAAAATTCCATAGCCCAACTGACGTTAGTAGAGTTTATTTCAGCAAAGCAAAATAAAAACAGCTCATGAATCAGGCATCTCCCAGAACCTGAGCAGGCTCTGAGAACCCCAAACAATGCAATCAGACCAAATTTATAGGAAAACAAAAGTGAGGCACTGAAAATGACTTACTGGGCCACAGTCAGGGGACCCACCCGCCACCTGGGTATGGCTTCAGTTCATTGTTCATAGTCAGTCATCAGGGTACAGCACTCTGACCAGCTAGACCTTGGGTAGGGTGAGTAAACCCTCATGGTTTGGTCCCATAGGGCCCAGTGAGGGTGCCCAGTCCCAACCCAATGGGATTCATCACCCCCGTCACCCTTCTTTCGGTCCTGCTCCCCCAAGTGAGAGTTCACCCACAGCTTAGGGCCAGAGCCATGCTCAGAGGCCACCATCCTGGGTTTCCTGTCTCAGTGGTGCAGTGGTGGTGAACCCATGGTACGAGTGCCACAGCTGGCTGCTTGTTATCAGTGAAAGCCCTAAAAGGTTTGCCCTCAGAAGGTCAGAATGTCCTCACGATGGGGCACTTGAATTCTTGCCATTCTAGCCACAGAGACCATTGACCACATATGGCGGCTGCACAGTCACCAGATCAGAGAACGTGGTCCACCAGGGGCCAATTATGACAATTAGTAAGATGATACCGGCCGTTGAGAGCATACTCCTGAGCCAGGTCTTCTAAACCAACCCACCTCCAAACCAGGTGGCCGAAGAACAAGTCCGCAAGGAGTCTGTCCGCCCTAACCAGGCAGCCTCTTCATTATCGTTAGTGTAACCAAGGCTGCAGTAGCTATTGTATTTCTCCACCTGCAGCTGAAGTATGAGCGTCTGCAGACTCCAGACTCCTCACTGTTCGGTAAGAGAATAAGCCTGGAAATCTCGCTATTAGTGGAATCCTAACGAGGGAAAGAAGTGGGCCCAAGGAAAAGTAAAGGTGCGAAAGTCTTAGGGCTGAACATCGGACTCTGACAGCTGGAGCAAAGCTGCCCACATCGTAAGATATTGTCTGGACCCAGGAAAGTTGGTTGCCTTGAAGCCTCCAACAGGTGAATGGACCCAGGGTGTGGGGTCCTGCAGTTTTACTGCAGTGTAGGTGAGAGAGGAACATGGGATAGTCCTTTCCGACAGGGTCTAAGGCCAGGCTTTTCTCTGAACAGTCACGTTTCCTGACTCATACTATTTTGTCTATCCCACAATGAGCTAGAGTCCAGAAATCATAAAGCACACAGAAAGGAGGGAAAGGTATCCCACAGGTGCATGTGGGATTAATGGCATTTAAATGACCGCAAAGGCAAAGCAATCTACAAATTCACTTCTCACAGAAATAAAAAAAGAATCCTAAAATTCATATGCAACCACAGAAGACAAAAAAAAAAAAAGCCAAAGTAATCCTAAGAGGGGAAAAAAAAAGTTGGAGAAGTCACAACACCTGACTGCAAAACATACTAAAAGCCAGGGTAACTAAAACAGCTCGCACTGGCATAAAGAGAGACACATAGACCCATGGAATGGAATGGAGAACCCAGAAATTAATCTACATATTTACAACTAAATGATACAACCAAGGCACCAAAAACATGCATCGGAGAGAGGACAGCCTCTTACGGGGCACTGGCAAAAGTACATGTGCAAATACAGTGGACTCCTACCCTCTCGCACACGCACACACACAACTCAAAAGTGGATCAAAGACCTACATGCTAGGCCTGAAACTAAAATTACTGTAAAAACACTCAAAAGAATAGTTTCAAGACATTGGTGTAAGCAACAGATATTTCAATAGGAACCCAAAAGCATAGGCAGGAAGAGTAAAAACAGACAAATTGAATTCTATCAAAGAAGCTTCTGCACAGCAAAGGAAATAACCCGAGTGAAGAGAACCTGCAAAATGAGAAAGACATCTGCAAACCATGCATTGACGAAGGTCAGCAGCCAGAACACATAGGAAACTCAAAATGTCCAATTCCAAACGCAATCCGAGTAGATGTTTCTTGGACAAACAAGGGCCCAAGGCTCTGTATCATGAATGAGGGAAGTGCAAATCAAAACCCCAATAAGATACCACTTTCATGCCAGATAGGATGGTTACTATCCAAAACCACAGTAGGAAAAAATCAATCAATGAATCAGTAATTCTTTTAAAAAGACCACAGCAGGGCCAGGGATTTAGCGCGGTGGTTCTGCCGCCTGCTTCACAAGTGCAAGGTCCCGAGTTCAGTCCCTGGTACAGAAAAACAAAACCACCATAAATGCTGCTGGGAATGTGGAGAAGGGGAGGTTGAGACAGGTGGCGGAAATAGGAATTAGTCCTGCCCCTCTGGAGGACAGCGGGGAGATGCCATTCTGTAGAAATAGAAATACCACGTGGTTCAGCAATCCCGCTACAGGACACAGGTCCTAAAGAAATCACAGCCAGACATCTTCACTCCCATGTTTATTGCAATAGCAGCCAAGATATGGACTCAACTAAATGTCCATCAATAGGTGAACCAATAAAGAAATGTGGTATACCTGCACACCGGAATATTATACAGCCATAAAGACGATGACATCCTGTCATTTTCGGCAACAGGGGTGGAAATGGAGGACGTAGTGTTAAATGAAATATGTCAGATACAGAAAGACAAGTATGTGTTCTCAAATAAATGAAACCAAGCAGTTTACCTCATAAATGAGCGGAGCAAAACAGTGCTCACTAGAGACTAGAAGAGTATGTGGAAGGGAACAGAGTTAGAAAAGAGACACCAAATCAGACAGGAAGACTTACTTATGGATTTCTGCAGCACAATATAGTAGTTACTGTCTAACACAATATGATAATTTCAGGATAACTAGAACAGAAAGTTCCCAATGTGCAGAAGTGACTAAGCCTCGAGATGGAAGTATCTGTTGCCTTGGTTTGACATTGTCTACAAATATCCAATTGCTGTACTGTGCATACTTCCCATATATGTACACAAAATAGGTCTGGAGAAGCACACAGAAAACCCAGAACTTGGTCACGGAGGGTTCAAAGATTCAGGAAAGATCAGGCAGCTGCCCCCCTGCCAGTGAGCCCACACTTAATACTGACTTTACTGCCCAGTGTCACTTTTGTGTCTCCCCCTCGTGTGTAGCCCATCCACTGAACAGGCCAGCATATGTGAGCCGTCTTAGGTCAGCCCTGAGGACTTTCTTCAGTCACATCTCAGCAATCCCGCATGGGCTAACTCAGGACGAAAATCTGCTAACACGCTCTGCCTGCACCTGGATTAGCAGTCTTGTGAACAGTCAGTCTCTTCCTTAGAGTTCTAAGAATTCTGACCCAGTCCAAGGATGCCATCTCCAAGGTATCAAAAACTTATACACGTCAGAGTTCTTTCTGTGAGTCTCCTTGGAGATGAAACGCTTTGGGCCAGAATCAGTAAGTTTCAGAATCAGTAAGAATCATATGTGAAACAAAGCTCAGAATGGCCAAGACCATACTTCTGCTGAGATTTCCTTAGGGTAGGATGCAGTTGACCAGCAAACACAGTTTTCTCTGGCACTCAACATACTAAGACAGTAACTAGAGCTATGACCAAAGAGGTTACACCAGGACTATCAGACATCTATGAATGCCACACAATTTTTAATCCATTAATACATTTACACAAGCACAACTCAATAAAGAATCACCACCATTCTTTGATAATGCTTCCCAAAAGATGTAGGACATCAAATAATTTAACAAATTCCATGTTCAGATGCCCCAAGGATCCTTCTGGAACATTCTCAAAGTTAGTTCAATATCAAAAGAGATAATGTAGAATTTCATTTTAGAAAATTTTTCACAAATAGTTCATAACTCTTGCTAAGTACATAAACATAAAAATATGTTAGTTCCCTTTTCACGTTAGCCAGTTTGACAGAACTTTCACAAGATTCATCTTTCCAAACTTTTCACCAACTCCTTCCATTACTTATTTCTCCTAAGTTTGTTCCTCTCTCATTTTTAATGGTTAATAATTCCACTTTAGGTCAAAACACACATCTTTCATATTCTGTGGCTTCACCTACCCAAAACATGTCCTACTTTCCTTGCGTAAAGTTATTTTTAATTTGTGACCATATTAGACTTTAAAAACAACGCTTAATAACACTTAATTTCTAGCAAAAACATAGAAAGCAAGACACTTTTAACTTTCACGCTCACATCTTGTAGATGAGCACAACTTCACGATCTTTGGAAACATGTTTCCAGCAGTACAATCCTGTTCATATCGCAAACACATCCAAACACCTAGTTCTTCCACCCCTGGGAAAACAAGCTGTCTCCAGGAGAACAGGTACAAAGTCAGGACTCCGGCAGTACTTCTGTACTACAGTCAGCAAAACAAGGAGTCCGTGCAAGGGCTTAACTCCATCTATTTGCAAATACTACAGAGCTTAGGATTCTTCTTGTCCATAGAGCTTATCATCGCTGACACTTTGTACAGTGGACCCTTGACTTACAAACTCGATTGGCTCCTGGGGGCTGATGGTAATTCAAATCAGTTGTGAGTCAATACAGCTGACGTCTGGATGTTTACCTGGGTACTCGCTATGGATAACAAGAGGCAGGTGAACCTTCCATTAACCTGACAGACCCAAGTTGCTGGTATGTCAGGCTGGTGATTACTTGAGGGTCCCCTGCATTTTCTTATCTGTGCTGTGTGTGTGCACCTCTGTTTCGTGTATGACACTCACTGAGGAAAAGTTCTACACCCAGCTTGTCTGCCATGACATCCTGGGCCCGGCAGAATGCGAGCGGAGGTGGTGAATAGCAGCTAGATGGGCGCAGCTGCTGGCCTTTACCACTTAGCCAGGACAGTCCACATTCCAGCAATGAAGCAGTCTCAGAGCCATTCCTAGCAGCGTGTCCTAACCAATGACAGTGATCAGAAATCCCCCACAAGTCAGAACCACACATGTCCTCTTTTTACTCTGAACACAACAAAAATCGCCACAGTTAAGGAAGAAGTTTTAGTCTTCAAGTTGCTGGAAAATGACTGTTTCTCCAGCACCTGTCACTCAGTTCACCAACTCAGCAAGGGGGCGGAGCCCTCCTCTTCAGGGACCTGCTTCATCCTTCCCTGTGTGGTCGTGAGGTTGCTCATTGTAGTTGGTTTCAGGCCTAAACACCACCTCTTTTGAGAAGAAAAGCATAGCTAGGCATCTGTGTTAAGGCAGAGAGGTCAAAGGTAAAGGCTTGCTGCACAGAGACAGGGGTTGCATTTTCACCAAGTGTCGTCGGTGACCTAGCTGGCCCTCTGCTCCAGGTGCACTGGGCAGCAGACCCTTCATGGACCACCTTCCGCTCCCTGAGATCGGCTATGGACAAGGGGAGGGGTGGCTTTCCAGTCCAGCCCTCACTCTAACCGAGTCACCAAAGATGGGCAGAGCCACTAACAAACCTGCAAACAAAGCACCATCCCTGCTGCACGGCCTGCTGCTTCTAAGGTTAAGGCTTTCATCAGCAGAAATGTAATTAAAAACCCCCTGATATAAGGCCCCGGCTTCTATGAACAACTGTTTCCTAGTTTGTCTTTTAGTTAAAAGCCTCTGTGTGCTTAATTTAAAATATATCTTATTTCTGGGGAGACTTTGATCCTTACTTTTGTAGTGTATCCTACAAATAAGCAATTTCGTCCAAATTAAGATGCCCTGATTGTGGTTGCTGTAATTCCAAAGTAATTCTGGCAAGGTTCACCCATGTCTCATAAATAAACAGAAATAAAGAAATGTGGCACAGTTCTGGGAGTTCCTGAACACGAGATGGGCAGGAGTTCCAGGGAGGATTTTCAGACCCTGGGTCCAGTCCATTTTGTCTGAGGCACCCACTGCAGAGCCCCCCAAAACCATACGCCCTCTCCTAGCACAAAGTGACTGCCCCAAGAGTATGTGTTTTCTCAGAGCAAACACGGACTGAACAAAAAATAAGGTGCAAGTTAACATGTTTTTAAATGTGTTATAGCGAAAGGCACATTGCCATTAATTCCCCTCCAAATACCTCCCCTCACTTAAAACACACTTATCCCATTGTTCTTGTCACTTTCTGTGACAGTTCTGAAGTCCTCCTTCCTGAGTCTCTTTACAAGACGTGATCAAAAATCCAGTGAATGCTACTGCTGAGTGTAATCCAATGGAAAGGCAGCTCGGAAAAACGAGGCACTGGGTCCTCATCCACTTTATTCATTGGATCCGGCACCATGTGACTTCTGGATTTTCCCCAAAGTCAAAGTGGCTAGCCAGGCATGGTGGTGCATGCCTGTAATCCCAGCACTTAGGAGGCTGAAGCAGGGGAACTGCACAAGTTTGAGGCCAGCCTGGGCTACAGAGTGAGTTCAAAGCCAGCCTGAGCTACGTAGTGAGACTCTGTCTCAAAAAAAAGGGAGGGGGGTTTAGCTCAGTGGTTCGGTGGCCTGCCTTGCAAGCACAAGGACTCGAGTTCAATCCCCGGTACCAAAAAAAAAAAAAAAAAAAAAAAAAAAAAAAAAGTCAAAATGGCCAGGACAGAGAAATATTTTGAAACATTCAGGACATCACAGCAGCCAGCACAGCACAGAACCCATTCTTTTCTTACCAAACCCAGGTTGGTTTCTCTCTGAACCGGCCAGGCACAGAGATCTCCCTAGAGGTCTCAGTTCTGTTTCTGCTACAACTCCCATTGCGGTCCAGACCAAAAAGTTTCCTCCAACAAACTCAGCTTCTAACACAAATCTGTGAAACTTCAGAATCCACGCAAGAACTTACCCAGGAACCAGAGGCAGCGAGGAAGCAGGCAGCGCAAGCCTGGTGGGCGCAGTGACTCGGGCTCTGGGGCGCTGCCTGCGACACTGACACCGACCCAAAGGGAAGCTTTTGCGCTGATGGCCTGGGGTGGAGCTCGTGTGGACAGAGCACACCAGACTACAGGTTAGACAACTTCCGGAAGGAGAGCAGCCCCGCAGCTCCCGCCCACAGCACGAGGGACAGCACTTACAGGAAAGCGGAGGGAGGCCTCGAAGCAACTTAATTGGCCACGGCCCTGCCAATCGAGTGTCAGCTGGTCGTGCTTAGTGGGTCTCTGTTTGCAGTTTAACCAGCTATTGCACTGCTGGCCTTCTGCAGCCAGCTAGCCTCAGTGGCTGTGAGAAACCCCAGCAGTGGGTCTCGTCCGCCCAGTCCCAAGCCAGGGCCACCCACCATGTTCATTGCACACATTTATAAGAAGCGTCACATCGCTTTAGCCCCTTATAGCCCAGGCTTGTGGGGAACAGACTCTGAGCCCAAAAGGGACCCACACAGTTGGTGTAGAAGCTGGGAGGGGAGGAGGTGGAGAATCGTCCTAACTGATGTGGTTCATGTATCTGTCCAGCATTACATGAGCATCAGTATCCCATATGTCCATGTCTAGGACACCCAAAATGCTCTTCTAATAACTTGAAAGGAAACGCAATGAGAAAGAAAACTCCATGCCCGTCTTCTTGGCCGTGTTTCTCTTAGTGATCCATAAAATGGAAACTGGTCTCAGGGCTGCGGGATGTGACTTTTGCCTATAGGGGGAATTCCCAGATCTCGGGTTTAACTGCCCACTGCACGACCACCTGAGCTCCCCAGATGCTGGTTCTGTGTCCTGGGATTCAGGAGGTACCCCCTCCCCAACCTTTCCACTGAAATCAGCCCCAGCTCACAGGCCCTTTGCACCTGACCCAAACTTCCTGGTGGGTCCCGTGGTTCTGTCGTGGGCCAACCCTCCCTCCTTCTTTGGCCATTTCTCTCCATGTCTGCTCCTGTCCAGGAGATTCCAGCCTACTGCCACCACACACTACCCAGTGGGTGCCCTCATGAATTTAACCATCTCTAAAGTGGGAGATGAAGACGGTGATTCTGAGGTGACCTGGATTTACTCCAGGCTTCATTTGGAAGCTATGTGACCTTGGATATGTCACTCCACTCTGCCTGCTAGCCAGAGTCCCTCCATCTGTAAGGAAAGAATATGAATTGCTGTGGCTGGAGTTGCTGAAGGATAAAATGAGATTGTGTGGGCATGGCAGACGCTCTCACTAAAAGTGGCATTATGGAGTTTGGGTGGGATTGACCAAGTCTGAATCTGATTGGTTCAATCCAATCATGTGACCTCAAACATGAGCCCTGCTATGGTCCAATTAGAGCAAAGCTCAGTTCTTAGCTAGTTTGGAGAAGTTCTTCTTTACCTGAACAGGGTGTCCCTGACACTTGTCACCATAGGAGCCATTGGCCACCAAGGAAGCCAGCCTGGAGAAGCTGCATGTGGGACAAGAGAGAGGGAGAAAGTTGAGAAAAACTAGGATGAGACACAACCAAACACATCTGATCCCTACTGCCTCAGATATGAGCCACGAAATTCCCTGTATTCCAAAAACCGTCAGGTGTCTTCTCTGACACTTGCATTCCAACTGACCCAAGAGAAGCACTACACTGCCAGCCAGGATGTTTCCCACAGCCACCTGCAAAGCAAGGGACCCAAGCAAACCCTGTTAGGAACCGAAGAGACTGACTCCGCACCTTGTGGCTCCACTCTCCCCTCCGTGCGCAAGTGTAGGGCGGGGATCGCTGCTGCTGCTGCTGCTGCATTAACCCCCGGGCCCGGCTCCTCCCTGACTCCGAGTGGCCTCCAGGTGCCAAGCACTTCTCATGGGGATGTCGGGGCACAGTGCAGGCTACAGAGGGCATGGGGCCGGGTCCCCACAGGGGCAGCCGCGGAGCCTGGCCTGGCCCTGCCATCTTGGAGGTAACGCAGCGTGGCCTCCTCGACCACAAACGTCTCTACTTTGACAGACTCATCACCCTCCCAGCTGTCAGCACATCACTGGTGTGGTCTGCAGCCCTGTCCTCAAGAGAAGGAGCAAGTGGGGGCTGGTGGGGGTTGCTGGGCCCTCGGGCACAGTGCAGGAGCCGTGGCCAAGACCACAGGTGTCAAAGCTAATTTGTAGATATGGAGACGTGGATTATGTCCGAGAATTCACATCAGAACAAGCGATAATGTCCCCTCACAAATGGATGTGTCCTCACACGTGTGACTTCTGACCAGCTCGTTTTCAGTATTATTACCTGACAATGGATACACACTGGAAGTGTAATTTTATTTCCATTCATTAAATCTCCATCAAGCGAATGTCTTGAACGACACAGAGACCCGTCCCCATCTGTCAAGCAGAAGCAATTTACAGTAACGTAAAACAAATGATCCGCTCATGTAATTTTTATAAAATAACCAAGCCAAAGGGCTCCCCCACCCAGGAAGGACAGACCTGGAAGTGGCCGAGGTTGACCTCCAGTGACCTCAGCCAGCCACTTCCTGCCTGCGCCTCCACTTCCTCTGTGCGCCGTCTTTGCGCGGGGCTATGGGGAGGGCTCGGTGGTTGTCCTGTGTAAAGCACCTGGCACTGGGGATTTGCTTGCATCCTTCATCCCCACTGACACAGAAGCAAGACAGTGGCAGGGCGATCCACCTTCCTGGGTGGCCTGCCTGAATCATCCCCAACTCCTTCCGGGGCAGCTGAGCCCGTATAAGGCCCCCTGAGTGCCCTCTTGGTGGGACAGAAAAGCAGGCCAGAGCCAGAGGGTTGGGAGTCCCGTGGGCCCTGCTGGCCTCTCCCCTGCCCTTCCTGCCAGCCCCTGGGCTGGCTGCCCTGGGTGTCCCACGTCTTTTCTGTGCCCTCATCTGCTGGTCTTCTCTCATCTGCTAACTGGTCTGACACATTAGAGATTTCTTTTCTCTCCCTGTTCCCCTTTCTGACACTGGCTTCTGTTCTTTGATTACTTTTTCCCACTTATTTGGTCTTTTCTGTTCTTTCTCATTATCTTTCCTGGGACACACACCTTGAAAGCTGCTGGTTTTTGAAGAAGGGCTTGTCTCGCTTGGCTTGGCACTTGTATTTATGAGGGGAAGGTGGACAGAACAGAAGTGTAGGTTGTCATGGTGATGGGCTTTGGGTACAGTTTGTGTCTCCCAAAATGCCACAAGCTTTGTCCCCAGCATGGCCGGGTTGGGGTGTTGGGACCTTCAAGGGACAGGTATAATGGAAGGTAATTAGATCACTGGGGGGCGCCACCTCAGAAGGCATTAGTTCATGTCTGCAAGAGTGGGTTGTTTTAAAGAGTAATACTACTCAGCCATAAAGAATGAGAAACTAGAGACATTTATAGCTAACGGATGCACATGGAGGCGATACTCAAGTGAAATAAATAGGACACGCACGTGTAAATACATAATAGTTTCTCTGGTGTGAGACACTGAAAGTGTAAATAAGGATCAAAATGTATAGTAGATAATATGAAATAGGAAGAAAAATCCAAGGGGGAAGGGAAAGGAATACGAGACAAGGAAAAAAAAGGAAACATAATCTTTGTAAATAGGGAGGGGTGGAGGGGTTGAAGGTGGGCAGGGGAAGGGGGAAAATATAAGAAGCAAGGTACATCACGTAAAGGTACCAATTCCTAATGATGAATGTCAGTGTATTGTCTGCCTAAAATGTACCAATAAACTCAATGAATTTTTTAAAAAAGAGTAAGCCTGGCCTGTGAGCCCTTCTTGCTTCCTGTCTCACTGTGTGCTTTTAAAATTTTTCTTTTCATTAGTCTGTGTTTGCAGTTCCTAATAATGGTCACAGTCCTAGCAGGGACTTGGTGCGTGAACACATCTTAATTCTCTTCTTCATCCACTGCCCCTCCTCTCCCTCCCCCTCCCCCTATGTCTTGGTCCCCTTCCCAATGGCAAAAGATCTCCCTGTTTCCTACCACCTTTAATTTTGCTCTTTGATTCATTTATACTTTGAGTTTCTCACGGAGAAGAAACCATGTGATATTTAAGCTTGCGTGTCTCATTTATTTCATTTAACATGATGGTCTCAAGGTGCATCCATTTTCCCACAGGTGATTTGAGTTTATACACAAGCGAGTACTACTCTGCCATGAAGATGAGCTCGTCACCCTGTCTTCTCTGCACACGCTCCCACCGTTGTGATATTGTCCACCATGATGCCAGCACCACAGTCCAGACACCAGATAGATGGAGCTGCCTGATCTGGAACTTTCAGCCTGCAAAACTGTGAGCTTAAAAAAAAATCCTCTTTTCTTCACATAGTTCCTAGCCTCAGGAATTTTCTTATACTAACAGAAAACAGACTAAAACACAGGGTGAGAAAGGCCTCTGAGCCCTCATTTGGCTGTGGGGAGACCAGGCTCCATGTGGCCCATCAGGAGTCTCCCTTTTGGTCCACTGTAAGCTGGGGGACAATCAGGTCTGGTCCCCGTGCAGCTCCTGAGTGGATGGACTGAGTTGGAGCAGAGCCGGGCTGAGGGGCCTGGGCTGACCCTCAGTGTCCCCACCGGCCAGGTGCTGTGTAGCCAGCCACCACTGACACTCTGCAGTGAGTGCCTGCCACGTGGCACGCCTGGCTCCTTGCTGCCACTGGGGACCAGTGCAAGCTGCATCACACTGGGCTGGAAACCGAGACCCAGAGCTACCGCCGGGAATGTGCCACAGTGTCACAGGTGGTCAGTGAGGACAGAGCTTGGACGCAGGCCCCCGAAGCCACACATTCACCGGCAGCTGGCGTTCGGGGCACGGTTCTTCCTCTCGGCTTTGTTCTGTAGGAGGTGGAGTCCAGAGTGAGTGACGTGCTCGCGGCCACAGGGCTGAGGAGGTCCACGTGGCCACCGCCTCCCTGGATGTGTCATCTCCAGATCTGCCCTCTGGGACTGGGGCCACCACATTGCCTCAGGCTCCCACCCGGGGCCTCATTTCTACTTGACAAAGGCAGGTTTGGTTACAGCCACGCAGACTGCACCAAAGCAATGGATGAATCTGTGAAGGACAAACACATGTCGCCTCAGGTCACAGACCCGGAAGGTGGTCTGGGCTTAGGGTTTCAACGCAGTTCGTGAGCTGCAAAAATTTTACCTAGAAAATTCACATCGATACTCGTAAGTGACACTTGTCTGTTATTTCCTGTTTGGATGTTTAAAATCAGATTTGGACATCAATGCTATTCTTGTTTCGTCAGGCAAGTCACAGAGGCTCCTTATAATGCTCTTCGACAGCATGAGGACGTGGCAGGTAGCTAATCTTTGAAGGTTTTGCAGAACTGTCCCGTGGAACCATGTGTATGTGTGTTTCTTTGCTAACTTTCTCCCTTCCTGCTACAGAAAAGGGTTTTCTGTTTCTAATCAGATCCATTTTGGTAAACCATATTTCTTTAGAAAGTTGTCCATTTCTACTACTTTTTCAAATATATTTTCAGAGAGCCCAGTAGTTGTGAGGTTAAATTTCTTCTGTATCAAATTCTCTCACCTTTGCTGTTTTAGTTCATATCTTTGGACTTTCTACATCGCTCAGTTTTTTTCTTTTCTAAGTTGGCTAATGGTTTGTCTCTTTTGCTATTTGTAAACAAGATACTGATTTACTGATTAGAATTATTGTATCAGTTTCCTATGGCTCTGGTGACAAAACCATCGAGATGGATGGCTTCATGAAGACCTCTGTTCAGTCCCTCACATATCTGGAGGCTAAAAATCTGTTTGTTGCCCATTTTTCCATTTGCCCCTTTTTGTCATTTTTTGTGTTAAAATTACCACATAACGTTAATAGTGGTATGTTCTTTTTCTGTGTAATGTGTTTTTCTGCTCTTTTAAGTTTTTAATTTTCTTTGAGTCCTTGGGAAGTCTTAAAGTGCTGTTATCTGTTACCCTCTAGGTTGTTAGTTTTTAATGGTATCTTTTCTTCCTTCACTTAGGCACCAAAGTGTAACTCACCCACATCTGGGGATTTGTCTACGTCAAGGAAAAGGAAAAGCTTGAGTCTGACTTGTGTAGGAAAACACTGTGTGGCTTCTTGGCCTTTTTCCTGCTTGTCCTTAATAACCGTCCTCTCTTCCAGTCAAACAGACACGTACACACATACACACACACACCCAGCTCGGGATGCCTGCAGGCTTGTGAGATCTCCCTCACCTGCCCTCCCCGTGCAGGCACATCCGCAAATCCTGAGAGCTCTTGATCCAAAAGAGGGACAACCCGCTCAGGGACAAGGGGTGAAGCCAGGGGGCCAAACAGCAGTGCCCACCCTGTCTGCAGCTCCAGATTCTGTGGAGTGACCGTCAGAGAACGTGAGTCCTCTTGGAGTCGCCGTGGGCCACTGGGCAGTGACAGGGTGGTGACAGGCTTGGAAACACGTCCTGTGGGGAACAGAGGTGGCCACAAGGGGGGAAGGTGGGGTGGGATCCCTATGGGGCAGCCCAGGCCCCTTTCGTGCTGTCCTGGACCTGGGACCCCAGAAGCATCACCTACTGCCTCTGGACAGCTGTGAGTGCCCCCGCCCAAAGGGGGGCGGAGAGGAATTCTGCAGCCAGGAAGCTCTTTCTCTCACCTCTGTAGTTTTTCTACAGCTCTGAAGATTTCTTTTGTGCAAAAACAAAAAGAAGAAGAGGCTTTCATCTGCCAAGATTTTTACTTATCACATATGAAAGAGTATCGTCTTCCACAGATTCTGAAATGCCTTAAAAATGGGTATCAAAGAGTCCAAGCCCCATTAATCTAAATTGCTTTAACACTTGGAGAAGAATAAAAGGCAATTTCTCCAATCTGCAAATGAGTGTAACCTACAAAATTACAGATTAAATGCTGGGGAAAACTATCTTAGGTTCCTGCTTGAAACAAGCATTCTTTGAAGGGAAAGAAATATTACCTCAACATTTTAAAATCATGTTTTGAAATAGTTGAGAAAAAGACAGATAAGTACTTAGGCCCAATGGAAAAGTGACAGGGAGAGAAAATTCAAGTTCAGTGGAAACTAGCTGCCATTAAATTTCATTCAATAAACTTTCCCAGGGAGGGATCAGCTCCCTAGACTATTTTTACAAGCTTTGCAGAAACCCTTCTACATGAATCTAAATTTCTATGCCATTTTTTGCCCTGGAAGAAGATATACCATTGTTAAGGTGGAAAGCAGACTTCTTATTTCGATTGGTAGGAGAGAGGTCTTCTCCCTTTTCAGTCTCTCCCATTTAAATTTATTCTCTGATGCTCAGGCAGTAAAAATAGAGCTTAAGGCCTAGAATATTTGATAATCTTGCTTCTGGAGCCCAGCTAGATGAGAATGCCATAATAATGTATTAGCATGTTACATTTATACCCTAGTCTCTCCGAGGAACCAATGGAGTTTTACCAGACAGTGGTACAGTCTGACCAATGCCATGGCCATCCTGCCAGGCTGGTACTGAGATGGGATCCGAGCTCCTGTCCTTGCACAGGGGGGCCCCTTCCCTCCCCAGCCAACTTCTGTGCTAAGCCTCAGTGCTCTGACCTGCTGGGGGACCACCCTTGCTCATAGGGGCATCTGTGGGGTTTTCCCCAACTTCCCTATATCATAGAATTAATACAGGGCAACGGAGAAAAACTAGTGTTTGAGCAAACAATAACCTATGGGAGAAAATGACCCATGTTACCACATCCCAGACACCACTGTTATCATTTTTGCACACAGCGATCCAATTAGGCTGCTTTTCCTGCACACAGACATAAAAACTGATGAGATTCTACTATATATGTTTTACACACACACACACACACACACACACACACACACACACACAGTGTTCCTCGGTATCCTGGGGGTGTAGATCCCTTATTATATGTCCCTAAACCAAAATCCACAGAAGCTCGAGTCAGTTACATGGGATGGAGGAGTATTTCATTAACACACGTTCTCCTATACACTTGGAATCACCTCTATTTTACTGTAATACCCAAATAAATGTAAATGCTATATACAACTATCTGTTATATTGCATTATTTAGTGGGTAATACAAGAAAAATTCTGTGGGCATTTAGTACTGGTACAACTTTTTTCCAAATGTGGAAAGACACAGAGGACCCCTGTATATACCACACGCACACACTCACAGGCTCACACGTTCACCAACACAGTACATCAACCTGTCAACAGTTTTAGCTGAACCGTTACTTCCAAATGTTTGTCATTATAAAAAAGCATTAACAATGAAATGTGTGTTTGTCTGTGTGTGTGTGTGTGTGTGTGTGTGTAGTGAGCGATCTTTTCTTTTAAAGATTTTTATTTTTTAAATCATTTAAATTTTTTCTTCCTTTGTTTTCTCTTCCCCTTTTACATTTGATCTCACCCTGTACCTCCAATATAACCAAAAATTATTCTTTTGATTTTGATCTTTCTACATGTTTCTCCACGTGGAAAGAACCATACAAGTATAAAGTGAAGGCCACATTGTGAGGGGAATAAATGAATGACAGGGTGTGTTAAGCCAAAGACAGCAAGAAGCCCAATGAAGAGTTAAAGGGGGATTTGTTTCCTTCATAAGACAGATTGGAAATGGGAAGCTCTGGCATTGGTCTCACTGTTCAGTGGTCAGCGAGGTCCAGGGCTCTGTCCAGTGCTTCGCTGTGCCCTGAGGTCCTTTTGATATCCTTTGCACTCCCCAGAATTTGCAAGGAGTCGCTCTAGCCCAGTCACACAGTACCACATTCCCATCTCCGACATCCCCTCCATATCACTGGCCAGAACTGGTCACATGTCCACTGCCAGCAGCAAAATCACCAGCACTGGCGGGCTCTGCCTCCCTGAGCAAAGCACATAGGGAAAAGGAGTGGGGAGTGGCCAGGGCGTTGGGTACCATGGTTTCTGCCGGAACAGTAAGTCTGAGGGTTGTAAGTGGAGTTGAGAACAAAGAGCTGCCGTTCTCCTTAAGAAGGGTGTCGGCGTGGGAACAGAAAGAGCCCCTTTTCCTCCTCCAGAGCTCCAGACAGAGATGAGTGAAGGAGCCTGGGGTCTCCCTCAGGTGACTGAACAGCCCAAGGTAGCTTCCTGCAGAGCCTCTGGGACTGGAGTGAAATTTGGCCAGATGGAAATGTACATCCCATCTGATGTGGGCTGTCTTCTCACCAAGTTCCTTGGGTCTTTCTGCAGCTGAGACTTCAGCACTTGCACAGGTGAAACATGCCCACTTCTCAGGTGAGAAGTTGGGCTGGACTTCTGGTCCTTTCACCTATGGGAGAAACTTGTGAAATCTCACACGCCGGGAGCCCTGGGTGGACACGGAGTTGCTGCCACCACCCAGGTTTGTGTCCCTTTCCTTTCTCAGCACGTGTTCAGCATGGGTCTCTGGTGAGCACTCTGCGCCAGCCGTGAATGTGAGCTCCCGCTCTACGGATGGAGGCAGGAGTCAGCCTGGCCTCCCCACCTCGGCGCCCTGCTCTTCAGGGAAGGCCACCAGAACTTACACACCGCAGTGGCGTCTGTGACATGGTGACCCTCCAGCCTTTCACCTTTGGGGTGTTTCTCGCTCTAGTGTAACTCGGCACTGTACCTAGTATCACTGTTTCATGGGGGAGAATTGAGGTGCTGATTCCAGGTAGCTGTCACTGCCAAGCAGAAATGTGGCGGTACGTGGAACACAAAGGGGACCCCTTTCCTGGACTGCGTTGAGAGCTTTGGAAACAGCATCATAAGGACACTCCTTAAACAGGGTCACTCGGAATATTTTCTCTGTACTGAATTCTGGCCTATGCAGGAAGTCTACACCCACAAAAATCCTGTCCCGGTGTGATTCAACCACCAAGAGTGCTCAAAGTTCACTTTTATTAGTTTGTCAAATCTTTTTTATTTGTTGTCTTTGTTGGGGGTACCGGGGATCGAACTTGGGTCCTCGTGCTTGCAAGGCAGGCCACCGAACCACTGAGCTAAATCCCCGGCCCCAAATCTTTTTTATTTGACTGAAAGTTGTTTCCTGTAAAGAAAGAAAGCTGTGGGCCGGGGATCTAGCTCAGTGGTTCCATCACCTGCCTCGGAAGCGCGAGGTCCTGAGTTCGATTGCCAGTACCAGCAAAAACAACCACCACCAACAAAGAAAATTGCATGCAGCGGCCAATACAGTCAACCTGGTAATCTGGACTGCTTCAAATTAAATTTCTTGGTCTTGTTGAGTTTTTAGACTCTGACCATGGGCGAGGTGGTTCTGGGCATCTTTTTCAGACTTGGGTTTGTATCTCAAACTCAGGGCTGCTCTGTGTGCTCGCGGAAGGCTGCAGAGAGGTGCCGCCCTCAGGGCCTCAGCCTGTGTCATGGGGTGGGGGGCCTGCAGCAAAGCAGAGGTCAGGGGCTCCCTGTCGCTCTCACACTCCACTGCTGCCCTGCCTTGATTAAATGGCCCCTCCAAAGCTCACGCGGGAACTTAATCCCCACGTTGTGCACGTGCTGTCAGGCCTAGGAGGTGACACTGGGCAGATATGGTTATGAGGACGGCACCTGCGCCGGCCGAAGGGGATCACTCTGTCTCTGTCTTGCTCTGTGCCATGTAATGCCGCACCAAGAAGGCCCTCGAAAGATGGCAGTGCCCGCTCCTGGACCCCAGGCTACAAAACCCAGCCAAGCAGAATTCTCCATAAGTCAGCTGGTCTCAGGGACTTGGTTGTGACAACAGGCAGTGGACTGAGAGAGGCCCTGCCCTGCCCCAGGGAGAGTGTGCAGAACATGGGGAGGTCGCTACTGAAATGATGCTGCTTCTCAGTGTGGTTCTAAGCGGCGTGGCCGGTTCATTCAGAAACCAGACTTATGGAAGCAAAGGCGCACTCCCAACAGTTTGCCTTGGGTTTTCAGCTGCCAGCACAGCCAAACAGATCTCACCGCCATCAGATTCCTGCTGTAATCTCAAGCACGGCCCACAGACGCCCGTGCAGCCGCAGCAGGGTTTGGGACACCGGCTGTGATTTCTGTTAATCTCTAATGATCTGACACCAGGAAGCAGCTCTGCATCGAGTCCCTCTCCTAGGTGACCGTCATTTAGACCTGACGGCCGTGACTTCTCCATTTTCCCAGTCGTTACTCAAGACAAGTTGTTTTTCTATGCTGTTCTCCTGTCTCCCTCCTTGGGCTCGAGGCTGGGACCTGCATATATCACAATGCGACAGCTGCTTCTTTCCTAAGGGAAAGTGGGCAGGCGCCAACCCCAGGGCGCAGTTGCAGTGGAGGGGAGGGTGACATCGGTTTGTAGAGACAACGTCCACCGGAAACAGCTCTGCAGAGTGAAATGAGCAGGAAGTGACAGTGAGCTGGAAAACTCATCAGAGCGGAAGGCTGCTGAAATGTAAAGACAGAGAGAAGTTCCTGTTCAGAGGCTCCTGGCAAGGGGAGAGAGGAAGCTCTTCCGTCTTACATCCAGGGAGGTTTCAGGAAGGACCCTCAGATGGAGCGCACTGCTCAGGGATACTCTGCAGCAGGTTGGTGCCGTGTGGGGTCACCTGGCCCACAGGTAAGTGAGGCCAAAAGCCAGCCCTTTCTCCTCACCAAGGTCTGCAGTGTGCACACACAATTCACACATCGGAGGCCCCTCTGACACTCACCAGACACCACAGGTAAGAGATGAGCTGCAGTGGCCAAAGGGCTGGGCTGCAGAACTCACTGCCTGTGACCAGGGTCAGGTCCAGATGTGGCCGCCCTGTGGAGAAAGGCTGGCCTGGCCATGGCCGTTAGATGCCCAGAGATGGGAGATTTTAAGGAGCAGACATGGAAGAAAGTAAAGCCACATGAGGATGTTTGAAACTCACAGCTCCATTCCAGTGGGACTGGGTATGCAAATGAGAGGGTGTGCAAACAAGCAGGTGTGCACCACTGTAAAGAAACAAAAGCAGCAAGGACGAGCATACGTCCTTCACCGCATCAGCACACACTGAAAAGCATCCAAGGTGGGGAGGGGAGGAGGAGCCTGGCTAGATGAGAGAGAGTTTCAACTATTTAAAACTTTTTGAAAAGCAGTTTGGCATTAGATAACAAAAGCCTTACAAACATGAAAATCATTTAGACCAGTAATTACTGTAATTACACTTGTAGGGCTTCATCCAGAGGAAATAAGAAATGAATATAAAGATCTTCCCTGCATGTATGGAAAATAATTTAAATGACCCAATGTCTAACATCAGTACAAAGGAGTTCATTAATGCCTACTATTTAAGTATAGGCTTAAAATTACATTTATGAAGTGCTTTTAAAGCCAAAAACAATATCAAATTTTAAAAAGTGGAATTCTGGCATTGCATAGAGGAAAAGGCTACAAGAAAATATACCGAGGTATAAATAAAGGAGGTGGAACTATGGGGACTTCTTTGTCCTTTTATTGCCCGCAGTAGATATACGTGACTCTTCTGATCAAATAAAAAAGAAAAAAATAAGAGAACAAAAGGTGAAAGGCTGGCCGTGGAGTACAATGCAGGGCAGATGCGGGCCATGAGCGGGGCATGTGGCCCAGCAGGTGGTGCTGGGGGGCTGCTCAGCTCCAGCAGGCTGGGTGCAGCTGCCGCCCCTCAGGTTTGAAGTTCATCTCCTCCCGAGGCTCAAGCTTGTCATCGCTGCTCTGACACAGGGCTGGGTGGCCCCTGGGTCAGGAGGTCTGGGAGAGCTGGAGACGCCGCCTCCTCACACGCTTGTCCACATCAGAGCTGCTGCCCACTGGAGCCTGCCGTGTGTCAGGGTGGCCAGGGTGCTGGGCTTGCTGCCTGCGTCTGACCAGCCCACAGGTGAAGCTGGCACTGCGCACCCGCAGACCACCCTAAGGTGGCACCCTATGGTGTTCACGGCTCTGGGACCTTCCCTTCAAAGAGTGGCCCAAGGACCAGCCACACCAGTTCACCTGGCAGACAGCCAACCCCATCCCAGACCTGCATCTCAGCCTCTGGGTGGTGGGAGTGCTCCTCGGAGTTCGGGAGTCTTTGATCGGAACAACACGTTCAACGGGCAGTGAGAGCATTTCCCAGAAGGTCAGGGGATATTCCCCTCCCAGCAGTCAGCCCTGGACTATAGCTTCTCCACCTGGCCAGCGGAGCCACTTCCTGTTCTTCCTGTCCCCACAGGCAGGGTCACTGTCCCCTGGCGGATCACCTGTCTACAGCTCACCTCCTTGAGCAGCGCTATGTTCTCCAGGCCAAACCACCTGAGTCACTGTGGATCAAACTTGAAATTCTTACATCAATTTCTTAAATCCAAACTCTTTGCGTAGGAAAGTGAAGGTGACCAAAAGCAACTATTTCTCAGGTAGGGGATATGGTACCTGATTCCAGTAGGGAATTCTGTCAAGTCCTGGAAGAAATGTGGGATTGCTTAGCACTACTGGTCATAGGGCTTGAGAATCGGGGTGAAGGAGGGAGTCCTGTGTTCTAGATTGTTTCCAAGCAATCTTGTGCTGCGGAGAATTGAGTCATTCCATGGAATGATTTCCCTTAAAAAAAATCCTGTCCTTATTTCTTTTTAATATACTACAAGCTTCGAGGTGTTGGGGGCGGGGATTTCCCTTTCCAGAGATGGCAGAGAATTAGAAGAGAGAGAAAAATGTTCTCTTTATGGAAGACATATTTGTTTGCTGAGACATTTTCCTTATCCCTGGGCAAAATGAAATATACAATCAAGATTCTCTGCTTGCCTTTAAATGTGGTGTATGTTGTCATATTTCCTGCTAGTTGAATATTTTGTTATTGTTTTTTTTAATTTGACAGGAGGGTGTGGAGTCAAGTTATTCACCAATGGCTATTTGAAGTTTAATGATTGCCTTCAAAGGGGAAAAAATGTTATTCTGAAGCAGTGAATATTTTTCACTCTGCTAAGAAATTGCTGCAATTTGACACACGAAATCTAAGGCATAGATAAGTGTGATCTTGAAGAATTGTCTTTTGTTATTTTGATGATAACAAGAAAAACAAATCCTGCCGATGGTATCACATTTTCGACAGCCAGTGGAATTCAGACAGTGCAGCAGAAAGCGTCCAGTGGTGCCGTGACTGGCGCAGGGGACCAGTTGCTGGGGAGGCGTGGGGCAGATTCTGACTGTCACTTCTCAAGGGAAAGTCCCCTCAAATCATTTTAGGATGAATTACACATTCTGACATACTTAAAATTTTGCCTCTGTATAAAACATACAAAATGACCCAAACAATGGTCCTTCTGTTTTGTTCTAGAGGAGAATGAATTCATTTGTCTTCTATGTCGAATTACCAGTCTGAATAACCACATTTGGCTTGACATTTTTATTTACCAATAAAAATACCTGATAGAAATCTTTGGACGTAACTGTGGCTGCTCCCACTTGCATGGCTTTTTTCAGGGTCACTGACTCACCTGTCATTCTCCAGCAGGGACCTCATGACAGTGGTCGGCCTTATTCCCACCCATGTCACAGCAGAAGCACTGGACGGGGAACAGGACTGGGAGGTGGTCATTGCACCACTTGGATATGAAGGCACCGTGCTGGCTTTTGAGAACATTTACAGAACATAAGCATGTGTACTGGAAGAAATACAAAGTTAAAGTGGCCCATTTTCAAGACAAAGTAGCTAACTGTGAGTGGAGAAGGTCCAGCAGCTTGCCTAATGGCCGTGGACATGATAAAGCCCAGGCATGTGAAAGCTCCCTGGGCAAACAGGATACTGGGGAGAAATAAACCATTACGAAAGTCTTCGTTGAAAAATTGTAGACATGAGTCGGGAAGGGAGAGAAGGAACACCCGACAGGGAAATACTGAAAACGAGGTAACATCCAGGAAGATCAGACACCCCACGGTACTCTGCCAGCTAGGAACTGGGGGAGAGATCTGTGCATTGAGGGATAAAATGTGTGCCCGAAGTGCCCTGCTGGGCCTGCCTACCAGGCACCCGGTCTTGGGAGACCAACACTGAAGTCTCGCTTTTGCTGTGCTTTGTGTCCCCAAGTCCAGTCCTTGGGTTTGGGCGAGTGAGATTGCTCCTCACAGTATGAGTGGGACAGAGGGTCATTTTTGTCTAGTTTTACCAGGAGGAGTCACAAAAGGGAGCCAGGCCACCAGCTGGAACAGGTGGGCAATAGCTGGGGAGAAAGTCACAGCCTCCTTAGTCTGGGACCGCAAGGAGCATGATGGACTCAAGCACGGGGCTGCTCTGTTCTCTCACTGACAGCCAGAGGATAACAATGCCTATGAGGAAGCCTGTGCAATGAGGAAAGGGAAGCCTACATGAATTTCATGTCTACACTGGGATCCATAAGACAGACAGAGAGAACGAGGGCGAGGGAGAGATGAAGGAAGGACGAACAGGTCAGTGAGCAGGGCTGAAGGGGGCCACGGAGATGCAGGCTGGGAAGAGGAAGGCAGATGGAGCCACCAGAGAGGCTGTCGGGACTTTGGCAAAGACAGGTCTGATGTGGGAGCTCAAAGCACGGCTGCGGATGGCCCTCTTCTCCAGCCTGAGGTAGAACCAGCTCAAGGGGACATCTCAGACCATGGAGGGTTGGCCCGAGACATCAGGATGGTGGTAAACTTGGAGCACCTCCAAAGGATGCTTTAAATGCCTCTTTACTGATGAAATGTTAGGATGCTTTGGCAAAGACACAGAGCCATTAAATGTACCACTAAAGAGAGGGGAAGAAGACTGGTTAAAAATAATCTTCCTTCTTTCAAGCAGCTTCTCCAGTCCTCTTCAAGTAGGACCCGGAGCTCTGGCTCCCGGACATGGATGGAACACCCGAGTCAGGGAAGTCTTTCGGGAGGCGCAGGTGCTCCCTGGAGAATCTATGCCCGTTCTTTTCAGGCTCTGGAAAATCACTTCCAGGATCGGGGTCAGCCCGGATGGCCACATCTCCTAGGATTGTTCTCCAGCCCAGCTGCCAGGCTGCCTTTCCGGCCCAACGCAGAAGCCAGACTTCTCCGCAGCCCTCCTCCAGCAGGTGGGCAACGTTCCTCCTGAGAGGTGATCCCTTTGGCGCACCTTGGGTGGGGCATGAGAGGCGGGCAAGTGCGGAGGACAGGCTCCGGGAGGACAGGCTCCGGGAGGGAGCTGCTGGACGTCGGCCACGTGCCCACTCTGCTGTGACTGCTGTGACTCAGCCGGCCTCCCCAGGAGCAGGGAGAAGGGCTGACCCTGCCTCAGGCCCATGGACTCTGTCCCTGCCACCCTGGCTGCAAGACCTGCTGCTGTCACATCAAAGGACCTCAGAGCTGGGCGTGGTGACACACACCTTGGCCTCTTAGAGTCTGAGGCAGGAGGATGGCAAGTTCAAGCCCACCCTGGGCAACTTAGCAACAGGGAGAAACTGTCTCAGAAAAGGGCTGGAGATGTAGCTCGGTGTGAAGGCCCTGCCACACACTCACACACACTTGGGGAACTTGGCACCTGCAGAAATCTAAACGGCCGATCAGAAACAGCAAAGGTAGGGGTAGGAAGGAGTAGGGTGGGATTATGAGGGGAAGGGTGCAAGGAGGAGATGGGGGACAGGGAGATGACCCAGAAGAGGAAGGTCAGGAAAGGGGCACTTCCGGGACTCCCTCAAGAGTCACCTGGGGACTGGGTCTGGAGGGGCACCGCGCCTCCAGGACTGCCCGCGGCGAACAGGTCCGAGTCTCTGCCCGGCGATCTATGAAGCGGGGACAGCCATCAGCCACACAGCCACACAGCCACACTGAGCTCTGACATCACCCAAGGCAGCAGCCAGGTGCTCTCCACCGGTCGTGGCACTGACAGTGCGGCCATGGGTGACACGAAATGTCTCCTGTTGGACAGAGGCATCTTCCAGGCTACGGCGGAAAAGCTGGGTTGGCACGGGGAGAGCGCAGGGGCATTGCTGGGGACCGGGCAGAGCTGGACACCTGGCAGTGGACCCAGCCCTCCGCACCCACCTCCTGATTAGCCTTTCCCAGCATGCCTTTCTGTTAATGGTGGCCCAGGGGGTCAGATTAATCAAAACGGAAAATATTCCTCTTTCAATTGCAATTACAACCATTATTTATGTCACTGACATTCATCAATCACCACTGGCTACCTTTACTACTTTTATGTCACTTTGGAGAATGGGACCCGCAAGCCTGCAGCCCCCCTCCTTCCAGGTTAGGGGCCCTGGTGCTGGGAGGCAGAAATGTCCTCCGCCCAGTGTAATGGGAGAAGGAAGCAGGGAGCTTGTGTGGTTGATATTAAATTTTAACAGGCAATTTCCATGTAAAGCAACATGTGATTTATGTCCTCATATTTTCTCAGCTAAGAGCTGGCACTTTTTAATAGACCTGCGTCTCAGACCCAGGTCAACCTATCCACTCAATGCTGGGGACACCTGCTCATGTGACATGGCTGTTTTGATTATTACAGGGAGTCAGAACTGTGGTGTGGGCCACCGCATAAAATCCAGCCCCACAATTAACTGCACATAAATTGGAAATCCACCCAGACTGTTGTCTGGATAGTTTCAATGTGTAGCACTTTTTCTTAGACAACAGGAAGTAGATACTTGTAATTATACAAATAAAATCATATCCAAATTTTGAGCAAAACAAATCTGATAGTGTTTTGAATAACTTCATAAAGAAAATGTGCTCTCTACAGCATGATCAAAAGCTACGGTGAATGCCTAAAATTTATTACAATAAAAGACACATCGCCATTCAGCTCCCTCAGAACCCTCCTCCTCGCCTGGAGCACACTGATCCCATCGCCCTGGCCACTTCCTGCAGCAGCTCTGGAGCCCTCCTTCCTGAGCGTCTTTAGCTGCGCTGTCCTGGCTGCCTCGACGTCCTGAATCAGTTCAAAACATTTCCCTTTCACGGTCCTTTTGCCTCTGGGGAGGAGCAGGAAGTCGCACAGTGCCAGGCGTGGTGAACAAGGTGGCTGAGGACACAGTGTCATGTTTTTGACAGAAATTCCCGTAAATCTTTTGAATCAATTTGGGACATTGAGGCAGCCATGAAAAGACATTCAGGAAAGAGCCCTTCCACAACTGCTTCAGAAAGTGACTTAAAAATGGGATATATTTGTCTGATGTGAGGTGGAGAATTTTGAGAGAGATTAGTGGCAATGTGTCTTCTACTGCCCTTGAGTCTCTGTGGCTGTTCCCCCTTCCTGGCCCCATTCCTGAGGCCAGGATGCTGGTTACTGAGGAGCTGGGTCCTGGGTTCCTGGCCAGTCATGGCCTCGAGGCGAGCGCTGGGCTCAGGGGGATAAGGCCAGCTTTCCCTGGAGAGCACAGCCACTGGCAGAGCGGTGAGACCCACACAGAGCAGCCTTCTTGGGGATGGAACAAATCCATAGCTACTTATTCCAAGGCAGTAGGCAGGACGGATGGACAGACAGCTGTTGCCCGGTGGTCAGCTATGTTTGGAGACAGGCAGAGGGGTGCTCAGGAAACAAGCCCCCGGCCTGGCCACTGAGAGGTGCTCTGTAGGAAGTGAGGCCCTTCCCGTTGGCCCTCCAGGGTTGACATGTGTATCCAGGGAGCCACTGCTGCAGGAAGCCCACCCCCAGGGAAGGGACCGTGGGACCACACAGCCACCCGCCAGGCCCACTGAGGCCCTGCCAACTCCACAGAAGCCTAGGAGCCGACTTCCTGGTGTGGTGCTCAGGGCCCTGCAGACTTTCAGGGGCTTGCTGAGTCCCCGAGGCTGGAGGCATCACAGGACTGTGGGGACCCAGTGGTTGCCCCCGCCTGGCACCCTGCCTTCCCGTGGGTTCCTGCGGGTTTCTCTAGGACCCCCTGTGCCCTGCAGAGCCCCAGGTCTTGAGTCCAGCTCCAGAGGCCTCTGTGGCCAGCTCTGCCCTGCTGGGCTCAGCGTGGATGTGTGCGGTCACTGCGCCCTCCAGTAACCAGCTTCCATGCCCAGGACAGGGGCTTAGCTTAGGAGAACAAGGGCTGGGTGACACTGGCATGATTCAAGCCATCCGACGTGACGTGTCTCTCCGCCCTTTCCGGCCCACCCATACACCGAGGCCCCCACACTGACCCCAGCCGGCACGCAGCAGACACTGGGGGACCCCAGGGTGTCGGACTGAGCTGCGGCATCGCGGAGATGGATTCCTGGGTTGTCACTGCGAGGTCCACCTCTCTTCTGCCCATTCTGGCCCTGAGCTTTCTCCCAATTAAGAAAACGAATGATCTGCTGAAAGGTGGATGGAGGATCAATGCCAGCCTCATGGAGCAATTTATCTCCTACCATCCACCTGTGCCCCGACATGCAGGCCTTTCAACGTCTTGTCTCAGGCCCAGTTTGTTAACTTAGAAGATAAAAAGATTTCTCAGCTTTCAAATCCTGTTTGACTCGTAAAGCCCCTACTAGGATTCAGAGCAGAGCAAAATGCATTTCTGACGGTTCCTGGAGTGTGTTGTTTTGCCATTAAGCCTGGAGGAGACAGCAGATGATCTAAGGCTGACACCTGGAAGTGTTCCCCAGGTTCCCCTGCAGAACAGAGGCGCGAGAACCCAGATGGGATAAACCTGCCTGCCGCCCCAAGTGAGCCCTACTTTAAAGGCAGCAGTTAACAGCACAGTGCAGGCCAGAATCTAGCGCATCTCCCGCTGCAGCCTGAGCCATTCTGCCCTGATTGCTGTAACCTAGATGACCAGGCATTTTGCTTCGCAGGGAGGAGCTAATGAGCCAGAGCGCTGCCTCAGATGGGAACCCGCTGGCCCGCTGCCTAATGCACTGTGCGGGGCCGGGGGAGCTGCCTCCCGCCCGCGAGGCAGCAGAACATGCTGATGTGTCTGTCGGTGGGACAGAGGGAAGCGGACTGTAAAATAGAACAGCAGGTGGAAGGGACCCTGCAGAGGCCAGAGAGCCCTCCCACGGGAGCGCACACCAGGAACTGCCGTGCAAGGAGGGAATGCCGTCAGTCACGTCCCAGACTTCAGGCTGGAAATCTGTGCCCAGGACAGAGATGTGGCAGCCCAGCTGTACTGTCCTTAGCATCACTGAGATGAAGCCAGGCCCCTGGGGAGCGCTGGGGACTTGTGCTTCCCTGACTTGGCCTTTGTGCCCAGAGGGAAAGGGTAACTCAGACTGGAAGTAAGATGCTGATGATTTGTTTCTGTGAGACCCAAATGCTGAGCGAAGGAAAGGGGTAGCAAAAGCTCAGGCAGATGTCATGGGGAGGGGTCTCCAGAAAGGGCTGGAAGCTTCTAGAAGCAAGCATTCACCAGGATCTCCTGCACCCTGCCAGCTTCCCTGACGGAGTGGGCCCGGCAGAAGTTCACAGATGACTCCATCACAGCTGTGTTTGCCCGGAGCCTGACATGGCGCCTTCTCATCCAGCGTGGTGCTCTGCTGGGATCAAGATGGCTGGCAGCATTAAACAGGAAAAAAATGCTCTGCTCTAGCTGAATCACTGCCTCTTTCCTGAAGAAGAGCCGCCCGCCCCTTGCTCCAGTGCGGTAGCTAAACTCCCGGGAGGCTTGGTGCGGAGGGCACTTGTGACACCTGCCCTTGTCACGCCTCTGCCTGCTGTGGCCAGGTCCTCCGGGCACAGCCGCTCCTCCCCACAGGCCCCCTTCACTCCCAAGTCCTGGGGTCTCAGAGCACCCTGAGCCTCTGCTCCAGCTGCTGTCACCAGAGCACAGTGGGCTGAGCCTTCTCCGGGAGCAGGAGAAGGAATGTGATCGCCACTGTGTAAGACATGGTCCTGGACAGACCCAGCTCAGCTGTGGGGGCCTTGGGGTTTGCAACTCCCGTCTGTCCCTTCTCCCGGGCTTCGTGGACGCCAGCTGTAGGGCCCCTTTCCAGCCATCTCCCAGCCCAACACAGAGCTCCCTGGACCTGGCCACTGGCTGGGAGTCCAGAGGGTCCTGACCTTTCTGGCATCCTCAGTCCTCGTTGGAGCAGCCCTCTTCCAAGGCACAGAAACCTGCGTCCTGCACCTGGAATGGGGTCATCCCTAGGAAAGGAAATCTGAGCCCTGGGCCAAGCCCAGCAGGGGACCCGAATGCCCTGCTGACACCTGTCCGTGAGCTGTCTTAGGGCCAGCCATGTCTCTGCGGGCCTCCGACTCCCATCATGGAGAGGAGGGGTTTCCTGTGCATGACACTTCCTAGCTGACTTGAGACAAAGGAACAGGAACCGGATGGGAAGTGGAAAGGGTGCTGACGGACCCCATGAAGTCCCCAAGATGTGCTCGGTGCAGGGTGCTGAGCTGGGGCTCGGGGCTGCTTCTGCGTCTTTCCAGGAGCTTGTGACTGGCTAGAGGTGCTGGTGATGACAGTGCCTGAGCAGGACAGAAAGGAGGTTGCGGGACAGGGCAGACCTGCAGACGCTCGAGTGACGGGGAGGATTTCTGAGTGGGTGTCCTCCCATCCCTGGTGTCCAGCAACCCCTGCATCGCCGCACACGGCTGTGGTCGTAGGAAACCCAGCCACGGTTCCTGGAGACCAAAGGCTTCCACAGGAGATGACATTCTGCTGGCCTTTTTCTCAGCTGAATCTACAGGAACAGTCAGTGGTGTCCTCCTATCCCTGGTGTCCAGCAACCCCTGCATCGCCGCACACGGCTGTGGTCATAGGAAACCCAGCCACGGTTCCTGGAGACCAAAGGCTTCCACAGGAGATGACATTCTGCTGGCCTTTTTCTCAGCTGAATCCACAGGAACAGTCAGGGTTACCGTCCGAATCCACCACTCCAAGTCCTCACCCACGCACCCAGCGGCACTGACCCTCAAGCCCGCATCCAGGCGAGAGGCAGCAGGGTCTGGGCACCTCCATGCCCACCCAGGGCTGGCCTGCAACAGGGGCTGCGGGGCCCCCAACCACCTGGAGGAGAGCATCACAGCACTGCGGGGCTCTTGGCACATGCTTGGCTTGTGTGTCTCCGCACTCAGTCAGACTCTTCTCACGGAGCCTGCTCCTCACCTGTGCGCCTGGGCGTGTGGCTTCTCGGCGCTCGTCAAGCGTGGCACAGGGGCCGGTGCAGGGCTGGCCGTGGGCCTGGGGAGAAGAAGGGGCCTCCTCCCCAACCTAAAGAAGTCATTTCAGAGCCCAGACTTCAAGTCTTTTTCTCCAGAAGGAAGTACACGTCTTTTCCGCAGGGCTCCATGCCCTCTCCCAGGACTTGCCAAGGCCCGAAGGGAGAGTGTGTGGCTGAGTCCCGTGGCTGGCATCACTGACCAGGACAGTGAGTCACAGCCACTCTGGAGGCTCAAGGAAGCTGGCCACAGGAAGGGGCTGTAACGTATCCTCTGATGAAAGCCTGGCCTGGTCCCTGACCAGCTGCCACCCTGCTCGGACTCAGCTGTCCTCTGGCTCCAGCAGTGATGCAGGCCCACAAAGCACCAAGACCTCCCCGAGGTTGCTAGCTGACAAAACCCATGTGCTATGTCAGGGGCCAGAGTCACGTTTCTTACTGAAGTCCAGTGTCCTGCTCCGTTGTGACTTATCGGGAAGACTTTTTAATGTTCATGTTAAGGTTTCCCTACTTTCTTCATCATAACTCACGATACTCAAGACACAGAAGCAACCTAAGTGCCCGTGAATGGAGGAGCAGGTAAAGAGGACATGTACACACACATGGTAGAGTATAATACAGCCTTGAAAAAGAAGGTAGTGCTCTCATTCACAACCACACGGACTGAACTCTTGGGCATTACGCTAAGTGAAGTCAGCCAGGTGCAGAAAGACAAAAACTGTGGACCCTTGACTTACAAACTCAATTTGTTCCCAAGGGCTGGTTATAACTCAAGTTGGTCAGTGAGGGCTCAGGCTCCTCTCTCCTGCACACAGGCAGATCTCAGTGTTCTTTCTTAGAGAGACACTGGCCCAGGATTTCTCAGTGAACCCACACAGGAGAGGATGCTGTCATGTTCCTTCCAGAGCTCTTTCAGGGTCAGAGCTGCATCTGAGACCATCTGGAATCATGAGCAGCCGGCACTCAGGTCATAACTCAAGACTTTGGTCGTAAGTTAAAACCCAGATTCTGGTCATAACCCGAGTTTTTGTATGTCAGGCTGGCCGTAACTCTAGGGTCTGCTGCAGTGCATGGTCTCACTTCTAGTGAACCCACACAGGAGAGGATGCTGTCACGTTCCTTCCAGAGCTCTTTCAGGGTCAGAGCTGTATCTGAGACCATCTGGAATCATGAGTAGCCGGCACTCAGGTCATAACTCAAGACTTTGGTCATAAGTTAAAACCCAGATTCCGGTCATAACCCGAGTTTTTGTATGTCAGGCCGGCCGTAACTCTAGGGTCTGCTGCAGTGCATGGTCTCACTTTGACGTGGGCCTCATGGGAACAGAGAAGAGAAAGGTGCTGCACCCAGACTGCAGAGGGAGCGGTGGGGACGGCAGAGGTGGTCACTCGGCATGGGGGCCACGGCAGGCTGGACAGCAAGTCCAGCACAGGGCCTCGTCCATTCCAACACTGCTAAAGTAGACCTCACATACAGACCACAAAGAGGGGCTATGACAACTGTCTTCACGAACCCTTCTATAATGTACGTGTAGATGGAAGCACCACACTGCACCCCACAAGTATACACAATTACTGTTTGTCGGTTAAAAATAAAATTTGTGCCTTTTTCCTAATTACAAAGTCACACGGTACTCGGTAGAAAGCTGGGAAACAGGCCTCCGGTCCTGAACCTGTGATACTGCACCTTGGCTTTGTTCCAGTATGGCCAAGCTGTCTGGGAATGGGGTGGTAAGAAAGCAAGAGACCCCGTCTGTCACTCCAGCAACTCCGGCACCCACGCGGGACCTGCGGAGCGCGGCTCTGAGTGGGCTCTCCCCAGAGTCGAGGACGAATGGCAGAGCAGCTGAAAGACCTGCTCTGCAGCCCAGCTCAGCACCTCCACCGGCTGCATCTCCAGAGGTAACGAAAACCGGACCCTTCCTTGCACTGAGGAACACATTTTCCTCCTGTCATCAGAAGGCAGATCATTAAAGTCATCAGAGACTGGAGGCGGTGCCGTAACATCTTCCAATCTGCAAGTTAAGTCTGCTGGGGTGGCTCCCTCTGATCATGAGTGTCCCTAATCCACGGTCATCATCTCCAAAAGCCAGGCTGGGGCTTTTGAGGGCAGCAGCCAAAGCAGCAGAGAAAAAAAAAGGCAAGACTCGGGAAAAACATATGCGGATTTATCTTCAAGAGCCAACGAGTCTGAATTTCTTTTCCCCTAGCTAAATCTTGTGGGGCAGAACTGAGGAATATTAGTTATGAGAGTTTTTCTGTTTTCTTTAATGTTTTTGGTACCGGGAATCAAACTTCGGACCTTGCACTTGCCAGGTAGGCACAGTGCCACTGAGCTACATCCCCGGCCCAGAACTGAGGCATACTGATGGGGTGAGTAGCCAGTAGGTCAGTAGCAAATGCCTTTCTGGAATTACCCTCAAGCCTAGACCGTGCATCCCTCTGTCTAGGGGAATGATGCTCAGGACAGCACAGACTGGATGCCGGGCCTCCCAGCTTGCAGCTCCCTGGGCAGGGTGGCTGCCAGGGACACAGCTCTGGTCCCCACAGCAGGGCACTGCGTCCCCTTGCCCTCTTCCCCTTCCATGCCCTTGCACCCCTACTCCCCCTGTGCCATTCCTTCCAGATCCCCTGATGACCAGAGAAGGAAGCCCAGGTCACAACCCTGCTCCCTCAGGACCTCTGAATGCTGTCCCCGCTGCAGTCTTCCATAGGGCACTGCTGGCTGAGAGGAGGAGCCTGCAGATTCAGTCGTAACTAAGAAAGCTCCAGGGTGGCTACTGGTAAAGTGAGCTACCCAAAGCCCACCTCTCCAGCAGCAAAAACCGACCATCCTCAGGGGAGGTCAGGTGATCCCCATCTGTGGCGCAGCCCACTGAGGAAAAGAAGTGGGCCCCTTACATCAGCAGCTGTCGGGGATAACCTGCCTGAGCTCTCCAGTCGGGAGCCACTGAGAGATGAATCTAATGGAAGTTCTAAAAAGATCTAATAGAATTAGAATAGAACCTAGTGAATCTAATTGAAAAAAATTATTCACTTTATGCTGTTGTTGGACCAGACCGTCTTTAGACTGAAAAATACTTCACAAGGTGATTATTATGGGACACAAAATAACTTCCACATACCTTTATCTTTGACTTATGTTATAGTAGAGCTCTGTGTAGCGACTTCTTTTCATTTGCTCCAATATCTGACTCAGTTTCCATTCTTCTCCTTCATTATAATTAGGCATTCTCCTGACATCTGTAATAGCCAGGGGGAAAGACTAAAATGTATTTGATAAACTCAACAAGAGGCTCGCAGTGCTGACTCAAGATAAGATCACCATAATGCTTTATCCTCACATAAATACCTTTCCAAAGGAGATTGAGAAAATCTCTGAAACCATAATTTAATTTGTGTGAATTAAATTAATTCTTTAAAAAAGCATCATAATCTTTGATTTTTAAATGAAGACTCTAGATTTAAAGTAGATAAAAAGCAAGCAATCTTCTTTATAGACCCATGTTTAAGTTTCTGATACTAAACTGTAGCATTTACACACACACACACGCACATGACGCTGGCAAGAAGTAGTGGAAGATTCTACTTTTTTGGATTACACAAAGATAATCTGTTTTCCCACCGTTTGCCTTATCTTCCACATTGATCAGCTTTCTATTACTGTGACAAAATACCTGAGCTAATAACTGAGAAGCAGGAGAGGTTTGCCTTGGCTCAGCGTCCTAGGAGTGTCACAGTCTCCCGCAGTGGGAACGCGACTGAGCAGGCCGCTCTCATCCTGCGTGCAGCCAGGAAATGAAACACAGAAGCAGGAAGGTCCCACAGTCTTAACAGCCGCTTCAAGCCACGCCCCTGTGACCTCACTTCCTCCCTAGGGCCCGCCTCCTAAAGGTCTCCCCCTCCACATGAGGCCATGAGCTAGGGACCAAGGGCCTTTAGCGGACATCCTAGATCCAAGCTATGACACCTCCACTCTTATCCTTTCTTCTCCCCCTCCCCACTCCTACTTTCTAACCACTCCACAGGGCAAAGCCATTTTCCTTTCAGGCTTCATCAGCAGATCTTTACATAAAATAGCTTACACCTTAACAGTTAATGAGGGCCAGCCACTAGCCAATTGCTTGAGGAGGACTAACTCATTTGGAATCACCAGCCTAGTTTATGGACACAAGTGAAGACCAAGGCCACTCAGCTGCTAGGCTGCTGAGCCAGGGCTGTACACTGTTCCCGGCTGGCCAGGCATCCTCTTGAGTGCAGGCTAAGCCCGGGTGAGATCTGGCTGGTGCTCAGCACCTGGCACTGCTGACACTGAGTGCCTAACACCAGGATCCCAAGGAGCTCCTGTCCTCTAAGGGAGGGCCAAGCATCTTGCGTTACTGGCATACTGGGGGGCACCCAACCCCGCCAGGAAGTGGTCCGGGGAGGGAGAGATGGCAACCCGGTTCTCCAGTGCCCGAAGGAGGCCAGGCTAGCAGAGCAGACCCCAGCAGCACAGCCCAAGCAGGGCCTGCAGGTGAACCCCGGGGGCTCCTCTTATCTTGCATGAAGGTGCACGTGGGGGTGGCAGGAGACAAGGCCACACAACTGGTCAGATGGCTGGTTATGACGAGCCTATCCTTACAGACGTGGGTGATGGGCACCCCTAAAGTGTTGGGTTTCCCAGGTGTGGAGGCAGGTGGCGATGGCAAAGTTAGTATGGGCTCAGATGTGGTGCCTCTGGGTCCTCAGCAGCAGGTGGGTGGTCCTGTGGTTTGCGAGAGATCTTTGGGCAGAGAGGAGAGGCTCCTTGGTGGTGCCAGACCACACAAAGGGCTGAGCTGGAATAAAGAGAGGGAGAAGAGGTTCAGGCTGGGGACATGGGCTCTAGGAGATGCCTGAATTTAAGAGGCAGCAAGAGGAAGAGGAGGCTTCCAAAGCACCTGGGAAGGAGCAAGTTTCAAAAAAAAAAGACCTTAAAAGAAGATCAGTGGGGTGGACTCCAAGTGGGTAGACGAAGAAAATGAGTTTGGTCAAGTGTTAAGGCTGTGCACTTGGTAAGCACCTAATTCAGCTACAATTCGGCCTTGGAGAGATCAGTTTTAGCTGAACGACTAGAGTCCCCATTCAGAGGAAGAGGGGGAGAGAGGAGGTATGGAGGTTGGCAGTGAAGATGGAAGGCACACTCAGCCAGGCTAAGAGGCTGAGACAGACATCCTAGCAAAAGACGTGTATTTGAGGGATTTTTCCTGAGCAGGAAATATTACCTTTCCATCTATCCATCCGCCCACCCACCCGCCTACTTACCTAGCTGTTGGCAAGAACAGCGGGGAGCGAGTGGACAAAGATGTATACTTGGGAGAAGGTGTGACTGATACAGCTTCATTCTTCAGGATGTTAGAGGGGATGGCAGCAGGGGCACAATGGAAACATCAGCTTTGGGCAGGAGGTGCCAGGAAGCCCACTCACCATGGGGTCTTGGAAGATGTTACACCTTTGTGCTCTTTCCTGCCACCTTTGGAGCTGACAGTGATAAGGAACCAGCGATGTAATGGTCTGACCAAAGGCCTTTGGGGTCTTTGGGTTCACTCTGCTTTCAGCACCCCACACACACTCCTGATGCCAGCACTCAATTCCCCACCAGGCACTGGACCAGCTGCAGACCACAGTTTCCTGTGTGGGAGGAAACCACTTCCCTTCCTGAGGGCTGTATTTGCTTTCCCAGGGAGGCCACTCCAAAGAGACAGAGATGGGCTGCAGGAGGAGGTGAGAGGAGAGAGGAGAGCTCTTCCAGGCTGCTGGATTTTTCCAGAAGGATAATTCATATTTAATAGACCTAGGCAGGAATGAGGAGCGCATGTAATATTTCCCCCGACACATTCATGCAAACTTGGAGGTAAGCAAACAGGAAATTGAGGGGTTGGTGACTATGTGAGTAGTTGGTGGGAAAACATCTGCTGATCGTAAGCAACAAACACCATAACAATAAGATTATGAAAGGAAGGGTATAAAAATTCAGTCAGACAGGTGGAATAAATTCAAGATACAGATTGTCAACTTGGTGAGTATGCAGTGTCCTCTTTATCCTTGGGATCATTCCAAAGTGTTCCATGGATGTTTGAAACAATAGACAGCACTGAAGCCTGCATGGACTGTTTCTGCCTGTAACATCAGTATGCAACTATAATAAAGTTAATTTATAGACTAGACATAGAGATTAACAACAATAATAAAATAGAACATTGTAACCACATGCTGTGATACAATTGCCAGAATCACTACTCTTTGCTTCATTAAGACAGGTCTGATAACTGAAATAATTACTGGTTACTAACGGGAGGGTAGCATAGACAGCATGCATCCCCTGTACATCCTGGGTGGGACAGAGGTGACAGGGCGAGATTTCATCGTGCTAATCATAATGACATACCATTTAAAACTTATGAATTGTTTGTTTCTGGAATTTTCCATTTAGTGTTTTTAGATCACATTTGCCCACAGGTAGATGAAACTGTGGAACCTCGGATAAGGGGAAACTTTAGTTAATAACTTATACTTATCTAAAAGTGGATTTTAAATAGATTTTACCCCCACACACAAAAAAAAAATATGAAAAACTAAGAATGTGGGGTGAGGCATGTATTAGCTTAACATAGCCATTCTGCACATAAACAAGTTACAAAATGTCATGGTCTACAGACCATGAAAATACACAATTTCTAGTTATTCATTAACAATTTTATACGCTAATGACAAAAAACCCACAAAACAGTAACAAGGCTGCAGGTGTTTTCTGGGACCCTCCATGCATGATACTGTCTCTCAGCGGTCCAGATCCCTGCTGGGTGTCAAGGCTGCCCTCTGACTCAAGGAACCCTGAGACCCAGCGGCTCTGCTCCCTGAGCGGTGAGGAGGCCCTGTGGGGGCGCCAGGTCTGTGAGGAGGAGGTTGGAGGCCCAGGGGCTGGAAGGAAGCAGGCCTGGGAGCGGGGTGTGGCCAGACGCTGAGGACGGTCAGGAGGGGGCTGAGGATGCTCTGAGGGGCCCGAGGCCCAGGTCCTGGGAGAGAAGAGGGCCCGCACCGGCACAGGACCCAGGGCAGATGCTCCGGCTGCGGGGAAGCAACAGCCCTGCACTAATCCAAGTCCTCGTCCCTGCGTTCCTTAGACATCCAGGGTCTCGACGTGTCCAGTAACCCGGGGGGGTGCGGGGGAGGGAAGGCTGACAGACGACAGGTGACAGGTGCACCCTCACCGGCCCCTTCCCCATCTCTGTCAGCCCTGGGTGCACACTCCCATCTCCCAACCACCGCAGTGTCACCATCTCCAGCCCCCATCCGCTCCAGAGACCAGGCTGGCAGCGGCTGAGGCCCGGCTCCCTCCGCAAGCTGCTCCTCTCCACTGCGAGGCATCGGGGCTGTCCAGGACCTTGGCCCTGAGTCCTTGAGTTAAAGTGCTGTAATCAAACCTGGCCTCCAGGAGCCGAGCTTCTCGCCCTCAACAGCAGAAACCAACCCAGCTGGAAAACTGCAGTGACGAACGTCTTCTTGGGGGTTTATAGGGCAAAACTGCTCCCCAATTTTAGGCACAGCTTACGCGCACACACGCACACACGCGCACGCTTAATGTTCTTAAGGGGGAAAAGTGCTGGTGCCCAGAACAGCTGTGTCCCAGACGTCTGTTTACAGAATCGCTGTACCCTGACGTCACCTGGTGACAAAGCAAGATCCCAGACATTTAAAGCAGCGCGTCTGCCTTCCGCAGGAGCCGGGCTACCCCCGCCGCGCCATGGGGCCAGGACAGAGCGCTCGGCGCCGCGCGCGTGGGGTTTGCCGCCTCTGTGTGCCTGCGGCGCCATCTAGTGGTGCTGCGCGGTAGAGGTCCCAGGAACATTTGCAGGGAGCCCTGCTGGTCCTCAGAGCAACGCAGGCCTTTCTGAGGCCTTAGGTGTTTCTGGAACTCTTCTGTGCAAGTGAACTTGAATGATCTAGAAAGAGAGGAGGACAGAGAGGAGGGAGCTTTCCGGAAGTGGTGAGAACCTGGGCTCCGGGAACTCTCGGGCTTACAGAAAGGAGAGCGTATTCATCTCTCTGAGGTCCTAAACAGGAAAAAAAGCCGCCCAGCCTTTTCTGAGACAAGAAAGCGGTGACCGCAGACGGGAGTCCTTTCAGAACTTCCAGCCCCGCTCAGAGCCTGGAGCCTGTGGGCTCCGGGACGGGGAACTTCGCGAGGATGTCCGATGGTTTGCTTTGTTTCTCTCCGAGTGTAGGTCAGCACCAGCATCCATGACACAATACTTACGCCCACCCCACCCCCGGCGGCCCGCGTCATCTTTCCTTCAGGGCCATCACTGTTTTGGCCTTTGGGCTCGAATGACAGCTGGGTTTGTTCGTTATGACCGGTGTGTACCTTGGAGAACAAGCAATAAAAATCTTTGTCGAATCACTTAAAAGGACTGAGTGGTACAATAACTTCTTGAAACACTCAGAATAAATGTGAAACTTCCAGCAGACAGTGTGGATGCAGGAAATCTACTCTAATTCTGTAGTTAGGTACCATGATCATTTTTTAAAACTCGATATTTGATAGAGGAGATGGAAACAAAAGCAGCTGTCTTATAAGGGAATTGGGATCTTGGGACATCTGTGTAGAGGTTGTGGACTGCTCACTTGACTTTGACGATACAGGCCTGTTGATGGTATAGGAGTTTTCCCACACATTTCCATTAAAAAGCGATGCGTGGTCGTTATACAAGTTTGGAACAGTATCAGTATAAAAGACAGATTACTTGTGTCCCAGACGTCTGTTTACAGAATCGCTGTACCCTGACGTCACCTGGTGACAAAGCAAGATCCCAGACATTTAAAGCAGCGCGTCTGCCTTCCGCAGGAGCCGGGCTACCCCCGCCGCGCCATGGGGCCAGGACAGAGCGCTCGGCGCCGCGCGCGTGGGGTTTGCCGCCTCTGTGTGCCTGCGGCGCCATCTAGTGGTGCTGCGTGGTAGAGGTCCCAGGAACATTTGCAGGGAGCCCTGCTGGTCCTCAGAGCAACGCAGGCCTTTCTGAGGCTTTAGGTGTTTCTGGAACTCTTCTGTGCAAGTGAACTTGAATGATCTAGAAAGAGAGGAGGACAGAGAGGAGGGAGCTTTCCGGAAGTGGTGAGAACCTGGGCTCCGGGAACTCTCGGGCTTACAGAAAGGAGAGCGTATTCATCTCTCTGAGGTCCTAAACAGGAAAAAAAGCCGCCCAGCCTTTTCTGAGACAAGAAAGCGGTGACCGCAGACGGGAGTCCTTTCAGAACTTCCAGCCCCGCTCAGAGCCTGGAGCCTGTGGGCTCCGGGACGGGGAACTTCGCGAGGATGTCCGATGGTTTGCTTTGTTTCTCTCCGAGTGTAGGTCAGCACCAGCATCCATGACACAATACTTACGCCCACCCCACCCCCGGCGGCCCGCGTCATCTTTCCTTCAGGGCCATCACTGTTTTGGCCTTTGGGCTCGAATGACAGCTGGGTTTGTTCGTTATGACCGGTGTGTACCTTGGAGAACAAGCAATAAAAATCTTTGTCGAATCACTTAAAAGGACTGAGTGGTACAATAACTTCTTGAAACACTCAGAATAAATGTGAAACTTCCAGCAGACAGTGTGGATGCAGGAAATCTACTCTAATTCTGTAGTTAGGTACCATGATCATTTTTTAAAACTCGATATTTGATAGAGGAGATGGAAACAAAAGCAGCTGTCTTATAAGGGAATTGGGATCTTGGGACATCTGTGTAGAGGTTGTGGACTGCTCACTTGACTTTGACGATACAGGCCTGTTGATGGTATAGGAGTTTTCCCACACATTTCCATTAAAAAGCGATGCGTGGTCGTTATACAAGTTTGGAACAGTATCAGTATAAAAGACAGATTACTTCCAATCCTATGGCTGTTACTATCTCATGTGGTGTTTACTTCTCTTCCCTGTCTTCTTATGTGCAGCAGTCCACCCTCATCTTGGATTTTGCTTTCTACAATTGCCTGTAGTCATCCATGGCCCAGAGTTATTAAATTAAAAATTTTGGGAACAAACCATTCCCAGGTTTTACACCTGCACAGCGTGGTGATCTCTTGCTCCACCGCCTCCACCTCTTCCTGGGACATGAATCGCCCTTTCGTCCAGCGTTTCCATGCTACCTGCCCATCCATCACAGAGTAGCTGCCTAGATAATCTTATCAGATGCCCAGAACCACAGTGCCAGGACTCAAGTCTCCTGTGTTTTACTTAATCATAGCCCAAATACACAAGGCCAGTGATGCTACTGGGTGTGTTGGCACATGTCTATAATCCCAGCACTTGAGAGGCTGAGGCAGGAGGATTGCCATGAGCTCAATGCCTGGACTACAGAGTGAGGCCCTTTCTCAAAAACACCTAGTGATGCTGGCCTTCGAATATGCCAGAGAAGCCATTAAGTGCTTCCTTTAAGTGAAAAGGTTAGAATAAAATAAGATATTTTGTGAGCAAGCCCACATTCGAGTGACACTTATTATCATGTATTTCCAAAATTATGTTATTTCATTATTAGTGACTGCTATAGTTTAGATCTTGAATAGCCCCGAAACGTCTGATGATGATGGCTTGGTCCCTCACCCATGGTGCTGTTGGCAGACAATGGGGCCTTCCGGAAGTGGAGCCTCATGGAAGGAAATGAGGTTACTTGGGCGTGGCCTTGAGGGACAGCCCCCAGCTCCTCCTCCTCCTCCTCCTCCTCTCTTCTCCTCCCTGCTGCCACCAGGGGAGCAGCTTTTGTGCTGCCTCCTACAGGGCCAAAAGCAGTGAGACCCACTGACCATGGACTCAACCCCTCAAACTATGAGCCAAAATCAACGTTTCCTCTCTGTAGGTTGATTCTCTCAGGTACTTTGTAGCAATAATTCAAAGCTGACAAGACTATTCATTGGTTCAGGCATTCATGGCTGCCGTAGTCCATGGAAAAGGGGGACTGCTATAGTTTGTTAAATATAGGTTGCAATCATAACGGTGTTATAGTTTAGATGAGGCATTCTAAAGCTTCATGGCTTTCCAGGGTGATGAGATCACGGGGCACCAGATTGAATGTGTTAAATGTACTGTTGGGCGGGGCCCGGTTGGAGATGGATCCCTGGGCTTGTGGCCTGGACGAGTTTATCTTCCTCTCTCGCTCCTTCTTTCACTCTGTTTCCTGCTGCCGTGATGTGAGCAGCTTTCCTCTCCCAGGTCCTTCCTTTGAGCCAACTAGGGACTGAAACCCTGAGCACAATAAACCTCTCTTCCCAAAATCCAGTAGTTACTTTGTATCACACAGCCCCGCTTCCCAAGCTGGCTTGGCACTGCCTCTCTTCCCTTCCCTCAGAGTGGGGGTCGTCAGCAGCTGTGGTGGTCACAGTGGAATCTCAGAAAGGACTAAGGATCATCATCACTCTGTCCTCAGTGAGTGGCCAAGCCTCCAGGAGAGCTTGAGGGTGGGGCTTGGATTCCAAGGCCCTTCACGATAGGTGCCGTCCACCCCGAAACAAATCAGCCCAGGGACGGGGTTCCCAACCTTCTTCCTAAGCCCCCACTCAGTGTTCCCCCCACCAGGCCTGTGGGCATCTCAGGAATAACGAATAAGTCTTCCTCTTTTTCTCCAGGGGCTGGGGCGAGAGTGCTAGACCTCACCCAGGCTTGGCAGGTGCCCTACTACTGGGCTGCACTCCAGCCCTGAACCCCAGCTGCAGCAGATCCATCCCACTGTGCCAGGCTCTCCTCTCCTTGCTCAGCTTCCCCACTTCGTCCTGTCCTTAACTATGACTTGAAGGGCCTGGGGAGCCCCTCAAAACATGTGGCTCCATGCAGACCTCTACTCACCCCCTGCAGGGCCTGGCTCACTTCTTGGGGTTCAGGTGTAAATGGCATGTCTTGTCACCATTTAAAATGTGGGCGCTCCTAGGAAGAGACTTGTTTTGGCTTGTAAGTCCTCCCCAAAGCCTCATATGCTCATAGGTAGGCTTTTTTGGAGATGGCTGGATCTAGGATGTGTGATACTGCATCAGCCTACTGATTGGATTAGCGTGATTCTGGGTGTGGCTGAATGGATTTACTGAAGGCAGAAGCCTCACTGTGGGTGACACCGACCAATATGCTTGTAGACTGGACGGAATATAGAAGTAGGCTTGATGCTGTTGCTCACTGCCTCCTGCCTGCCCTTCCATGGACTGTGTCTCCTCTGTGAAGCCCCCCTTCTGTCCTGCTGCCCTACCTTGGAGCCAGCTGACGATGGGCTGAAACCTCTACAAACTGTGGGCCAAAATAAACCTCTCCTCCTTTAATTTGTTGAGTGCTTTGTCCCAGAAACAAGAAAATGACTAAGACAGAACTTTGCTAAACCATCTAGGATCAGGGTCACCTTAATATGAACTAATTCAACAGACCTCTGTTTTCCCCTCTCCTTCCTTTACTCCATATCTTGTTCTTTTTCCTTCTTCCCTTCCTCCCTTCCATGGGCTTTTATGTTTATAAACACTTTCTAAAACCAAGTCATTCCATAAGTCTCATAAAACACAAGAGAGCCCTTTCTCTACCCCATTTCTGACTCTTTAGAAGGCAAAAACTCATTTAGCATCCCCTTCTGGATTTTGCCTCTGTATTTCTAAATAAAACGTGGACATAAGCATCCCTCAGTATCCACAGAGGACTGGTTCCAGGGCTCCCTGTGGATGCCCAAATTTGTGGGTGCTCACGTCCTGCATATAAAATGGAATCTGTATGGAACCTGTACATCTCCTCCCGTGTGCTTTAAACCCTCCCGAGATGACTTGCTATACCTACAACAGTGTAAATGCTATGTACATAATTATTATGCTGCATTGTTTAGAGAACGGTGACCAAAAGTGTCTGCACAAGTTCAGTAGATATCATTTTGTTTACCAAATATTTTCACCTCTTGGTTGAATCTTCAGATTTGGAATTTGCAGATATGTAGATACGTACTACTTCTTTAATTGTTTTCCTATCTTTAGATCATACTTGTTGGCTCCTCCACCCACATAAACGCATATGCTGGTTACATGACAATAATTAAAGTATTCACAGCAGAGCCATATATAGGATAATAGCTAAATCTTCCTTCTTCTGTAGCTTTTTGGTCTTGGTTTGCTTTTTACCTGTTACTGATCTATATCCTCAAATCTTCCGACCGTCCAAATGCTTCAGAAGAACCTTTCCGTTTTGCCTACGCTCCCAGGAGGACCCTAGAAGCCAGGCCCCTGACCTTCGGCTCCTTCCCCAGACCCCACGCCGCCCGCCCCTTCTCAGCTGCTTCCTGATTTGGAGAAGGGAGTACGCTCCCAGGAGGACCCTAGAAGCCAGGCCCCTGACCTTCGGCTCCTTCCCCAGACCCCACGCTGCCCCGCCCCTTCTCAGCTGCTTCCTGATTTGGAGAAGGGACGTCTTCCAGTTGCTTCCTTTAAAAAAAAAAAGTACATGGAGAGTAGAATTTGAGGCCTTAAATGGGTGAAGTCCCTTTCCCCTGCCCTTACTCTGCTCTGATTTTTGTTTTGGTTCGTACATGTTTGTAGCTCCTCATCATCACGCTCGTTGTGCGGAGTCGGCTCAATACGTGACGCTCAGTTTCCTCTATGACCCCTTTCTTCCTTCTCCCTTCTCCCATCTCTTGGTCACCTTCCTGTTTGCAAAAGATCTATCTCCCTGTTTTCTATTGTCCATCTTTTATTTTGCCCTGTGTTTGTACTTTGGTTTTCTCACATAAGAGAAACCGTGCGGTATTTAAGACCGGGTGTCTGATTTCACTTAACATTATGGTGTCAAGGGGCGTCCACTCTCCTACAAATGCCTCAAGTTTATCCTTTGTGGTGGAGTAGTACTCTGTGGTGTGTAAATATATTCTTTATCCATTTATCTAGGCTGCTTCTGAAACGGATCAGCAGTTTGACCAGATGTCTTAATCTGTTGGACGCTATAACAAAACGCCATCAACAACAGAAACAGATTTCTCACAGTTCTGGAGGCAGAATCCCAGCTGAGGGTCCTGACGAACGTGGTGTCCGGTGAGCTCACTTCTGGATCCCTAGGTGGCACTGCTGTGTTGGGTCCTTACCTTGTGGAAGGGGAAGAAGGCCCACGACTCCCACACACACAGGTAGTACCCTCGTCACCTGTCACCTCCCAAGTTCCCACCTCCTGACACCAGCACCTTGTGGGGGAGAAGTTTGACCTATGGGTTTGGGCGGACACAACACTTAGACACAGGGCTATACAGTGGACTCATGGTGGGAATGATTTTCCCGCTCCATTCTAACCCCACTGCTCCATTGTTTCTCTGGCATTTGTTGTCATGGTAAAGTCTGTTGCCTTTCTGGTTCCTGAAGCTTTTTCTATTACTTTTCTTTTACTCAGGGGAGTTAAGAATCTATTCCTGGGCTGTGGCAAGAGTTGAGGGGTAAAGTCTGGTGCGTGTGCAAACCCCTGGTTTCATCCCTAGCCCTGCAAACAAACAAGTCTGTTCTTCCTTATTGTTCTGGAATCTCATTTTATGGTACCTTCCTAGGGCTGTTTCTTCGTGTGTCGTTGTGTTGAACACTTAATGAGCTCTTCAAACTGAAAATACTTATATTTCAGTCCTGATGAATCTTGAGTTGTTTCCCCTTATATTTTCTCTGTTCTCCATTTCTGGAGTGCTTATTTTTTGTTTGTTGAGCCTTCTGTTTTCTTCCTGTGCTGTATCTATTGTTCTATAGTCTGGGAGATTTATCATCATTTTATCATCCAACTCTTTGATTTTTTTATTTCTCCTCTCACAGTTTTAATATCTCGTGGTCACAGACAAACAGTGTCCTTGCCTTGTAAAACTCTGAAGACATGATTTTTAAAACTTTTATCCTGTTCCTTTTATCCTGTTGTCTCCGTCTCCATTGAGTGAGTTCCTTACCTCATTTGTTTTAGCTTCTGGCTGTCATGTTGAGCAGATTTCCTTGTATGTTTGGTGTCTGTGGCTGCCTGCTTAAGGATGAGGCACAGCGGAGGTCCCCAGGAGCCCTGAGTGTGAAGTGTGTATTGTTACTGACCCAAGGCTTTGCCATGCAGTGAGTTAGATTGGCCATTTCATTTGAGTGCCCTCAGTAGATGCCCAACATCTTTGGCTCTTTCTCCTGGCAATTTGGACTCCCCTGGAAGGGTCGGAATCCCGGGAAGGGTCGGCCTTGCTGTGAGCATCCTCAGAGCCAAGTTGTGCTACAGCCTGGGTCTTCGTTGGTTAGAACTGTTCTGTCATCCACTCACTGTCTTTTTAGTACTTCACTTTTGAGGTTACTGTGCCTAGTACCCCTAGGCATGAGTTCCCCTGGTTCCACTTCTCTCCAAGGGAAACCCTGGTTTCCATTACAGTGGAGGATGGAGTTGCTCAGCCCATGAACTGGGTGGGATGTGGGGCCATCGTTGCCTGTACAGTGGGTGCAGACCGCCCTCCTGTCAGCTGCACTTGGTCCTGGCCTGACCATTTCTGAGATATCCCTGTGTCTCAGGCACAGCCCCGGGGATGGCAGAAGGCTGTGGTTAGACAGGAAGTGTTCCCCCCAGAGTTGTATGTGTGTGGGCTGCACCGCTAAGCCAGCAAAGTTCAGAAGTGTGGCCCAGAGAGGCGACTGGATCCATTGATGAGTTCAGAGCCAAATGGACTCTACGGAGGTGTGTCTGCTTAGAGGAAGCAGGTCCCACAAGTGTGCCTGTCCCCGGCCCCTTCCCTTCCCTCTGGCTCTTTCCTTTCCCTCTCCTTCCTGGCTGCCGTGACGTGAGCAGCTCCCCTCTGCCTCCATGATGTTTCTGTCTCACCTCAGCCCACAGCAGCGGACCAGCTGACCGTGGACCGAAACCTTGAACCACAGTAAGCCTCCCCTGTGGTTGTGGATGTCAGGTGCTCTGCCCAGTGGTGGGAAGATGAAGGGTGTACTCATGTTTCTTCTTCCCCATCCTGCTACATTCATTCCCCTTTTCACTTATTTTCCAGCTTGTGGATTTCTGGGAGGAACTTTCTGCTGTCTGCTGGTTTGGTTTGTTCTGCCCACACACACCTGGGTGGCCAGACAGGCCCTTCTTCATGACCAGGAGCCAGGGTTTAATGGAAGCAGGAGAACAGAATCTACACTGGTTCCTGTCCACACAGGTGTGGGAGCAGTGTCTGATTCACAGATCTGACAAAGGATGCCGGGAGGGAAGAGAGGATGAGAGGGGCACAAAGAGACCCTGTCACTTCCCATGGGTGTGTTAGGCCAGCAGAGGCCTCAGTGACACAAAACATTGTTCATTTACAGACATTCTGGCCAGCAGGAAGGGCTTTGGGTATGACGTGCAGCTGGACACAGAAGAACCAAGTTGCAGAGCTGGGAGGGGCCCGGGAGGTCCACCACCCAGCTTCCTGTGTCCAGGTGCAGGGCTTCGGGGCTGTGTCTCAGCTCTCAGCACAGCACATGACCCTGGAGCCACCAGCTGAGGGACAACTCCTTCTACCCTCACTCCGGCAGCCAGCTGTGTGCACAGGGCAGCTGGGGACCCTGCCCCAACAGTAGCTGTGCCCATCAGCTCCACGCATCAGCACCCTAGGCGGTTTATTTAGGCCACAGTTCTAGAGATCGAGACACTTAGAAGATGGCGCCGGCACTTAGCAAGGGCCTCCATGCTGTGTCATGACACGGCGGAGGCCACCACGGCAGGACAGCAAGTGTGCTAGCCTGGGTCCCTCTTCCTCCTCTGCAGAGCTGCTGATTTACACCGCCCCACCTTCATGAGCACGGCTGACCCTAGTCACCACCAGACACCCCATCTGCAGGTACCCCTGGGAATAAGTGTTCCACACATGAACTCTGGGGTGCACATTCAGCCCAGAGCAGTTGCTTTTGCAGATTTTCGGTGAATGTGTTGGAGCAAAGCTAGGCTGAAAGGAAGCTGCTGTCACCAAGCTCTCCACAGCAGTGGCCTGGACAGGACAAACATGATGGCCCTGAAGAGGAAAAGACAAACTCAAGATGCATTTTAGGAGAGCTGAGAGGAACAGGTGATGCCGGCTAGGAGTAGGCGTGGTGCCATTTACACCAGAGGAAAGCTGGGGAGGAGAGAGCTGGCTTGGGGATTTTAGCACATGTGAATTAACAGTTTTCCAGCCAAATATGACTCAGGTAGTCTGAAAGTGCCAGGTGGACACCACCCTGAACCCTGCAGGCCAAGATCCCTCTCTGTGAGTGCAAAGGGTGAGTGACGCAGTGTCCACCCCGCTCCCTTCGGCCTCCGTTCTAACGCGCTGGTCCCAGACGGGTTTCGGACCTGTTGGTTAATATTTCAAAGAAGACATCTAGGTATGGGCATGCACACGGGAGAAAGCAGCATATGATCATCCTGCAATCTGAGGGACCAGGCAATCATCTGGGAAGAAAAGAAGCTGGGTTCAAACTGCCTGAGTCTTGAGGAGCCCCGGGAGTTTGTGGTCTGGAAGCAAAGAAAGACCCAAGGGGAGGTGGGCAGAGCTGTAGGAAATTCGTTAGAACGCTGTGACTCAAGCGCTCCTTCTGTTGGGGGACCTGTCTGAAGGGAGCAGAGATAACCCCGTTATCCTATGAACCTCAGGAAAGGGTCTTCTAAAGACAGACCCTTTCTGTTGCTAGAAGTTGCGGGGGACTGGGCCAATAAATGGACATGGCATTTTAACAGTGTGTCCAGTATATATGCGTTGAAGCACCCCACTGAACCCCATTCCTATGTACAATTAAAATATGTTAATCAGAAAGTTTTTTAAAATGAAAAACCACTGGGGAACTGAAGGCCTGACTCCTGGCACTGGACAGTTGGTTCCGTGGGGGAAACAGTTACTGACAGGAAGCAAGAAGGTTCCTGGAGGGCATCAGTGTCCTGGGGCTCTGCAGGCCTTCAGGAGGCCGGGACACAGCTCCCGGTCTGCCCTCCTGGAGACAGGGGCCAGTCAGGATGGAAGCAGGGAACCCCAGGGGTGCACCTCACCCACAGTAATCCCACAAGAAGCAATTTGCTGTCGTTTTTCAATGTAAAATTGGACAGCTTTCCCCAACTCCTTCCTTCTTCTCATCAAGATAAGCAAGTTTTCTGCCCCATTGGCTGTCGGGCTCACTTCCAGCCTCTTTGTAGATTAAAAGTAAATTTGGAAACTACAATCAGATTAGAAAGAAGACATGGTGCTTACTCACACACTTTCATCTCAAACAATTTAATTTCCAAAACTGCTACCTAAACGAAAATGAACAAGATCATTTTAATTTCCAAATTACATGTTGCTAAAAAACACAACCCAATAGCTTCCAGCCCACTAAAGTGCTCTGGCTATAAGTCTTAACTAATCATTTCTGACTGTGAAAAATTAAGCTTTAAAACTGAGATTTTTCCCTCTCAGACTGTACTAAATTCTGCTACTCTTTGTTCAAGAACAACCTCAGCTGTGTTATGTCTATAATACAATTTCCACCTCCAGAATGAGTACCACCAGTCTTCCAAAAATCTGTCACAAGCCAGTATAAATTAGGGTGTTCTTTTCATACAAAATAATCAAGATATTCTTTTTTAAATTAACATTCAATTTCTATGCATCACAATTTTTCTAGCATTATTTTAGTTTGTTGCAAACTAGACTATCACGTTATATGAAAAGTATCAGTCCAATGGAAATATTTTGGGTAACTTTATGGCTTGGAAGAAAAGATACATGTTATGCATTTATTGGAAAATTAAATTTCAACAACACAGAAAAGTAAAAAAGGAGGTACAGTCGTGTGAGTTGTGTCACCTAGAGATGGCGGTAGGCAGGTACATCTCATGCATGTACACACAGCCCTGCTCTCTGGACGCCCTGTCTCGTGTACCACACACACACAATCCATCCCAAACACACAAATTGCCTAATGTCCCCAGATAGCTGTATGTTTGATGTATACTTATCCAGTTGCAAATATTGGCACAGGGAGCACATGTGCAGAGAAAGCTCAGAACACATCCCTGATGACTTCCTTGGAACGAACTTCTGAAGGAATGGGTGTGTCAGACAGCATGTTAGACACATCTTTAAAAGTTCTTTTATTAGCTATGTTCAGAGCATCAGATCTGCCCTAAAACTGACCAGAAGGTGCCGAGATTTCTCAACCTCTCATGTTGTCATCAGTGTCTCTAGCCAGAGTGGTGTATTGGACAAATGATGAACTTACCCCAAGTCTGCAGTTACCAGTAACACTTGGCGTTGTACACGTGTGGGTCTGTACAATCACATACAGCAACTGTGGTGTATCAGAGTTTCGCTGCCCTAAAAGGACTTGGTTATATACACATTACAGGCTAGTTAAATATTACCAGAATGGGCCAATTCATACTCTACCAGGGAGCGTGAAACTTTCTTTGTCTCTGCATTCTTGTAAAAAAAATAAGAAAAACAAACTTACCTGTTAGATAGCTGAATGATGATATCACATTTTAAATTTTTGGTGACTTTTAGTGAGGTATATAGTTATTAGTTATTTAAATCCTGTAAGTTGCTTATTGGTGTCCTTTGTCTATTTTTAAATTGGGTACCTCTTCTGTTTTATACATAAGAAACATATATTATCCACCTAGCTCTATGGTCTAAATGTCGAGACCCTAAACTCAAAGCTTGAGCTCCTGGCCACCATGGTGGTGGTGTCCCAGGGTGGGGACTTGGACAGGTAATTAGGGGAGGAGGGTGCAAATACGTTACAAATATCTTTTCCCATCTTCTGCTGTCCATTCTCCAATCCCCTTGCCTATCACCCTCAGAGCCATTAGGAGTCCGATTTCCCACATCTTTTCCCACCAAGGCCCTGCCCTGCGGCGAGAGGACCTAAAAGAGCCCAAGCACTGTAGGGAGAGTTTTTCCCATTCCACAAAACTTAAGAGCTGGGACAACACACATTTATCATCTCCGAGTCTCTGTTGGTCAGAAATCTGAGCACAGCATGGCTAGATTCCCCGCTCAGTACCTCCCCAAGTAGAACTTGGTGTTGCGAGGACGTCTCACGTGGCACTCGGGGTCCTCTTCCAAGCTCCCTGGGTGAGGCAGAATTCGGGTCTGTATGGGTACAGGCCTGAGGCCTCACTCTCAAGCTCTCAGCTGCTGCTGGGATTTTGGTACTGGGGTACAGGAGGCTGCTATAGCAAATACCTTGAGAAATAAGTGGCTTTGGGATTAGGTAACAGGCGCAGCTGGAAGAATCCTGAAGCTTGTGACAGAAAAAGCAGACATTTCTGCCCCCTGCCTCGCAAGTGTAAGGTCCCAAGTTCGATCCCCGGTACCAAAAAAAGCAAAAGCAAAAGCAGATGTTTCCATGAAGGGGTTGCTGGCAGAAAGATGGAGACTGAAGGTGCTTCTGGGGAGGGCGGAAATGGAAACAGGTAACGCGCTATTGGGCACTGCGGGAAGGGTGACCTTGGTCCACCGTTGCGGGGAACACGGGGCCTTGGCTCCCCAGGCCACTCCACCTGCCACCGGGGATGGGTCCTCTGTGCGGGCCAGCTGGGGTGCCCCTACCCGAGAGTCCCATCTCGGGGTCCACCTTCCAGCGCCACTTTCGACGACACAAGTCTAAGTCGGGCTTCCTAGGAGCGGCATCCAGGACACGCAGAGTTGAGAGGGCCCAACATGGGCTAGGACAAAATCGCACTCCATGTTGCACCAGTGGTTTAGTTTGCTTGGGCAACAGCTTAGCCACGTATAGGAGCCAATGAAGTTTAGTTCAGTCCTTCCACAGCCAAAGTACATCCTATGATCATAAAAGGGCGTGAACACAAACAGGTTCTACGCAGTGATTATTTACTATGAAACGTTGAATACAACCGAAATGTTCAGCAGTCAAACATTTTATCACTTATGCCTTCATTTTGCTCCAAAGAATGGGTAGCTAAGTTCTGGTCACCAACTGGAACACTAAACGGTAACAGCGATAACAGCACTGCAGAGGAGTGACGTCCCGCAGGCAGCTTTCTGCTACCGTAACAAACACCAGAGATGCAACCTATAAACAGCCAGGTTCAGGTGGGCTCCGTCAGGTTTCAGTCCACGATGGACTGGCCTGCTGCCCTGGGGCTTCAGGGAGGAAGCACATCGTGGCTGGTGCTATAACTGTTCCCCATGACCCGGAAGAGGAAGAGGGAGGAGCAGGGGTCCCGCCATCCTCTTTAAAGGCCCCCAGTGGCCAAAAAGCACCCAAAGGTGCCACCACCTTGTGAGCCAGGGACTGAGCCTTAACACACAGGCCTCAGGGGGACGCATATCCAAACCTCAGCCTGAACCGACCCACTTGGGGGACGCAGGGACATTTCTTTGTATCCTTAAATGAACTGAAGCCCAAATCCAGCCCGCACGTCGCTGTGGTGGAAGGAACGGTCCCCAGCACCGTCTGTCCCTCCCTCAGCTCTTCCTGGCTCGGCCAGTCTCCTGCCCACCCACAGAGTGGCTCTAGCTGTGCTCCTTGGCTCCCACCTCTTCCTTACCGTCCTGTCACATACACGCTTTTCCAGTGTGAGCCCCAAGTCTGACTGCCCCCCAGCCCCCACCCGGCCTGTCACCTTCATCGCCCTCCTTTTCTCCTCAGGGCTGTGGGCTGCCTTCCCTCGGGCTCCCACTCTGGCCCTGGGACCTCTCCATGGCAGCCACCCTCGGCTCGGCACATGTGCCAGGCTTGGTCCTCCCTAAGCCCGGCCTTGCTGAGGGTCAGCCCGGGGCCAGAGTCCTCTCCCGACTCCGTTACAGACCCGATGGGAGCAGGGGCCTCGTGACCCTGTACACCCAGAACCCGCCTCCCCACAAGAGGGGCCCTGGTACATGGTACCAAGCCGTCAGCCAATAAACCTTTGCCTCCAGTTCGCTCCAGCCTGCTCCTTCCCTGCTGCAGCTCAGGACACCCTGCCTCGGCCTCCAGGTGCCCCAAGTTCCCTGGCAGTGCAGACTCAGTGCCCCACCAACCCACCAGCCTCCCCTCAGCTGTACGGGGTCAAGGCCTGGCCCCGCCTGAGCTGCTGGTTTGTTGTAAGCAGCCGCAGCGTTTAGGCAGCTCTCAGCTTTCCTCCAGGAAAACCCTTGAGATTGAGAACTGGAATGCACAGAGAATGGGGGAAAACATTGAGCAAATATGAGTTACCCTGTCACATAACTGAAAGTGAAAACGACTGAACACAAGATTATACAAAATGATTGATTATAATGTTTTTTTTGTTTTGTTTTTTTTCTTGGTACCGGGGATTGAACTCGGGTCCTTCCGCTTGCAAGGCAGGCCACCGAACCGCTGAGCTAAATCCCCAGCCCTAATTATAATGGTTTTTAATGCACAAACAAAACACTGGAAGAAAGTAAAATAAAATATTTCAGAGTTTTAGAATAGATGTCAGTAGGAGTAATTCTGACCCGATTTCTACATATTTGTACATTTCATGTAATGAGAGTAAGTTGCTTTTGTAATTTTTTAAAGTTATTCTTTAAATTTTTTGAGTCCACAATTCCACATCTGGTAATTTATAATTTGAACATGTTTTCAAATGTACGTGTAGATGCTATAACAAGAAAGCTCATTTAAAAATTTTTCGTTGTAGTGAAAAATGAAAAACAAACTAAATATTTCCTCCCAAAATCAGAGATAACCCATAATGATGAAATATAAACATACCCTAAAAATTATGGTAGACAAAGAATACCTCAAGTTATAGACAAATTGAAAACTTATAAAACAGTACAGGAGCTTTTTTTGTGTGACTAATTCTTAGAAAAAACACTTCAGAGTATAAAGCCAAAGTCAGCTTTAATTCCTGCTCATTAGTGGTATTACAGGCAATGTTAGTTTTCTTCTTTGTACTTAACTTTTTCTTTCTTTTTTTTTAAAAAAACAGTAATCATAAGAAATCATTTTTCCTGTAAGGAAAAGATTTATCTAGACCTGCATATTCTTTTTTTTTTTCAGTTTTAATTGAGTTTATTGGTACATTTTAGGGATACAGTACAGTTACATTCATTGTTGGGATCTTGTACCTCTACATGACAAGTCTTGATTCTCATTTTTTCCCCTTACCTCTGCCCTCCCTTCACCCCCTCCTCCCCTCCCCATCTACAAACACTTTATTTTCATCTTTTCATTCTCTCACATTTTTTTCTTTTCCCTTTTTGTTCTTCCCCTACGCATCACACCTTCCCTACACCTTTAGCTCCTTTCTTCCCATTTCTAAATGTCAGTAATCTTATTAGGATCTTATGCATTGCTGCAGATTATTCACACCAGGGAAAGTTTCGGTATTTACACATGTGTCACTTATTTATTTCACTTAGAAGTATATCTTCAATATGTATACATTTTCCTATGAATGAATCTATTTTCTCGTTCTTTATGGCTGAGTAATATTCCATTTTATAGAAAAACCACATCTTCTTTATCCAGTTTCCAACAGATGGGCAAATGGGCTGTTTCCAAGATTTAGCTATTACAAACTGTGTCACTATAAACATGGGTGCACATACATCTCTGTGATATGATTCTTTTAGTTCTCTTGGAAAGATACCCAGCAGAGGGATGGCTGGGTCAAATGGAACCTCCAGTCCAAGTTCTTTGAGGTATCTCCATATTGATTTAAGTAAAAGCAGCAAGAAAATATTTGAAAAAATGCTCCACATCACTGGTCATTCGAGAGATGAAGATGAAAACAACACTGAGATTCCACCTCACCCCACAAAGAATGGCTGCTATCAAGAAAACACACAATAACAAATGTTGGCGGGGTTGTGGGGAGAAAGGAACCCTTCTCCATTGTTGGTGGGAGTGCAGACTGGTGCAACCACTATAGATCTGCATATGCTTATATATTCTAGATTTTAATCCCTTATCAGGTATATAATTTGGAAACATTTTCTCCCATCCTGTGGGTTATCTTTTCACCTCAACAGTGTTCTGTGATGAACAGAAGTTTTGAATTTTGATGAACTCTAGTTTACTTTTTTGTTGTCTGTGATTTTGGAGCATTGCTTTTTGCTTTAAAAAGTAAAATATCCCTGTGGGGGGCGGGGCAGGGAAGGAGATGAAAAAAGAATTAAGATGTGTTACATACACGCACCAACTCCCCACAAGGAATGTATTTATTATGTACCACAAACATGGATTACTAAAATAAATTAATAATAAATAAATGAGAAAGATTATCCTGGCACTTTGGGAGCTGAGGTGGCTGAATCAAAAGTTTGAATCCAGCCTGAGCACTTAGAAAGTTGGCAAAAAGACTCTATCTCAAAATTTAAAAATAACTCAGGATGTACCTCAGTGTGAAGACCCTGGGTTTAATCCCCAGTACCACGGAAGAAAAGGAGAGAAAAGGACAGGACAGAGGGGTGGAGGGGAGGAGCCTATCGACGCAAATGAAACAGAAAAACGAAGTCCCCTGCTATGGTGTTGAGTGTTCTTAACAACTCTCAGGAAATACTCTTTTTTGAAGTAAAACTCCCAAATCTTCAGTTGTTTCAGTCACGTTCTTTGACTTGTAGTGGAGGAGCCCTGGTTCCTCACGCTCGCATGACGCGTCACAGGTGCACCAGAGACTGGAATCCGAGCTCTGGTCAGCTCTGCCCTCAGTGAGCCGGGAGGCTTATTTATCACAAAGACTCTCCAGTGCAACTGACAGAAAACCAATTAAAACAGCTTAGATAGAAAAGGGAAGGCCTGGTCCTACAGGCATGGTTGCGGTGTAGTGGTTTCAAGTGGATCCAGAAGCTGTTATTTCTGTTTTCTTCTCTTTCTCTCTCCCTCCCTCCCTGCTGTGACCTGGACGTCCATGTCCGCACCTTTGACATGTGGAGACCCTGACCCCAGGGTATGGAGTTAGGAGACAATTAGGTCAGGAAGGTGCAGCCTTCTGACAAGGATGGGTGTCCTAACAAAGGAGGAAGGCAGCCATCCACCCTCATGACACAGCGCAACTGTTGCCACCTTGGTCTTGGACTTCCCAGCTTCCAGAACTGTGAGAAGCAGAGTCTTGTGTCTGTTGCATGTAAGCTGCCCAGTTTGCGGTATTCTAAGGGCCTAAACAATGAAGTCACTCCCTGTCTCTCTTATTCTTTTGATTTCCTGACTTTTCTTTTACTAAGCAAAAGCGTGGCCCCATTCATACCTATCGTACATAACATGTGGGGGTGATCATGAACAATGTAACCAATGTTGTGTCAGCGTACAATCTCAATAATTAAATACTAAATCCTAGTGAATTCTGATAGGTCTTCTTTGGGTCACATGTCCATCTCTGAACCAATCACTGTGGCCCAGGAAATGGGCCACTCTGATTGGCTACATTGGGTCGTGACCAACCTTGTAGCTTGGGGTGCAGGTTCGGTAACGATGGGCTGAGACTTTCTAAAGAGAGAGGTTTCAGTGAGTCTATGTACACATGCTAGTGTTCACCAGCAAGTACTGTGCAAATATTTACTAGTGATGCTCCTGGTTTTAAGTGATATCTTTCTCTGTTGAATTTGGTGGGGTTTTCCCTCATTGGGTGGTTGCTGTAGCTTGGATCTGGAGCACCCTCCAAAGATTTGCATGTCAAGGGCTTTGTCCCCCGCTCAGCACTCCTGGAAGGCAGGAACCTTTAAGACCTGGCAGGAGGACTTTAGGTCACTGGAGGGATGACCATGAAGGGGATTATGGAACCACTATCTCTTCCCCCTTCTCTTCTGTTTGGTCACCATGAAGTGAACCAATTTGGACCCCACACTTCTTACCAAGTTGTGCTCCTCCTGCCACCTGATGCCCAGAATAGATCAGCCAACCATGGACTAAAACCTCCAGAACTCTGGGCTAAAATAAACCTCTCCTCTTCTAAGTTGATCGTCTCAACTATTGTGACAGTAGGGAATAGAGAACACAGGAGTCTGAGGGAGGCCCACTGGGTTCCTTGAATTCAGCAGGTTAGAGGAAGAGAGTTATATTTAAAAAGCAATAATAACAAACACTACTTCCAAATGGTCCTGAGTTTGGAGCCATGGTTCTTATTCCATTCCCATCGGTGGAATAACTTAAACACTGTTTTCTGCTGCTTTCTCTGCAAAGGGTTCCAGCTGATTGCAGATCCAGTCCCATTTGAAGCAGTGGCCGATTTGGACTGCTCTGTCTGTGTTCCCCAAGGTCCTGGGATCCAGAGAAGCCCTCCCTGTTTCGAGAACTTGGTCCCCATCGCCACACTGGAGCTGCCCACGGTGCTGAGGGAAAGACAAACATTGTCCTTGATTGGCCTTGAAGTTCAGCAAGGGAAGAGGCTGCTGAGATGCGAGTTGGTAAGAAAGAATCCCCCAATGCAGCTGCTGCTGCCCACGGACTGCTGGGCCACTTCCAGGAGGGCCAGGATGACCAGATCTACACCATTGACACCATCGTGAGGCAGAAGTTACTCACAGGCAGGAAACGCAGGCTCAAGGCGGCGCCAGGGCACAGCCTGAAGACTCTCAGTCCCCGTGTTCCAGAGCACTTCCATGACCATCCAGTTCTGCACCCCCATTTTTTGGGGATGGCACTTTTGCCCAGTGAGTAAAGTGAAGTGGTTGGGGACATGCAAGAGGCATCTTCTGTTGCTATAATAGTGAAGGCTGGGACATTGGTAAAGAAAAGAGGTTTGTGTGGCTCACTGCTTTGGAAGCTGAAAATGCACACAGCTTGGGACCAGCCCTGGTAGAGGCTCCATGGCAGATGGCATTATGGCAGGTGCATGTCAGGGAGAGAGATCACACAGCAAGACAGGAAGCTGCGGGGGCAGTGTTGCTCTTCTATAACACCCTCTCCCAAGAACTAAACAGGACCCCAAGAGTTGTCTTTACTCTCCCAGAAGACAGTGCTCCCAGTGACCTAACAACCTCCCACTAGGCCCCACCTCTTACCAGAGTTTTTTGTTTTGTTTTGTTTTTTGTACCAGGAATCTAACTCGGGTCCTTGAGCTTGCAAGTCAGGCAGCAGAACCACTGAGCTAAATCCCCGGCCTAGCCCCACCTCTTAAAGGCACCACTACCTCTTAATGTGCATTTACTGGGGACGAAGCATCAGCATAGACCGTGGGGGCCATGCACAAACCATATCCAGGCCGCAGCAGAGAATTTCTGAGGCACACTAGGTGAGGACATTGCATGCTCGAGGAGACCCTGTCATCCACATACAGCTGCAGCTGCAGTGAGGGACTTGCCAAGCCACAGGTCTGCAGATCGATGGGCAAGTGACCCAGAAATAGCTGCAAAGAGCCCATTTCCAGAAAGTGCCCCTCTTACTTCACTGACTTCTTGATTTAAGAAGAAACAATAGACTCCAAAACATACTCCTAACAACTCTTCCCAAAGAATGTGATTTATCCTATTGTTTTAAAAACCCAGTCATTTCTTCACCTATTATATTGTTGTCGTTACCTACGTTTAAACATATTCCTTCGGTGGGCTCAAAATGCTTTTGATTTCCTTAAAAAATATTCATTTAAAGGTGTCATCCAGGTAGATGGGCTCTAGGCAGAAAAATAGTTTATCCTTTGAGCAAACTTATTCTTGGTGCATTTTGTTGGATGCTGTCACAAAGGCCAGTCCCGGGCTGCACATTAATTTTATGACTTTGTTTATAGTCTTGTGAATGCCAAACTCCGGTGAACCTCTCTGCCTACTCCTGGACTGGGTCATTTTATTTTTCTTTGCAGAAAAGAAATATTATACTAGGCATGAATTTATAGCAGGCTTTGAGCTTGCTGGAAGATCTCCAGCAGGAGGCGATGTTTGTAAAAGACTGGTCCAGCGTCACAGCAGGGCGAGCGTGTTTGTGCAGTGCTGGGTTTACAGAAGAAGCCCTGCTCTGATTTGCTTCGCTTCTCTCTATTGGCCATACTCAGACTGAGTGTAAACCAGGTCTGCCCAGTCCACCTCCATCACACCCAGTGTCTCGTGACCATTTCCCACTCCCTCTCTGCTCCCTCCTCTGAATAATGAGGACAACAGGGGTAAGTGACAGGTCCGTGGCGCACGGTCCCCAGGAGAGTGCGCGGTGAGGAGTGGGTAGCCCTGGGCAGACAGGTGCTCTGCATGCATGGTGGACTCCAGAGCCTCTCTGCCCCTTCCAGCTGTGCGGATGTAAAGCTGAATCTCGTTTCTTCCTGCTAATCTAGTCCCAATGAAGAGCTCCTCCTTGCATTTGTTCTCCTGCTTCAGATTCTCATGGCATATGGGCGCCCATAGTGTACTAAGAAGAATAATGTTATCATTTAAAATATGTCCCAGATACTCGGAGGCTGAGGCCAGAGGCCCACTTGAACCTCGAGTCCAGAATCAGGTTTGCGGGGTCAGTGACAGTGGCAGACAGTATGCACCGTTTCAGTACACTTGAGCTGTGCATTTCCACCTTGGGTTGGATCCTGGGGACATCGAGGTTCCTGCAGTGTGAGCTCACTGCTGAGACGCACCTGAGCCAGGGGGGACATGCAGGGGGACCCCGTGTGACAGAGACCACCCCAGGGTCCTAATGGGGGCCCTCGGAAGGGACCTTCAGTGGCTCCACCACCAGGGGAGGCCCCACCAGACCCAGGTTGCTGACCACAAAGCCAGGTTTCAAAACTACTTCTGAGTTCATCCCAAAAACCTGGTGAGGTCAGAATTATCCTTATTCACTGGATTCAGAAAGTAAAGGTCTGAGAGGTTTTAGTTTAGGTTACAACCCTAGAAAGGGTAGGGGATTGTCTAAGTGAGTTTCCACAGGTTATAGCTATCAAATAGTTACCCATTAGAAATTAAAACTGAGAAATTGAAAAATATTCATGGATTTATTTTTAAATAACAGTATTAAACATATTCATCTTTCAAAGAGCCACTGACATCATGAGAGAGAGAACTACCACCTAGGGCCTCGGATATCTGAAATAACCCACAGGATGGCTAATTTTCTCAGTTCTCTGCTGAAGATCTCTGGTCAGAGAATCATCCTGACTCTGTGGGCATCCTGAGGCTGCCGCTGCTCTCCAACTCTAAAAGGAACTTGGCCAGCGCTGAACCCTGCCCCATCTCTCCAGTGCTTTCCGTTTCCTGTACTTTTTTTTTTTTTTTTTTTTTTTTTTTT
>NW_022900942.1:66385607-66394635 GCF_012274545.1 Fukomys damarensis
TTTTTTTTTTTTTTTTTTTTTTTTTTTTTTTGGTGGTACCAGGGATTGAACTCGGGACCTTGTGCTTGCAAGGCAGGAGGTGGAACCACTTAGCTAAACCCCTAGCCCTCCCGTACTTTTAAAGTGAGTTTTATGACTTAAGTAGATACTCTCTGAAGCTTTGTTTTGTGAGAAAGGGTCGTGTTGAGTTACCCAGGCTGGTCTGCAACTCCTAGTCTCAAGTTATCCTCCTGCCTCAGCCTCCTCAGCAGCCAGTCACTGTGCAGGCTCTTGGAATTTTATTAAGGGAATTCTCACTTCTTAACTTCTTATAAAGTTTAATTGAGCCTGTGCTGATTCCCACTGACTTAAATCACTGCCTTTGAACGCACCTGATCCAGGGTTACAGTTTCCTTTGTAGTACATGCTCCTGTATAGGAAACCCAAAAAAGAATGTGGCTTCAATATCTGTTTCCAGGGACCAACCAGATGTAGCCAGACTCGAATCGTTCACTGTAGTGTGACTCCTCCCCAGTCAGGTTGAGGTCAGAGTTGACCTTGAGCCCATTACATCCTCTGTGGTATGGAAGTCAGTGGACCTGTATCAGCCTGCAGCCCTCTTGGTCACACAAATGACACAGTTAGACTTCCTTCTAGTCATTGTGAAATGTTCATTTTACATGAAAGCCGAGAAGGGAAAGGTGGGGACGTGGCGAACAGCTGCTTGCTCAAAGCCCTTTCCCATTTAGAATTCTTGGAGCTTAAATAACTGTATCGAGATGCTCCTAAAACCACTGCCTGCAAAGCAACACATCGTGACTTCTGTCTTCACGGAAGACTGAAGGAAGACACAGCCCTGGGGGCCGTACCCCACACCACAGTGTAGAGGTGCACCTGCCTGTGCCTTCCTGCCTCAGCCTCAGGCAAACCACCTGCTCACCCCGCCTTCCTTTCCGTGTCCCCAGAGGCCAGTGTAACCACCTCCCTTGCTGTGTGGTTTCAGATTAAGGTCAGCCAAGGTTCTCAGAGGCCGCTGCCCGAGGGGAAGGCACGGGCTCCCGGGCAGACTGCCAGGCTGGCTGTGACCTTCTGCCAAAAGCTCCAGCCCGGCAGCTCAATCTGTTCCAGCCACCTCGCTCCTGCCTTCAGACCAAGGGAGGTGGCAGCTCCCTGCATTTGTTAACCTCGCTTCTCGCCTTCCTGAGTGTGTCTCATCTCCCCAGCGCAGTCCACACCTCGAGTGGTAGCCGCCCTGTCACCGCCCTGAGGTCACCGCGAGCTGGGTGCAGGGGCCGGGGCCGCTGTGAGTGGGGGATGCGCGTCCCCAGCTCTCACTCTGCGGTGCACCTACTGCCACGCGCCGCAGAGCGCGTGTTCTCTCTTGAACGCGCTCCCCGGAGCCCCTGGGTCCCGAGGAAGAGTGCGGTGTCCACGGCTCCCTGTGTGTCCTTCACTACCACGTGCACTCTAAGCCGACGCGGACAGTGTGGGCTCCAGGGCCCGCGGCTGGGACCGTCCATGCCGGCATCTCAGCGAGTTTTCCAGAAGTGTCCGCGCTTTGTGGGTCTCTCGCCCTCCCTGTGACGCGTGAACCCGATGGGAGCCCCAGAGCCTCGTGTGACGGTCTCCCTCCTGCCCTGCAGGTGGACATGAGGTCAGCATCCCCTCCCACCTGGCCACCCTGTGACTGACGAGACAGGACTGGGACAGAATCCAGACGAATTCATGGCCGTGGGGCAAATCTACAGCACGGAGGTAACCCGATTCCCACTGAGAATCAGGATCACGAGCTTAGTCCCGGCAAAGCTCTTCCCGCGGAAATGCGGGCAGCTCCTGACCAGCTTGGGACCCGGGAAGTGCGCAAGCTCCTGGCCACGGAGCTCTCCAGAGGCAGGCGGGCGCCGCTTCCTCATCCCTGCCACCTACCTGTGCCTGGCGCCCTGCGGAGGCCGGTATTTCCGCCCGGTTTCCGACATCGCCACGGCCGTGCAGCGGGCACAGGTCCAGTTCCGGGTGCGCGAGAACCATCCGTCTCCCACAGAGCAGTTTGCGTCATTCACAGCCAGCGAATGCTTCCTGGAGCTGCAGAACAGTGTGGTCGCTGCTCACATCCACGGTGAGCTGCACAGGGTGGCCCCGTCCTCAAGGGCTACAGTACTGTCACCAACACCCTCGTCTCGCGTCCTCTGTTTGCACAAGGAGACTTCCTGCTGGTCATGGACCCTCAGACGGCCGGAGTCAAAACCAGAGAGAATGCAGTTACCTATTTCCTTCACTCTTGGACTTGAGATAATCAACTTATAAGGAGGTAATGGAAGTAATCTTCCATTTTCCAAGATTTCAGTCCATGATTGCTAGGTCTGTTGCTCTGGGCTTGTGACAGCACAGTGCATTGCGACCGGAATATGTGGTGGGCAAGGTTGCTCTCCTGAGAGCAATCAAGAAGTAAAAGATAAACAGGAAGAGAACAGTCCCTTAAAGGGGCTGGATTCCCAGTATCCCCTCCAAGGCCCTGCCCCATGATGTCACTTCCTCCCACGAGGCTCCGCCTCTTAAAGGTTCCCTCACCACCTCCCGATAGCACCACACCTGAGGTCCATGTCTTTCACACATAGACCTTTAAGGAATGCTTACCTAAACCACAGCACTTGTGTTTAGGTGAGAGATACCCCGCCCCCGTGTGTATGTAAAGCCGTGCTATAATAATGTCCTGACATGGCCACAGTGCTCCTCTTTCAATTAAAATGAAATTATATTTATTCAATAGTCTTATCTGTTCTAGGCTCCTGATTCTTCATCTTATATGTCCCCAGGCTTGGAGTCACACTTCTCCAGGTGTCCTTACTCTAAACAGTGCCTGGCCTGTAGGACACACTCAATGAAAATTTGTGGTCAAATGGACAAGTGCACCCGGTGGTTTGCCAGCATCTGCATTAGTATCTTGTCTTCCTACTCCTTCCTCCACCAACCGGAAAGGCACCTGTTCAGGGCACACTATGCACAAGCATATGATGAACAACTGACATCTCTTGCATCCTCCGGTGGCTCCAGAAAGGATGACCTCAGATCATCCCCTCTCCAGGTGAGGAAACGGGACCCTCACCAGTGCCCATCATGAGGGACACAGCTGAGATTCCACTCCTCCTGACCCCATGGAAGATCCTGTGTTGTAGTTACTGTCCTCATTGCTAAGAAGAATACCCAACACGTGAATCTCAAAAGAGGAGAGAGTTATTTTGGCTCATGTTTACAGCCCGTGGTTGGCTGGCTCCCAGGCAGGATAGCATGGCAGAGGAGAAGCTGCTTGTACTGTGGTGACTGGGAGCAGAGCGTGAAGGTGGAGCTAGGAAAGGAGAGATAACCTTCTGGGTCACACCCTCAGTGACAGCCCCTTCTGACCAACAGCGGGTCAGCCTCAAGCTCCTGTAATCAGTCACCTTTCACAGGTCCTGTCTGGGACTACATGAGGTTTTTAGGGTAGCGTGAAGACATACACCATCACCCCCTGCCAGCAGGAAGGACCAAAGGGATTCGCCCTCTTTTATTCAAAGAGGGCTCTGACATTGGTCCTATTGTATTAAACCTCTGTATCCTGTGGGTACAAAAATTTTGCCTGCCCAAAAGGCTCTTTCTATGCTTGTGAGTACTCAAAGCTCAAACAGACTAACAAATAATATGGAAGACTTTCCCTTCTTAACTAGATGCTTAGGGTGTCCTCGTCCAAAATCTCTGTCACTTGTTTGACTGATGACAGGAGCCCTGAATGGAAGAATCAGGAGAACCGAAATTTGGGGGATGGGACCACGAGATACGAGCCAGTTGTATATGTCCCTGACTTTGATGAGGGGACAAGACTCTTTCCAAGCATTCTTAAGGGACAAGAGTCTTTCCAGTCATTCCAGAATTTTCTAGCTTCGTGGGACAAAAAGCTTAGAAACAACATTTGCTTTTTAAAATCAACACTTCTTAGATGACACAAATAACACATCTTTAAAACCTCTGTTATGACAAAATATACCCTAAGACAAAATGGAAAGGCAGTGCAAAATTGGGGGAAATGTTTGTAAAAGTTATGACAGGCATATTAATACTGAGCATATTGTAAGGAACTCCTTTTGGTCACCTAAAGAAAGACAAGCAATTTAATAGGAAGAAAAAAAATCAGAGAAGATGAAATAGAAATGACCAATAAATATGTTAACTAATACTCAGCAGCTTCACTAAAAATCACGGAATTGAAAATACTTAAAAATATGCATTTCTCTCCACTGCAATGACAAAATTTTTAAAATTTGCTTTCATTAATGGTTGGTGATGGCATAGAAAAAGCTATTCTCAACTTGTTGGTGGGAATATAAATCTGCATGACAGCATTACAGGATAACTTGATACTACCACAATTGAAATAAGCCTGTCCTCATGGCTAGCCATTCTGCTCTGGGTATTTACACTGGAGAAACACCTAGGGTGGCACAGGCTTGCAGTTATCCCTACTCACAAAGTAGCAGAATCTCTAGATATTCAGCTAAGGACTACATTTTCCAGGCTTCCTTGAGGGTAACTGGGGCCATCGGACCAAGAGTTAGCCAATGGAATGTGAGAAGTGACTGCACTATTTGTAGGACATAGCTTTATATGGAAAGAATTTACTCTCCTTCTTTTGTCTTTTCCCAATACCCAGTGTCCTTAGAAGAGAATGGGAGAAAAGAGTCACTTGGAGCATAAACTACATGAAGAGGGAGGCAGAGACTGGAGTTATTCCTTTACAAGCCAAGGAGTGGCAACATTCCCCGGGAGAAGTAAGGATGTCCCCTGAGCCTTCAGTGAGAGAGTATTGCCTTCCCAGTGCTTTAATTTTGGACTTCTAGCCTCCATAGCTGTATGAGAATAAATGTCCATTGTTTTAAGCACTGAGTTTCTAGTATGTTATTACAGCACATGCCATGAAGACAAATTACCATAGAATAAGATAGACTAGAATCAAATAGAATAGACCAGACCATAGAATACTGTACAGTAGTTGGGAAGGATGAGTTGCACCTATGTGTGCTAGCACAGAAATATCTCAGAGACACTGATGAGTGACAAAAGCAGGTGGCAGAATTATATTAAATATTATTTCCATTCAGAGAAGCCATAAACAAGGCTACGCTTTCTATGTGAACAAATGTGTGTAAATGCAGGCACAGGTGTGATGTCTGTCAAGCAAAGAACAGTTGACCTGGGGGTGGAGGTGGATGAGGAGAGGATCAGGGTAGAAGATAGCCACAAGACTTAGCTCTATCAAGAATATTTCTGTTTTTACAAGGTGAATATTTGCATATGTATTGTATAATAAACTAGTATAAACCCACCATGGCACCCAAAGCTGGGATATCAGCAGCAGGGAAGGAGCCTGATTGGATTTCTGGTCCTGATGATACCAGAACACCAGAGTTATGTCCCACCATGGTGAAGAATGAAATCATGGACAGAAGAGATTGGATGCAAGCAAATTTATTTAAAAAATAAAAAGGCAATAAAATAAAAGATAGAAAGGCAAGGCAGTAAAGCTCCCACTAGACAGGCAGGGGTTATGAGAAGGATACCCAAGAAGGGTCTTTGTCTAGAACTTTTTAAAGGGTTTAGAAGGAAGCTTGGGCCATTGCTTAAGCAACATAATCCTGACCCTATAGGAGACTACACACTTTTCAAGGTCCAATCTATGCAGTGTTCATGCAGTGCTCATGTGCCCTTGAGCCAATGGCCTGGCTGATCTTGCTCTGGGGAGGACCCAGACAGCTGCAGGACTTCTGGCAGATGTTTTTATGAGGTTTCTGGAGGGTCATGACTCAGCAGACTCCATTTTGGGCATCCTGACTCCATTTTGGGGCTGCTATCATCACTGCCTAACAGAATCTTAACTCCTTTCTTTCTAATTCCTATTACACCAAGGTCTGGGTAGTATCTTTCAGTCACTCACTAACCTGTGCTGCTTAACTCTCATAGTGGCCTCTGCAGTGGCCCCTCTCCCGAATAAGTGCGTGTCTAATCCCCAGAACTGTGAACATTGCTTTCCGATCCAAACACCTCTGAAAACCCCCACCTACGAGGGCCCAAGGCTTAGTGGGGACATCTCAATATAAACCATAATGTTCTCCCAACACACCCTCAGCAGCTGAAATGTCTGAATACTCTCTTCCAGGAAAGCTTCAGAGGCAAGGGGAAGAAAATCCATAGCTAAAGTACATGTGTTGGCTAGGGTTCATTAGAGGAACAGATTCATTATGGCAGATGGGACTTTGCAGGCGTAATTACATTAAGGACTCTGAGATTTGGGATTATCCTGAATTATCCAGGTTGCCTGAATGTAATCGCAAGGTCAGAGGAGAAGGCATGTGACAATGACAGCAGAGATTGGAGTGATGCACTCTGGAGGGAAAGGGACAACTAAAGAATGCAGGTGGCATTCTTGGAAGAATCCAAGAAACAGGCTCTCCCTAGAGTGTCCAGAAGGAACCAGCTGGCCAAGGGTCATCCACACATGACCTGAACACTCCTGCCCAGATGGATCCCACAAAAGAGGGCAGAAGGAGATTTTGGCTGTAGAAGCAGGGGGAATATTCTGGCTTTACAAAATAGTTTCTTGACCCTAAAAATAACTTTCTACAGAAGATACAGGTAGACAGTGCAAAAGAAATCTTCTTACCTGTTGTTCCAGCAACTTCCTGAGTAGGAGTCCTGGATGTATCCCCCAGTGCCCTCCTAGTAGCCACAAATAGGAACAGAGTAACCTTATCCGTCTACTCATCATTCTTTCTTTCAGGGTGTGCTTTGAGAAAAGGATGTAGAGGACTTGGCTATGACAAATCATTTTCAGAATGTGCTTCAAGCATTGAAGCACAAAACACCCTCCAATTCCATGCCTGTGACTTCCACACAAGACCCTTTCATGATTTTTTCCTTCCTGACATGAGATGAACAGGTTTGCTCTGCTACATACTCTGTCCCCGTGCCTTGCTGCACTTCCCAAGCAATGGAGCCAACTGATCACAGACTGGAATCTAAACCTGCAAGCCAAGACAACCCGATTTCTTCTTGGAAGCTAACTCTCTTGGGCATTTTGCTATAGTAACAACAAGCTAACTAACACAATCACTGTGCATGTTTTAATCACATCTGTATTTACAAATTGGCGTATGTACTTGCACCAGCTGCTCCTAAAAATACAAGTGAGTGTGTGGTGTGTGCAGGCACGCCTTCAGGAGCTCAGGGGTGGTAGGAGGGAGAGCTTTAGCCTCCCTGAACACTCTTCTGTTGTAGTACACCTGGCACAGGCGTGCACTGTACAACACACACTTGTGCATGTGTATCGACACTGCCACTGGTGGAAGATATGTTTTGGGTGGTGGAACTAAAAGTGGAAGCAATCTAGCTCCTCTGGCACCTGCCAGTTTCAGATCCTTGACTCCCCTAACATGTTCTCAGCAGCTCACTCAGGATTCAAAGCCAAACTCCCTGCCCAGGTGCCTGGATTCCCCTCTGTATGTCACTGAGTAGTAGGGCACAGCAAGACACAAGGTCTCAAGTTCACCTCTTGGCTGGATCCCAGAAGAGTGAGAAAAACATAGAAAGGAATCTAGAAACCCTATTGACATTTTGGGTGTCTACTGCTAGAGTGGCCGGGTACAATCCACACTCCTTCACTCGCTGCAGTGTTACTTGTGAGGCATCAACTTGAGTAGTAAGGGTCTGGGCGGGTCTGTGGGTGATTGACACATAGGCCACAAACAGAGGCGAGAAAACCCTTCCAGGCCTGGGCAGCGCCTCCCAATAGGCTTGCAGCCTGAACAGAGGGAAGAGGGAAGGAAGAAGGAAGTCTGCCCTTCTTTGTTCAGAGGAGCTCAAGTCTTCACCATTGCCTTCCGTGGCCCATCTCTAGGCTTCCAGCCTAGACACTCCAGCCTTCCAATGATGATTTTTTTGGCTTTTCAAACCAAAAGGACTCTGCAGTGAGCTCCAGGCCTTCAACCTTCCACTGCCATGTTGGATTTTTCCATGTCAGGTTCCCCAGCCAGCCACAGGCTCCTCCCTTTGGATCCTTAACTTTACCTCATCCCTTGCATAATTTTACATGGATTATAGCATTGCCTCTCTTCTCCAGTGAACCCTAATACACTTATGTTAGCCATGGCTTTTCCTTGCACCTGTCTCGGAAGCTTTCCTAGAAGAGGACAGACACTCTTGCCTGGCAGGGCCAAGGCCCTGGCTTAGGTCTCTGCACTGACAGACACCACCACCCAGAAGCTGTTTTGTCAAGAAACTTTCTTTTTCAAACATTAAATTTTAAGGGCCGGGGATTTAGCTCAGTGGCACCATGTCTGCCTCACAAACGCAAGGTCTTCAATTCAATCCCCAGAACCACCACCCCCCAAAAAAACTTTAGACTTTGTTGTTTATTTTGGCATGCTTTTAAATTTTACTTTTTAAATCTGGAATTTTCCAAATAGCGCTGATGATGTCACCCAGAACCTACAACTCAAGGACCTTGGTGGAATCCAGGATGAGAACTGAACACTTCCCTCAGCTGTACCAGCGTCACCCCAAGCAGTTCCTTTTCCTTTAAACTCAAAGCAGAACTAATGAATGAGTCCCCCTTTTGTGGTTGGCTTACACAGAGTGATCACAAAATACAGTGAATATTTTTTAAATGTTAGAATTGATTATAGTAAAAGTGATAGTGGTGTTAATCCCCCTCAAAACACTGCCCCTTGCTTTGAACACACTTATCTCATCTTTCTTGCCACTTTTTGGAGCATTTCTGAAAGTTCTCTTTTCTGAGTGCCTTTAAAGCTGTGATTGCAGAAACAGTGAATGCTGCTGCCAAGTGCCAAGCGCTGGCCAAACAAAATAAACTTAGACAACATGACAGCATGTTCTCATCCAACTCACTCTCTGTATCTGGCGCTTGCCTTAGTTACTTCTTCTTGTTGCTGAGATAAAATATCTGACACCCAGGCCAGGGATTTGGCGCAAGGGCCAGAGTTCGATCCCTGGTACAAAAAAAAAA
>NW_022900942.1:66394810-66429967 GCF_012274545.1 Fukomys damarensis
AAAAAAAAAAAAAAAAAAAAAAAAAAAATCTTACACCCAAAGATAAAGGAGAAAAGGTTTATTTCAGCTCATGGTTTGTAGAGTTTCAGTCCGTAGTTGGCTGGCTCCAAGGCAGGGTGGCATGGTAGAATGACATGGCAGATAAATAGTTCATGGTGTGGCAGGCAGGAAGCAATAAGCAGCAAGAACAGCAGCAGCAACTAAGCCTTTATATTTCATCCAGGGTACTTGCTCTTTGGGCAGTGTCACCCACAATCAGGGTGGGGCCCTTAATCCCAGCACCACACAATTAATAATCCCAGCATCACACACCCTTATCCAGCCACCTTCAAAAAACTCCCTGCCTATGACTGCATGAGGCTTTGGGGGGACATCTAGATACAAGCCATAACAGGTATCTTGTGACTTCTTTCTTCCCCAAAGTCAAAGTGACTGTGAAAGGGAAATGTTTTGAATCAATTCAGGACATTGAGGCAGCCACACAGCACAGCTAAAGACAGCAAGAGGACGCCAGAACTGCTTCAGAAAGGGGCAAGAACAATAGGATGTGTGTTTAGTGTCAGGGAGAGTATTCTGAGGGGAATTCACGGCAATGTGTCTTTTGCTGTAATAATTTTTTTAAATTTTAACCATTTTGTGATCTCACCTTTTGCCCTTCCTTCCTCCCTCCCATAGAGCAAACCCATGGCCTCACCCTGTTCTTGTGACCAGTCCTCTGGAGAGTCCCTGACGCTTTCCATCTCCTGTATGTGTCTCATTTCCCTTATGGCTACAGTTTTGCCAGACATTTCCAGTGAGAGCACTGATGCATCTGGAAATATCTCACTGCCTCACAGGGGAACATGTGGGATGGCTGGTGCTTAAAGCAAGAGTATCAAATCCAGCAACACGGGGTCCTCCTGCAGCTTCCCCAAGCTGCTTCCTCCACAGTGAAAAACCCACTTCCCAAAACAGACCCACAGACAGCGCCCACACTGTGGGCTCTGCATGTGCAGTTTCAACCCACCACGGATTGAAAATATTCTGAGAAAACACTGAATCTGTCCTGAGTGTGCACAGACTTCTATTTCCATGTCATGATTCCATAAACAATGCAGCACAGTAACCCTTTACCTAGTGTGGACACTGCATCAGAATAAGTCATCTAGAGATATCTAAAGGATCTGGGAGGGTGGGGGCTGTGCAAACACAATACCATTTTGTACAGGGGACCTGTGTGTCCAAGGAGCTGCTACCTGTGGGGTCTTGAGACTCACAGATACGAGAAACCCACAGATACTGAGAATCACAGCATTTACTCCTGTGCTCTACTCCAATCTAGTCTGCACACAAGAGTTGAAAGTACCAATACCATTGAAAAGAACACATCCAATACCAAGGTAAAGATTTCTCTGCCTTTTTTGTTCTTAGAATTTGTTACTTTCCATAGTTCATTATTTTCTATTGATACTGAACAATGTGGATGAAGAACTGTGTGTCATTATTATGTGCCCTTCTGTTAAAATAGATATTAAAATGTTAATTAAAATTACCATTTTCTAGTAAAACACATGAAGAGAATAAGGAAACAGGAAATGCACACAAAGCCAACGGGTTTCAGCAGAGAAAGGGCCTTTGCTGAAAGAGAAGTGGCAACTAGAGAGGAGGAAGCCACACCACTGCGTGTCCCCCAGAAGATGTTGAAAACCTGGCTGCCTCCCCCAGAATGCAGGGCAGGAACTCCCAAGGGAAGTGCCTCGAGCAGTGAGTGACACAGGAGAAGTAGGCAGAAGGACCCCATGCCCCAGTGCTACACAAGCTGTCTCCTGGATGAAGTTGTTTCTGTTAGTATGATGAAATACCCAAGGCAGGCTAACTTACTATTTTAAAGGTCTATTTTCACTCCTCATTTCTAGCCCACGGTCAAAGCCCCTCCTCTGGCAATGGCCTTGTTGGAGGCAGAGCCCCAAGGCAGCAGAGGGGTCATATGGTGTGATAGCTAACTGTGATGTCAACTTGAATAAAAACCACCTAGATTACTAGAGCGCAGTTCTGGTCTGTGGATGATTGACGCACAGGTTGCCAACTGAGGGGAAAGACCCACCCTGGATGTGGTGGCACCAACCAATAGGCTGCAGCCTGGATGGAATAAAAAGGGAAAGGAGGAAAACTCACTTCTGCATCTTTGCAGGAGCCTGGTCTTCACCATCACCTTTGGACATACATCTCCAGGCTTCCAGTACCAATGCTCCAGCTTCCTGATCCAGACTTGCACAGAACTCTGCAGTGAGCTCTGGGCCTTTGACTTTGAACTGGATCCTTCAGGTCTCCAGTGCACAGGCGGCCCTTTTACATTCTCTCATACCTCACTCTGAAGGCAGACACTATTAGCATATTTTTTTTTAATCTAGTGAACCCTAACTGATACACATGGCAAGAGAGAGTGTGTGTGCGTGTGCGTGTGTGCGTGTGTGTGTGTGTGTGTGTCCTCATCTCTGCCTTTCCCTGTCTCTCTGTCTCTCTCTCCTCCTTTCCATAAGCAGATGAACTGACCACACCTTCTTACCAGCACACCAGGATGAATACACACCCATGTCCAGGACCACATTTCCAGTCTCCTTTGCACTAAAAAATGGCTAAGAGGTAATGATATGAGAAGAAGTGCTGTGTGGAAATTCCAGAAGCTTTCTTTCAAGAGAAATTTCCTCCTTTCTCAAAATTGTTGCCTAAACTATAAATACAATGGCTGGAGCTCCAGCAGCCTTTTTGATCATGATGTCAAAGAGAACTGCACAGAGTCTGGTCCCTAATGACTTAACAGGCCTTGGTTACCTAACTTCAGAGCACAAACAAATTACTGTTTAAAGTCATTTTTAGTGTACCACTTTTCTATTAAATCTAATCCTGATATAGGTCCAAGACGAAAGTGGATTTCTCACTAAGGTAAGACAGTAATACTTTGGTTCACAAATGTTTCTGCTCTTGGACAGTTCAGTCCATGAACAGAACATTTGGCAAAATTTTGCTTCCCTTTTTGAACTATGCATCAGGGGACAGGCACAACCACCACCATCTTTCCCACTCAGACACATGGCCATGGCTTCTTTCAGCCAAGACTGTGGTCACTGACAGACCTGTGCACACTTGGCATAAAGCTTTTTTGTGTGCTTTTTCAGCATATACAGTACTGTACGGTATTATCCATTCCAGCACAGTTCCAAACAGAGTGTGGAGCCAGCACGATGCTAAAAAGAAAGTACAGAGCAGTAATGGAGGTGTCAAAGCATGCAGAGCAGGAACGGCAAGAAGACGGTTTTGAGGAAAATAACCATCAAATTGAAGAAGGAAACTAGAAAAGCGTGAGTGTGTGTTCATGTGACTGATTCGGCCTCAGTACAAGGTGGCAGAGTGGACAACCTCAGCTGTTCTCAAGAATCAAGATGCCACCAAAGGAGCTGAGTGGCGAAGAAGCCACGATGTTAACCAAGTGAGGACCCGGTGCTGGCAGGGTGGAAAACCTTTCGTTAGTGTGGCTGAGTGAGAAACAGCTGGCAGTGATAGCATTAGCGGAGCTGTGATCTGGGAAAAGCCAGGGAACTGCACAGTGATTCACCACGAGCAAACTCTTCTCCAAGTGTAGCAAGTGATGAATTTAAAGCCAGCAGAGGGTGGTTTGATAAATTCAGCCAGAGAAGTGGCCTCCACGTTGTGATGGGACTTGGTGAGGCTTCCAGTTCTGACAAGGCTGCTGCAGAAACCTGCGGGAAAGAGCTCATGAAGGCAGAAGGACACAGCACTCAACAAGCACTCAGCTGCGATGGACAGTGCTCTTCTGGAAGAAGATTCGAACAGAACATGAATCACGCAGGAGGAAGAGGCACTGCCAGGGCACAGGCCCATGAAGGACACAGTGACCTTTTGCTCTGTGCAAACACCAAGTGTCCATCTGAAGATTAAGCCTCTTGTAGTACGCCATTACCAGACCCCGCAGCATTCACGGGGCAGAACTGGACAAGGCTAGGCTGCCTGCTGTGTGGAGGCCGTGTGAAAGCCTGGTCACTAGGCACTTGCTCGTGGATGGCTGCACGAGGGTTCGCACCCCCGTTAGGAAGTATCTTTCTGACACCGACTGCCTGAGGAGCCTTGTTCTGTGGAGAATTCCCCACACACCCCAGCCTTGGATGACAAGGATGCAGAGTGTGTGGCTGCACGAAGGCCAAGTTCCTCCCAACACAACACCCCTTCCGTGGCCCAGGGACCAGCAAGGGAGCTGCAACCCGAGAAGCTGCTCACAGAGGTGCTCTTCACCGGGGTTTTCGTGTCCCTGAAGAGACACTGCTGACCCTGAGAGGGCTCTGGAAGAGACATCTCAGGGTCCTCCACTGCGTCCCCCTCACTGACAAAGCCCAGGAAGACATCACACTGTGGATCTGGAACTCAGCCCGGGGCAACTGTGGCCAGAATGTGTCACTGAAGGTGACCGTGAAGGGTGTGAGGCCCAGGCAGTGGAGGGGATTCTGTCCGAGGCAAGCGTATGGGTCTGGATGTTGATGGAGCAGACAGAGGAGCTTGTTGGGGACGATAAGGGGGAGCTGCTGATGGAAAAACTCGCTGGGCTCCAGAGTGAGCCGCAGAAGGCACACTCTATGGAGGAAGGGCAAGGCGGGAGGCGGCTGGCCGTGACGTGATAAGATCCCCTATGGAAAACGGAATGAGTGCCAGGATTTCTTTGGGAAGCACCACCCCGTCACTCTGTGATGAACAGAGCGCTGAACCTGATGAACGATCCTGCGGTCTCTCATTTCCAGGGGGTTGTGCAGCACAGGAAAGAACAAGCGACTCAGCAGCTGAGAGAGGAAGAGAGGAAGCCCTGCAGGAGGTCTCCCCGATGTCCTTATGGAGGGGCCTCTCCCTCGGACGGCTCCTCCCACCACCTTCCCGTCCTCCAAGCCAGAAGCCGCCTCAAGCAAGGCTAGTGTCCTTTCTTCATACTGCACTGTGCTTTGCTTCATATTTTTGTGGTTTAAAAACACACATGATTCAGAATGGATTAACCTTATTCACACTGACCCTTATGGAAAATTTGATTCAGTTCGTGACCAATTCAGAACTGTGGAACAAAGTAAGTCCGTGGACGGAGGTACCACTGTACGTATCCCTGTGCAAGACCACTCCGGTCCCCGCCACCGTGGCTCATGTTCTAGGCATGCGGGCTACCTTCAAACTTACCTCCCCGGGGAAGCAGCACCAATGTGACTCCACCCTTAATCCTCTTGGAAACACCTCCACATTTCGCTTCAGCCATGTTTTTACACGCCAGCACATGACAGGGCCTTCTGCCACTGGATGTCATTGTGATGGCAGGAGCTAAGCTTGGACACTGTTCCCATGAGTCCTCATGGGGAGGGAGGAGTCTGTAGGGTGATTGCTCAGCCAGATTCAGGGTCAGGCTCCAGCTAAAAGCCACCAAGGGGTTGGAGACGTAGCTCAGTGGTGCCACAACCTGCCTTGCAAGCACAAGGTCCTGAGTTAGATCCCAAAAAAGTAGGGGAGGGGAGGGAAGCCAGCCACCAGAAACAGACACACTGTCCCATCCATGAGTAAAAGCAGAGACACCAGGAAGGATCCTGTGTCATCTAACCAGCTGGGCTATTTTGGGACCAGACACGAGATGGTGCCTTCCTATTTTTAAACAATGGTTTAATGTGAAAGAAACTTAATCTGTTTATAAGGTGATTGAGAGCTTGTTTCTCCCGGATTGAGGTAATCAGCCAGCTGTTAGGCATTGTGTGTATAATCTCTAAATTAACAAACAAGTTCTGTGAAACGCGACAGACGATGTCATCACCGGATAATCATTGAAGTCACCCACAGAGACATGTGCTTCTGTGGTGCCACAGTGTGTCCCTCGGTCATCACTGTGTTAGAGCCAGAAATGGAAGAACACGTGCCTCTCATTCTTGCTGATAGGGCTAATTTAATCTTCTGGCCAATTATTGGGTTTTGGGCTGTTCTACAGAAATGAAAACAACCATGACCCACGTGTATGAGTCTAAGCAGGATGCAGAGCTATGTTCCAAGCACGCTGTGTCGGAAGTGTGCGTCTGAAGCCAGAGCAAGGCCTCTTCTCACCAGGACAGGCAGCCGTGCTCTGTGGCTTTGCCTGGCCACAGACACATCTTCCTGCTGCTGCCTGTGTCCGTCCCAGTTGTGTGCAGCCATTCACACCCACGACAGGGGCACCGTCTCGCTTGGGGCATGAGGTTCTTTCCCTTTGCCCAGAGCGAGTCAGTCTGTCCCAGAACCCTGGAAACCCACCCAAACCCCTGCTCCTCCTCTCAACACCAGGATGCAATTTGCTGAGCTAACACTGGGGAAAAGAGAACAAATATATGCTCCAGAGAAATGTCTGTTTTTCCGTTTTTACTTCTTTAGCAGGTTTCTGCTTAGAAATAAATTTGATTTTTCCATTTATTTCTAGAAATAATTGTGTCTGCTTGTAAATCGCTACCTGAAGTTCTTTTAAAAGCAGTAACTGAGCAAGCACACTGTTAGGAATACAATGATTAACTATTAATAATGCAAACTAATGCTTTCCATGTAGTAGATTTCTTTCGAAGTTACGTTTGGGATCAAAACATTCTGTAAACATGGAGTTCAAGATGAAGGTAACCTGGAAAAATGGCTTAGAAACACAAAGAAAACAAAGCCTCAGGGGCTGGAGATTATCACAACCCATGCTCAGAGTCACAAGACTGAAAGTGGGGCCTCTGGGTTACTACTTCCTATAAGGAGCACAGCTCGTGAGCAAGATGCATTCGGGTCTTGTCATTTCCCCCACACCAAACCGACCTTCACCTTCTCTTTGTGGGTGACGACTCTGCTGGGAGTCACACAGCCTTTGTGGGGACAAATGAGGCACAATACAGAGCAATTCAAAATAGAATTTCCAAATGTTTCGCATTAAATCTGAATTTAGAAGGGTAGATAGATGAAGACAGGTGTGGCATCACACATCTGTAATCCTAGGGCTCTGGGAGGCTGAGGCAGGAGGGTCACTGCCAAGTTGAGGTCAGCCTGGGCTACACAGTGAGTTCAAGGCAGCCCGAACTATATAGCAAGACCCTGTCTCCAAAAAAAATTCAAACAAACAAACAAAAAAAAAGATAAGAAAAAAGAAAAAGAAATGCGGTTATCCACTTCCCTGTGGCATGTGTGTTGGCTTCCTGATCAATGAACTAAGAAACTAGTCTACAAAGAGAGGAAGCTGCTTTGGCTCACAGTTTGGGGAATTCCAAACCGTGACCAGCTGGGTCCCTTGCTCCAGGCGACAGGAAGGCCACTTGGTAAAGCGGAGGGCCACCCCCATCCCCTTCAAGGGCCGGCTGTGACCCACCCCAGCCCCTCTTCCCCAGCACCTCCCACTGGCACCACCTCGGGGACCCAGTCTTTGACAGGGGCCTGTTGGGGTGTTCAGGACCCTGCCCAGGGCATATGCTCACTATGAAAAGGCTCCATGCTGTATTTTTAAATATTTAAGTGCAAGCTATCATTTTTAAGAGCTAGAAAATAATTTTTAAATGACAGTGGCCTACATAGATCTATGCAGAAAAGGCAGGTGCTCTTAGGAGACCTGATGACCCTTTCCCCAAGAGCTATGGCACATAGACATCAGTGCGCATCACATTTTTAAGGAGCCCCTTGGTTGTTGCCTTAGTGTGACCCCATATCCTTTGTCCTCATCACCCTTCCTCTTCCTGGTACCCCCGCTCCTCCCTCCTCCACATGCCAGGTCCCCAGAGTGCCCTGCTGGGCAGTGGTGAGCGGTGGCATGTCTTGTGTGGAACTGGGCAGGCAGCCGGGGTGAGGGAGAGAGGGCCACCCATGTGGCCACCCAGATAGACACGGGGGTCTGCTCTGCTCTTCCTCCCTTCCTGGACAGGAGAGTACCTGCCCAGCTGAGTACACAGTGGTGTTCTCGGATCCCAGAGGAGGGTGGCAGTGTCCCCAAAGGGACCAGCCAGGTGTCGGACCTCAGGGTTCAGAGGCCACCATGCGGCCAGCTGGTGGGAGATTAGGGCATCCACGCATGGAAGGATGGCAGCGAAAGATGGGCCACAGCTTAGGAAAGCAGCGAATTTGTCTTTGTTACTTTCCTACTGGGACAAAATATTCAACACCCACAAGTTAAAGGAAAGGTTTATTTTAGCTCACAGTTTGCAGAGGTTTCAGTCTATAGTTGGCTCCAAGGCAGGGTAGCATGGCACAGAGGCAACTCAGAGAAATAGTTCACTGCACGCAGAAGACAGCAAAAGCAACAGGGGCGACCACAGCTCTTTCTGTTTCTGTCCCTTTCACCTTATCCAGGCTACCAACCCTTGGGGTGGGCAGCACTCACACCCTTAATCCTGGTGCCCTTGAGCCTAGCACTGCACCATGAATCCCAGTCACAGACTCTACATCCAGCCACCTCTGAAGAAGCCCCACCTATGGCCACATGAGGTGTTGGGGGGCACTAGTGTAAGAGCCTGACTGAACCAGAGCAACTCCATGTTGACCAGCAAACGACCTAGAGACTGTCGCTCCCCCCACCCCTTATAGGATAACTAATGATTAATTGTGAATTGTTAGGTAACTGCTTTGAAGTAGCTGGGAAAATAAATGGAAACTGTAGTGAACACAGAGATCCAACATAAATCACTCCACTCCTTACTTGCCTGCAGTTGAATGTTCTGAACTTTATAATCTAAGTTGTAAATGGAACAATGGATAATCAATCTGCTGATCATTAGTACGTGATGGTCAAGTATATGCTTGATGACCACTAGCTCAGATCAACTGATTCTTTGCCTTTGTCCTCTTCCTGTAAGTTTTAAGTGTAAACCCCCCACTCAGCCCTATGTAAAATGGCCTCTGTTTCTGAGCTAGCCACCTCTCTGAGCTACTTGGCTTGGGAGGGCCATCTGGCCAGACTAATGAAGGTCTATTTGCCAACTTGCCTGGTGTGTTCCTTCCTGGGTGACTCTCGCTGTCCGACAAGCTCCTGGAGCCTCACTGAGCTTCTGAGCCCAGCATTGTAAAAGCCTCATGGCTGTTCACACTCCAGGAGTAAAAGTGAGACTTAAGTCTTACACTAGACACAGCCATGACACCCACCTGTGGGCACATGAGGATCTGGGGTACATCCAGATAAAAGCTGTAAGAGAAGGGTAGTGGGGTGGGCTGCAGGATCAGCGCTGTCTTTAGGAAGACAGCCGTCAAGGCTTTCAATACAGAGAGACAATAAGGATGCAGATGTAGACGTGTATGTGTGTGTGCGTGTACACACACGTGTGTTCCCAAGAGGCCTGGACATCACGTACCTGCTAGCAGTGAACATACTTAATATCTGCGACTTGGTTTCTAAATACCGTTTTCCATGAGCTCCTTGGAACGGGCTGATTCTGAGACCAGAGCAGGGGATGCTCAGGAGCCTGGGATCGTCTCTTCTTATGCCAGAAGACCCAGTGGAGCTCAGCGTAGGAGAGGACCTGTCAGAGGACAGGGCCAGCTGGGAGGGGTCCAGACTGACCTTGATAGAGAAAACTTTGGTAAATAACCGAAGACCTACAAAAGGTTAGGAAAACATAGGATGACTTCTGCTCTTCTAAAAGAAATCTGCTTTATTTGGTTCAAAATTAACAGCCATAGGAGGCGTTAACCGCAGAGTAGGACATCTGGCCTCATCCTGAGGTAACAGGACACATTGAGAGCCCGAGCTCCAAAGTTCTGTGAGCCACATGATTGTAAAAATGTCAAGATGAAAAAAACAATTGTTTGGCTTTGTTGTTCTGACCTTGAACACTGGCTAGAATGGATAGCTAGGTGAATCTTAAAGGCAAACTCCCTAACTATAGAGATTTGCTACATCTGGGTTAAAGTTAACTGTCTTGTGACCGTGATTTGTATATCGGTAAAGCGAACTGAGAGAATGAAATGTAACCACCTGAATGAGGTCATGGCTGTAAAGCCCTGTAAAAGAAGGAGCTGTAACTCAACGCGGGGTCGATCTCTGGCATTTCCTTTTTTTTAGTGCAATCAACCTTTTGTTGACAAATAAACCTTTTCTTATTTTACTTCCATTTTGCATCTCTGGGTGCTGTGTCACTTACCAATTACTTCTGTAACAACCTGAGGAGGGGACACTGGAGCAGCAAATAGTTCATGATGGTCAGAGATTGTATAACAGTTGTTGCCAGAAACCAGAAAGCCAGTGACTTCAAAGTTTCATGAGGAACAGATATTTACAGTCTGAGAGGATCTCCTCCCCAAATACCCATTTTTTTTGTGTGTGTGTGTTCGTTTAACCAAGGGACAGAAAGAATAACTTTGGAAAGGAGAAGGTGGCAGATACCACTCCCTCAGGTAGCAGTGGGAAACAGCATCAGGAACAAGGCTCAGTGCACCCGCCGAAGGAGCAAGGAAGAGCTAACCAGCCATTCTCTAGGACCCTCCCACAAAGGGCGCCTGAGGTTAACCATGACCTCAGAGCAGCCCAAACAGAACACGGTTCTCATGGACCAGACCGAGCCCTCCCAAGCCGAGGCCATGGAAGCCAAGGTCAGACGCAGGAGCTGTTCAGGTCAGAAGCCAGAGGCACGAGAGGCACTCAGCAGACTGCTGTGGGAGGCGCTGGTTAAGTTTTATTCGTACGAGTGCATGCCTGCCACACACAATGAGACCATGCATCGTGGGTGTTAGTCTGTGTACACCACACGCCTTGATCCCCTTCACGTCCCCTCGCCTGCCCTCCCCTCTTCCCTGTATCTCTTGGCTCCCTTCCGACTGGCAAAAGGCAAAGGGGCTTCAAGGATTAGGCAATGGGGCAAATTATCTTCTGATGGCCTGGGGCAAATAGTTGTGTCTTGAACTTCCAACTTCCTTCTAAATTTGAAATAAAGTTTCACACATTTTAACCAAAAATTTTAAAATACTGTAGGAAATAGCAATTGAAGATGAGACACACAAAACAGGGAGTAAACCAGCAGGTCAAAGCTATTTAGATGCTGAAAAGGTGCCATTTCCAGGGTGTGCACTGACATGGTCTTGGGGAGAGGGGCTGTGACGGCCAGCTTCATACAGAGTTCTCAGTGGGGACTGGTAATGGTGTGGCTGTTGGTACTTTTCCTATGATACAGAATAATATGAGGAGGAACTGACGTGATCACATAAAAAAGGTAAACCAAGGGGAACAGACCCAAGGGAAGGAACGCTCTGGTCAGAGGTGGGTGAGCCGGGCACTGGGTGGGTGGTACAGACGTTGACACGAAATGCCCCTGGGCGGGGTCCCCGGGACGAGGAATCTGGGTTGAAAGGCTCTGGAGGTTCCCTCAGGAAAAAATGGAAGGTCAGCCAGGGTGGAGGCGCAGCAGGGAAGAGTGGGTACAGCCTGGCAGTGCGGCAGGGTGCTCGGCATCCCCATGACCCTGAGAGTGGGCTAAGCGAAGAGCAGATGCAGCTGAAGCCTGAGCCGATGGAACGGGTGAGGCGGTCGGTCTGAGTCCACTGGCCCCACGAAGGACCTGACATTATGCAAGTGCACTATGGCACGTGAGTCACCAGAGAGGGAAGTCAGCAGTCACCACGGCAGGTCCACTGGCCGGGATGCAGCAGGAGCTTCCAGCCCTCCGGGAAGCAGACGCAGGGCTCCACAGAGCCTGGGGCCCTGCTGGTGTGCGCGGGTGGCCAGCGTCCCCTCCTGCTCCAGTCCCTGGCCTCCCACCGTGAGGAAAGCCCACCCCGGGGCCCCGGTGACGTGTCCTGCAGACCCGGCCGTGCCAAGAGCAGTGATTTCACTTTTTCAGTCCCCTCCTCTCCTCGCAGTCCCAGGAAGGGCTCCAGCTGCTCATAGACCCCGTGTAAGTCCCACTTCTGTGTTCTCAAAAAGGGATTCCAATCACAGAGGAGGTAACTGCTTCCTTCCTGAGCATCAAAACTGTCTCCCTATTGCCCTAAATTAGAGAACTGTTTACAGTGGCAGGAGAGCCCCACAAGCAGAGCAGTTTCCCAGAGCCATCACTTAGCGTTTGCTAAGAGATTCTGACAGCTGGGAGGAACAGACTTCACCTCACTCAGGGGCTGCATTTTCACACTAAGCAAAACGCAAGCACCCGCAAAGTGTCTGGGATGTCCTGTTCCTCTCTCCTGTCAACAGAAGAGAAATATCAGAAGCCAGCCGACACATGAGTTTGTGTGACTGGCGGACTCACTGCACCCTGGCCGTAGTGAGCTGCTTTCTGTGTCTGTTCTGTGCTGGCGTGCAGGGCTGAGGACTCCCTGAAACTCTGGGTTCGGTGTTTTTAGATGCAAAGAGCATCCACACACAGCCTCTTAACAGATGAGGAAAGAGAGTTTGCACAGCATTTTAAAAGCTGTATCTTGTTACACATATGCACACGTGTGTACACATGTGCCTGCTAGAACTAATACATGAGTTCAGCAAAGTTGCAGTATACAAAATCAACTTGCAAAAATCATCTGTGCCTCTGGCCCGTAGCAATGAACCCCCCCCAACCAGTGAAGCAAACAAGCTTGAGGAAAAATAAAATACTCAGTAATAAATGTAACCAAGAAGATGAAAAACTTATACACCAAAAACTATGAAATGTTACTGAAATTAAAGAAAAACACCACTAAGTACAAAGACATCCTATGTGCAAGGCCTGGAAGACTTCATTTCTTTAAGATGTCAACGTGATCGGAAGTAGCCCACAGTTCCACTGCAATCTCTACCAGGATCCCAATGACTTCTCTTTTTTTTGAAAAATCCATCCTAAAATTCCGATAGAATTTCAACGGATTCTGAACTCCTAACACCATCCTGAAAAAGACACATAAGTTGGAGGTCTCAGACTTCCTGATTTCAAAACTTCCTAAGTCACAGTAACGAAACAGCGTAGCGACTGACACGCGGAGAGGCAACGGGGCAAATCAGGAAGCCAGACATAAACTCGCCCAGTGGAGCCCACGACTTCTACGAGGGTGCGAGTGTCCGTGGGAGAAAGGACAGTCTTTTCAACAAGCAAGCTGGGAAAACTGAACATCTGCACGCAAAACAACAAAGCAGGTCCTCGCCTTATACCTCGGAAGGTAACCAAGGGTCTTACCATGTGCCTCATAGCACTGCTGAACACTTCAACAACTGATTTTGGACGTGACACTAAAACCACAGGACACACGTGTACACACAAGGATGGACACATGTGACTACCTCAAGATTTCAGATATGCACTGAAGGACACAACCAGCAGGGTGAAAAGGCCACCCAAGAATGAGAAGAATGTAAGTTGGGTGTGACAGGGCACTGATACTGGGAACATTCAAAGAACCAGAGCGTCCACATTCAGAGCGGCACTGTTCGCCACAGCCTTGGCGTGGAAGCAGCCCGCGTCCTTCAGCAGGTGGGAAAGATGCAGATACACAGTGGGCTGTGACCCAGCCTGGAAAGGAAGGACGTGGACACCTGCTGGCCACAGATGGGCCGTGAACCTGTTGTGATCGAGGGCTACGTGGAAGATGCGGACACAGAGACAAGCGCAGCACAGTTCTGCCAAACCGAGAACTGCCGAGCCACAGAGACCGGCAGCGGTGGCCTCCAGAAGCCAGAGGAAGGGAGAGCAACTGTTGTGTCGCGGCTGTGTTTTTGGTGGTAGTGGTGGCGGTGGGGTGCTTGTGTCTTGCTACTGAGACGGTGCCACGCTGAGCCACAGCCTTGGCTAAGGTCTCATGGGTGAAGTGCCCCAGTTTGGGGCGATGGAAAGTGCGGGAGACAACCAAGCGAGATGGCCTCCCTGCAGTGGCTGCCAGACTGTGCTTCACCACCTCAAACATCAAAACCGGCTAAAGTCGGGCGTGGTGGCGCACGCCTGTAATCCCAGCACTCGGGAAGCTGAAAGGAGATCGCTGTGAGTTCGAGACCAGCCTGGTCTACACAGTGAGTTCCAGGTCAGTCTCAACTACATAGGGAGGACCCCCTCTTAAAATAAAATCAATCTGAGGTTGAGTGCCTAATAAAACCTACAAACAGAACTGCTGTTCTGACCCGCGGATGGAGGCGACCAAGCCAAACTGCTTCTTTTCTTTTGTCTTTCTCTTTCTTCCTTCCTTCCTTTTTTTTCAGTAGTGGTCATTGAACCCAGGGCCTTTGCACTAAGCCATATATCACCAACCCTTTTCGATTTTTATTTGGAGACAAGGTCTCACTAAGTCATGAAGTTTTCCAGGCCTGGCTTGAACTTGCCACCCTGCCCCAGCCTCCCAGGGCTCTGTGTGCCACTACTCATACCTCAGCACCTTTGAAGCGACCCAGGAGCATATTCTGGTTTGATGGAATCATACACTAAAAACAAGGTCTGAATCAAATGCTCCTGGTTTAACAGAACCCAGGATAGGCTATATTGCTACGGTTTGGATGTGAACTGTCCCCCAGAACTCATTGTGAAAGGCTTGGCTCCCAAGCAAAGGCTTTGTGGGGAAGTGACTGGGCCTTGAGACCCTAACGTCATCTGGGGAGTGATCTGCTGGTAAGACTGAGGAGAGGGCAGCGTCAGGAACCACAGGAACAGGCGGGCAGGGGACGGGGCCTGGGCAGGCTCTTCCTCGCTGGCCCTCCCTCTCCCTGTTTGGGCTGCCTGGAGGGAGCCGCTCTACCTTTCCCTCCATGGTGCTCCTGCCTCACTCACCAGCGGATTTGGCTGCAAACCCAGAGTCGGCAACCCAGCATCTCAAGCCTTGGCCCGTGCCCCAGCTCAAAGCAAGGTCCCTGTCACCGTGCAGGGCATGCGCACGGGTTCTCCTTACCTCTGCCGTACGTTATACCAAAACATCCACTGAAGTTCTCTAATTTGCACCATTCCTTCAAATAAAGAAATCTGGTAGCCCCTTCAAAAGCAGATTAAAGTTTAGCTAGATGCAGTGATCAGTTCCTGAGGAGGCTGAGGCAGAAGGGTTGCAAGTTCAAGGCCAGACTGGATGCTTTGGGGGGGTATGGAAGGAAGGATGGAGGGAGGGCTAAGTGGAGTGGGGAGGAAGGAGGGAAAAGACTGAAATCTAGCATAAATGTCTTGTTCAGAGAGAATCTTGATATGCTATTTCATGCTGTTCTTCCACTGTAAGGGAAAAAAAATAAGAGATTTATGGCTGAATGCATTTTTACAACTCACCTAAATCCTGTAGCTGTGTGTGGAGAAACCCTCCTCAGAGAGATCTCTCCGGCAGATTTAAACCAACCTGCAGAGGTCTCGAATGGACCTCAGAAAAGTCAGGACCTTGAGAGGAAGCAACACCAAAGACAGAGGGCAATTTCCGCAAGGCTGATTAGCATTATGTTAATTAAAGAGAAAGCTGGAGAGGTGGAGGAAGGGGTGAGGAGGGGGGAGGGGAAGGAGGGGGAGGGGAGGAGCAGAGTAGGAGAGGACGTCAGGCACGGACTGAGACTTCCTGCCGGAGCTGCTAGGTGAGGATCCAGGTCAAGGGCCAAACACTCCCATCCGAACCTCCAGCCCCACCCTCCTTTCTCCCCTTCCCATCTGCACATGGCTCCTTCTCCACACCTCTCCTGCTCCCCGCCTCCCTCCCTGTCTCTTTGGGTGGTGTCTCTCTTAGTATTCCTTGCATTAGCTGAAAATATAAAAAGTCTATGTTGCGACTTGAAACCCTGAGCACTTGCTGCAGGGGTTTCCCTCTTGGTGACGCACATTCTTGCACCTGCCCGGGCACTGAGGACAGATCCCAGGGCTTGCACAGGCTGGGCGAGTGCCCGCCAACTGCCTGTGTCACCATGGAGGACCCTGGGTCCCCTTGAGTCCCGGAGGCTCCCATAAGCAAAGCCCTGGACTACAGCAAAACCTCTGCCCAAGAACAGGCAGCGACAGAGCTACACGACCACTACAAACCTCCTGATATTTTTTCCAGTCACCCTATTCATGCAACATCAGTTATGGTAATAGAGACTTGGTTCATTTATCCTGGCCAATAAAAAATGGAAAAAATAATACCTTGAGGTCACCAAGGAGAACCCTGCCACATTTTCCCTTGTGCCAGGCATGATGGGGAAGATGTGCTGTGTCACGCGCCATTATTTCCGGGTTCTTCATGCCCTACATGAATTCCGGGTTTGAGTCCGCCGGTGACGGTGGTTTGCGCTTGCGCAGATGAGGCGCTTGGCTCGTCAGAATGATGCAGGCTGGCATTGACCAATAGAAACAGGCCACAACGCCTGGGTGGATATAAAAGCAGGCTTGCATCCGGCTCCGGGTCTTTCCGCCATTGAAGATTGTAGAAGAAACTCCAATAAAGCGTGCATCAGAAGAATCCTGAGTGTTGCGTGCTCCTTGCTGGCGAGGTGCGCGTGACAGTGCTGAGGAGATAGTTCAGGCCTGAACTGTGGCTGGCAGCAGCAGCACTGGCTCTGAGTCAGAAATCTCCGCTTTCATATCCCCTGGGCCTCCATATTTCAAAACCTGTTTTGGACTGTCAAAACCACCTTCACACAAGACATGGAGCACACCTGTGATCTCAGCAATCCAGAGGATGAGGCAGGAGGATCACTATGAGCTTGAGGGCAGCCTAAGCTACAAAGTTCAAGGCCAGCCTGAACTACACAGCTAGATGCTCCCTCAAAATACATAACACACACACACACACACACACACACACACACACACTCTCTATCCTCACAACATAAATTGCTGGTATCGAGGGACTTTTGTTCACAATTTGTAAAATTTAAAAAAATACAGCTGTCCCTGAGTGTCCACAGGGGACTGGTTCCCAGATCCCTGAGGATTCCAAAACCCACCAACACTCAAGTTGCAAAAAGGAGGGCAACCTACCTGTCCGTGCCCTTGGCACACCCTCCTGCATGCCTCCAGCCCCCTGTACAGTTCTCACTGCTGGCCAGTGATGACGTGCCAGTGACTGAAATAATGAATTTCGCAAGAGGAAGAATTCATTCCCAAGACGGCTGCACACGAAGTGAGGAGGAGATCCAAGTCTCAAGTCTGCCTCCCAGAAAAGAGGGTTGGGGAGTGAGTGTGTGTGTGTTGCATGTGCATGTGCACGTGCGAGTGTCTGCGATGTTAGGGATTTGAACCCAGGGCCTTTGCACTGAGCTACATCCCTAGCCCTTTGTATTTTTACTTTGAGACGGGGCCTCACTAACTTGCCCAGGTTGGGCTCAAACTTGGGATCCTCCTGCCTCGACACTCCTACAGTGCTGGGGTTACAGATGTGTGCCACCACACATGGTTTTCTTTCTCCTTTTCTTCAAATGTCCAGCAGAAACTTGAAGAAGACACCGGGCTTGCCTTCTCTCCTGACTTTCTGGCATGTTCAGTACCTATGGACAAGCATGGACACTCTCAGTACACCAATTTTATTTCCAACCTAGAATGATCGTCAAGACTAGAAGCATCACGTGATCGAATTCTGACCTCCAAAGAGGTGGACACCCCAATTCTGGAAGCACACAGGGACTGTGACTGTACTCAGCGCAGGGGCTTTGGCAGAGGTTTTCCCAAGCTGACCTGGAAGGACCTGAGCTCTCCCCAGGAGCCATTACCCAGGAGGTGGAAAGGGTGGAGACAGAAGAACAGAGAGGAATGTGGGAGGTGTGGCCACAAGTCGAGGAATGATGGGGGATCTGGATACCAAGACTCAAAAGGAAGGGTTCACCCCTGGAGCCTCAGGAAGGAGCACAGCCCTGCAGACTTCTTGATTTCAGCCCCATAAGAACCATTTTGGAATTCGGACTTTCAGAACATTAATCAATGAAGTCCTGTGTATTTTTTGTTTTTAAGACAATTTCCTGCTATGTCATCCAGGACAGCATTGCACCTTCTAGATAGCCCAAATTGGCCTTGAATTTTCAGTCCTCCTGCCTCAGCCTATCAGAGTGCTGGGATTAGAGGTGTGCACCACAATACCCAGCCTTAAATCTGTTTTTATAAGTTACTAAGTTCATCATAATTTGTAGGCAGGAAAAGGAAATTCACACAATCATTGAATACATAATTCGTGGTTTATTATTACCTATGCTGTATGATAAAATAGGATTGATGTTTCCAGACCTGGTGGTTGACCTGTGGCTTAAACGTTCCCATGGTTTTCTTGTGAGAGGAAATCAGAGTAGACAGTGAAGTCAGCAGCTTTGTTCCTGTAAAGAAACGCCGGAGATGACAACTTAAAAAGCAGAGTGGGTTATTGGCTCCCTGTTTTGGAGGTCTCTGCCCATGGACAGTCACCCCTTGCTTCTGGGCTGTGGGAGACAATGCATCCTGGCAGAAGCAAACGACAAAACAGGCTGCTCACCTCATGGAAACCGGAAATTAAGGCAGAGAGACAGGAAGAGGAGGGGCCAGAGCCCCACTTCCTCTTAGTGGCCACGCCCCCTTGACCTCACTTCCTTCTACCAATCTCACCTCTTACAGGTTCCTCCTCCTCCCAGCAGCACCCTGAGGTTGGACCAAGCCTTGGCGCATGGGTCTGGGGGCTGCAGTAGATCCAGGTAGGGAAGCTCTTTCCAAGCATTTGATGATGGACCTGCAAAGTCCAGTGACTTGACCCCGACCCAGGGTCAAGACCATCTACTGGCCCTGTCCTGAGGCTCCCAAAGCGAGTGGCTTCCTCCCAAGCACCAGCCATGCACAGCTGCTGCCCCTGAGCTGGAGAAGGGACGCATGCACTGTGCGGCCGCAGAACTCGCTTCTGGGGGTCCTGTCCACCCAAACGGCCAGCAGTGAGAGAGGGGTGGGGGGATGGGGCCTGCAGCCCTGGGCTCACAGAGAGGAGGGGAAAGGAGGGCAAGATGGGCATTGTGCCCCTTGTATTACCTCCTCGCCGCCTGCTCTTTGGACCATGTCTTGAGGGGGGTGGTTTAAAATGTGCAAGTAAACTGGGCACTGGGGTGGATGCCTGTAATCCCAGCAGTCAGGAGGCTGAGGCAGGGGGATCTCGATGAGTTACAGGCCAGCGTGGGCCATGTAGTGAGACCCTGTCTCAACAATAATAATAATAATAATAATTAAAAAACACAAGTAATCTATCACATAGCTCAAGGATAGAAGTACCTCTTATCCCTTCTTGTCTTTACATCTCCAGACTGCTCCCACACCATCCCCTCTGTGGTTATTAGGCAAAGGGCAACCCAGGAACCTCCCCAGAGTCGCCCTTATGACGAGGAAATTCTCCAGAGAAACCCTCAGGACCGGGCCCAGAAAGCAACTAAGCCGTGTACAGCCGTTCAGGCCCCGTGCACTGCACAGGGACACCAGCTGTGAAGCGGGAGCTTTCTCACGCGTGGCCTCTGTATTATCGCAGGTTGTGTGTGACTCCGGCCACCTGGAAGAGACAGTTTGTGATCATAACGCCGTTTTCTAGGAGGTGGCAGCAGCGCGTTTTAACAAGATCGATGTGCACTGGTAATTTCTGACAGAAAAGTGACTTTTCCAAAAGTGTAAAATATAAGGCTTCTTCGTTACTTTACGAAAAGGAGCCCGTCAGTAATCCAAAGCCCTTCCCGGAGCCCATCCTGATAAATCTGTGCTTTTAAACAAGGAGCTGATTTTTTTTTCAGTCAAATGGGCCAATCAGGGAGCAGCTTGAAAAAATGTTAACGCCCCCTGCCGCAGCCACGCCCACTGAACTTTACACTTCCTGTCGCATTTTATGTCACCCACGGGCATCTACTGTGTCTGAATAATAAAAGTGAACTTCCAGTTTCCATGTACTGCTATTAGGGTACAAGCCACGTCTCAGAAGAGAAACTTTGGCTTGCCATTCGTGTTTTAAATAATGTTTTATAGCCCTCTAATTGTGCAAGTAATTAGTGCGCTTATGAAGAATTTTTACAGTGAAACGGTGTTGTTAAAATGGAGACGTTTGCTAAAGATTTTTTAAGGCTAAAATTCTAAAATAAAATACCGAGCCACTACCAATAAGCCTCGTTTTGCTGTGGGGCTGCATCCCAAGGAGCACTTCGTAAACTTCCATTGAAAATGCCGAGGCGCCTCTGCCCACCGCCCACCCCGCAGAGCCTGCGATGCGCGTCTGTGGCTCAGGACAAGATGCGTGCGACTTTGGTGAAGTCAAAATGCGCAGCGGGGGACCTTCAGAAGGGCCTTTCTGGGGGTGCGGGGAAGAGTCAGAATCGAATCGGAAAAGAGGAGAGCTTCCGGCTACTGTGGTCACTGCGTACGTCTTCAAAGGAGTCAAGAAAGGTGGGAGTAAAAGGGCGTCAATGGAGAAGGGGCAGGGGGCCCTGGGAAGAGGCCCGAGTTCAAGGGTTGTGTGTCTGAGTTCCCGCGTAAAACGGTGCCCAAAGCCAAATCCAGATCCGGGGATGGAGCGGGTGGGAGAGGGTGAGGGTGCTGTATGCTGCGGACCAGCTCCCCAGGGCGAGTGCGCTCATTGTGTATCCAAAATGTGCTCGTGGCACGTTTTCAAAGTAAATAAGCCGATACTGTTTCCACCCAGCCATTGCTGGCCCCATGGCTGAACCTGAAAAGCTGGGATCCTGGAAAACTCTTGGTGGGAACATCCTCAAAATCATCTGGCTAGAAGGACTTAGAAACAGGACACACATTTCTCCCAGACGGAGGGGAAAAAAATCAACAGAGCCCCTAGAGATAAAAACAAATCCATCAAAAAGCAAGGATGTGCAAAGAATTACCAGCAGTCATCACACAGGCTTTGTAAACATGAAATCCAAGAAATGTGCATTTTCAGCAATACGAAATATTTAAAAATAGGAAAAGAATGTCACCACCAGCCAATCAGACAGATAGTATGGGAAACAGGATGCAGGACTGGCACACTGAGTTCACTATATACCTGAAGCAGGTTTTCCCCTCTGGGCAACGTCTAGAATTCAGAAGAACATCAAAGAGCTTTTATGAATGGGGGAGCGAGGACTTTCTCCACTTGGAAGCAGCATTTAAATTGTAATAGCATCACAAGGGAACGTTAACACAGAAGGATCAATGCAAAGTGCTACACAGTGCTTAGTGATGCTCAAAAGCTCATGAAAGTGTAATAAAAACTGTGAGTGAGATAAATGACTAAAGTAAAAAATGCAAAATACTGCACATTTGTTTGGAAGAAAATTCCAGATGTGCCTGGCACAAGGACCACACCTCTAATCCAAGCTACTCATGAGGCTGAGGCAGGAGGATCTCAGGTCCCAAGGCCAGTGTGAGCAATTTATTGGGACTGTATTTTTTTTAAAAAGGCTGAAGATACAGCTCAGCAGGACAGTGTGTGAGACGAGAGAGACCCTGGATTTGATCCCCAGTAGTTAAAAATCCCAGATGGTGCCACATAAAGCAGAGCATTACTGTCAGATTCCTGGATTTCCAAGGGTCCCGTCCTCCCTGTGTGAGCACCATGGGGATTTTTCCCAGAATGAAATAGGACTAATGAGGATTTGTGTGCATGTGTTTAAAGATGGATACGAAAATGGGAGTTAGAAAACCTTGGCAGGCCATGCATGTGCCTAGAAAATAGGATCAACTGCTCTCACTGGCATGCTGCTCCTGGCTTTGTGCTCTTCAAACATCTCAGAACAGTGGCACAAACTCTCAGGGATACCAGAACTTTCACCCATATTTAAGAACTCTATGACCACTTTAACCTGGGTGGGACTCAGGCATGTTATCCCAGCACTCAGGAGGCTGAGGCAGGAGGATTGACTCAAATTCAAGGCCAGCCTGGCCTACACAGTGAGTTCAAGGACAGCCTGAACTACCTGGCTGTCTGAAAAACTAAAAAAATACAACCACTTTGCTGCTTCAGTTACTATGAGCATATGTCAGGGACACCTTTGCCATTGATAAATCCAAAGCTCTGCCTGGACTCAGAAAGGCAGTGTTGGTACCGCAGGCCCTGGGTTACCCATTTGGAAATCTCTGAAACCATAAATTAAGGTACATGCCTTAGACTGCCAGCCAAAAGTATCTTTTCTTAAGCCACTTACTTTCAGATGTATTTGATCAGCATTAACTTGTAAGTAAAATTAACAGTATAAGAAAAATGATGCACTGCCTTGCAAGTGCAAGGACCAGCGTTCAATCCCCAGTACCAAAGGAAAAAAAAAAAAGAAAAGAAAAATTATGCACTAACAAAAATGAAATGTACCAATGCACACAGAAACATCAAAAGATAGAGAAATTCCTTGAAAAAAAAAAAACAACTAAGTGAGGGCTGGGGATTTAGCTTAGTGGTTCTGCCGCCTGCCTTGCAAGTGCAAGGGCTGGAGTTCTATCCCTGTGTACCAAATCATAACAAAAGAAAGCAAAAAAAAGTGATATTTATTTTTTTAATATGGTATTAAAGTGAAACAGATTGCAGAGTTTTCTTTTGGGGAAGAAGTTTGGCTTTTTGAGAGGGGATCTTGCTGTGTATTCCAGGCTAGCCTTGAACTCACTGTGTTGCCCAGAATGGTCTTGATCGAGGTGACCCTCCTGCCTCTGCCTCCCAAGTACTGGGATTACAGTGTGCTAAGATTTCCTTTTTAAGGTTGAGTTGTATTCCATTGTGTATATATAGCACAATCTTCTTATTCGCTCATCGAGTGAATGTGTAGATTGAGTCCACGTTTTATCTGCTGTGATTGATGCTACAATAAACACAGGCAGAACGTTCCTCTAGACCCGAGTTTACTTTCTTTGGTACACTTTCAAGACAGGAGGTTCTATCATTGACGGTCTGGCTGGTAAGTGCTTTGAGGACCCTGCAGACCATTTTCCATAACGACTGTACTATTTGTCCAACTGACCCAGAACAAGCCAGTCCCAGCATAGGAGAACCTGCCTCTGTTGTGTGCAGTGGGAGTTGTGGGGGGTAGGGACCCCCCAAAATGACCCTCCACCTCTCTCCAGGTCCTTGCCCTCACTCTGGTGAAGAAAGAAGCGGGGCTTTTAGCAGAAAACAGGGGTGTCAAGATGATACAGCACAAAGTGGGAGCTTATTCAAAGTGTGGCAAATGCCAAGAAAGTGGAAGAAGAGCTATCCTAGCCACACAGCAAGCTGCAAGATCGGGGTGTCTTGCTCCGGACACACAGTGAGTTTGAGGTGCACAGGAGTGAGTTGGTGTCAAGAAATAACTGTGTTGCCCTTTGACCCAGCGCAGCAGAGGAGCCAACACAGTGATGTCCGTGCCTCCAGCCCACCCACTCCCAGAAAACAAGAGAAAGACGGCCTCTCTGAGGCTCCTAGATGAAAACTGAAGCTGACTGGAAAAGTGAAGAAAATCTGTGATAAAGGCTCGCCACACCACCATAGTTCATAAATCGGAGGGACCAGCACCTCACACCAGAACCTGGTCTACCTTCAGGGGAAAGACAGCTGGAACCCGCAGTAGAATCTTGCAGAGTTCAACCCAGCAAGAGGACAGAGATCTCAACTTGGGCCTTGCAGCCAGAAATCAGCCTAAACCTCAGGGGACAGATGCTGGCTGAAGCTAATTAGCTTAGACCTGCACACTCCTGCCCACGCTGTCTATTGTGTCAGCAGAAGCACACCTTGAAGGAGGCCCTCTATTTCTATTTGTTTTTTATTTTCAAAGTAATATTTTTTCTTATCTTTAATCATTTAAAATTTTTATCATTTTATTTTCTCGTTTTTTCTTTTTCGACTTCTTTTTCTTTCCCCCTCCCTCTTTCCCACTCCCCCCCCTTTGTTCTTCAGTTCTCTTCCTCTTTGTTTCTGTTCCTGTCCTAATTCAAATTTCTTTTTTTTCTTTCTTTTCCTTTTCTCTTTTTCCTTCTCTCAATTGCCACTAATTTTAAAAGGAAGTAATTACAATCTCTAACCCCCCATTACTTTAGTTTGTTCTGTTCTTCTGTATATTTTATTCTGTCTTCTTCTCTTCAATGGCTCCCTAGAGTCTGTGTGACCTTCCTGTGTCCCCTGGCCTCAGTTCTAACCTTTCTCTATCCCATCTGTCCCTCCCCCTCCAACTCCTTCTAAGTCCCCATCCCAAAGGGTAAAGTTGCTATACTGAAGAGTTTATTCACTTTAAGCATATTTTGGGCTGGTCCTCGAGTTTTATTTAATTCACACAGTTAAAGGTGATGGATTAATAACTACCAAATATTGTCATTTTCTAAGCTGTGCTTGTTGCTTTTGTGTTGCTGATTTTATCACTTGGGCTAGTGTTGTGATTGATCTAATCAGTTGTCCTCCCTGGTATAATGAAAATGAGATTGCCTCAGAGTCATTAGAGACTCAAAACCTAAAGACAAGCTTTATCTGGAAGATCGAAATATTAACCCAGGAATTAAACCAAGGACAGGACCAACAACAATAATAGAAATGAAAAGACATTTAAACAAGGCACAAACACAGACTTCCATCTCACCAAAGGTAAACTCTGGGGAAATGAGGTGGAAAAAGTCTGACAGTCAACCATCTGGACAACCTGAACTGATAGCACAGGAAGTAATAAAACAGATAAATGAGGCTCTAGAAAAATTCAAAACAAATAATTTCCCAGATAACCACAGAAATGGTGATAAAAATGAAAGACATGGTTAGAGAGTCTAGAACAGAAACAGATTTAAAAAATGACCTCTAGACCATGATGGAAACCATGAATGCCCAGCATAGGAAAGAAATGGAACCCTTGAAACAGATTCAGATATCCAGGAGATTAAAAACTCTATTGAAAACATTTGCAGCAGAATGAGTGAATGTGAAGATAGAATTTCAGATGTAGAAGATAGGACTTGAAGTCAGTGACCATGAAAAGAGAGATCTCTTAAAAACAGTGAGGGATCATGAGAAATTGATCCAGCAACACCAAGATGATGCCAGGAAGACTAATATAAGACTGATAGGAGTCAATGAAGTATCAAGAGAAAGTACAAACGACATTTTTAAAAAAACTGTTCACAGAATTAATGACAGAAAACTTCCCAAACAGGGAGGAAGAATTTGACATACAGATAAGTGAGGCATGTAGGACTCCAAATAGCCATAATAAAAAAAATCTTTACCTAGACATATAATAGTCAAGATCCCAGAAACCCAACAGAAGGACAAAATACTGTAAGCAGTTAGAGAAAAGAAACAAATCACATGCAAAGGAAAGCCCATCAGAATAACAGCAGATTTTTCAATACCAACCCTCAAGTCAAGATAGCCTGGAGTGAGGTATTTCAAGTCTTAAAAGAAAACAACCTCCAATCTAGACTGATGTATCCTGCAAAACCATCTTTCAAAATTGATGGGGAAATAAGATACTTCCATGACAAAGAACACCTGAGAAATTTCATGAACTCCAAACCAAACTCCAAACACTTCTAAATAATATCCTGGAAAAACTCCATAAGGGCCAACAGAACAAATATACCAGGCAAGGCAAGAAATTAAAGGGAGAGAGGTAAAAAATAAAAAATAAGAGAACCAACAACAGGAAAATAAGATGACAATGAAAAGTCAATACATAAGAGTTATAACCATCAATGTTAATGGCCTCAATTCATCAATCAAAACAAATAGGCTGGCAGAATGGATTAAGAAGCAAAATCCAACAATATGCTACATTCAAGAAAACCATTTAATCCACAAAGAAAATCATAGACCAAGAGTAAAAGGATGGAAAACAGTTCTCCATACAAGAGCCCAGAAAAAAGTGGGAGTAGCTATCTTGTTTGCAGACAGAGTAGATTTCAAACCAAAACTCATTAAGAGAGACAAAGAAGGCCACTACATCCTTGTAAAGGGAGTAATACAAGAGGAAGTAATGACAATCATAAATATATATGCACCGAATACTAATACCCTCAACTATACAGAACAAATATTAATGGATATGAAAAGCCAAATAAGCACACATACAATTATGGTGAGGGATCTCAATCCCACTGTCACAAATAAAGCATCTAGACAAAAAACCAACAACAAAATAATAGAACTGAAACCAATTCTTTGAACAAATGGACTTAGTAGATGTCTACCGAGTAAACAGAATATACATTCTTTTCGGCTGCACATGGGTCATTCTCCAAAATAGCCCACATGCTAGCTCATAGAACATGGTTAAGTAAATGCAAAGGAATTGAAGGTATCCCCTATATTAGACCATAATGTAATTAAACTGGAGGTCAATAGCATAAGAAACCACAAGAGCTTCACAAACACATGGAAATTGAATAACACTTTGCTGAACAACCATTGGGTCACAGAGGAAATTAAAGAAGAAATTAGATTGTTTCTACAATTAAATGATAATGCAAGTACAACATACAGTAATCTATGGGACACAATGAAGGCAGTTCTATGAGGGAAATTCATAGCAGTAAAGGCCCATACTAGGAAAACAGAGTGAGCTCAAATAAACAGCCTAATGCTTAAATTTAAGCTCCTAGAATAAGAAGAGCATGACAAACTGAAAGCTTGTACAAAGGAGGAAATTACAAAGATCAGAGCAGGAATTAATTCAATGGAGACTAAGAAAATGATACAAAAAAATCAGCAAATCAAAGAGTTGGTTTCTCCAAAGAATAAATAAAATCAATAAACTCAGCCTACCTTATCAAAAAAAAAAGGAAAGGCTTAAATCCATGAAATTAAGAATGAAAAAGGTGAAGTCACAACAGATCCACCAATCCACCAGAAATCTGGAGGATCATCAATACCTACTTTGAAAAGCTGTACTCTAATAAAATGGAAAATACAGAAGAAATGGACAGATTACCAGATACATATGAACTTCCAAAGTTGAATGAAGAAGATATAAAAAGTCTAGACACCCCGATTACGTTCAGTGAAATTGAAAATGAAATTAAAAATTTACCAACAAAGAAAAGCCTAGGTCCTGATGGCTTCACTGCTGAACTCCACAAGACATTTAGAGAAGAACTGTTGCACTACTCTTTAAACTTTTTAATAAAATTAAAAGGGAAGCAACACTTCCAAATTTTTTCCTGGAAGCAAGCATTACTTTGATTCCAAAACCAGGGAAAGGCCAAACCAAAAATGAGAACTACAGGCCGATCTCCCTAATGAACATAGATGCAAAAATCCTCAGTAAGATAGTGGCAAACAGAACACAGAGGGTCATCGAGAAAATCAACCACCCTGACCAAGTCAGATTTATCCCAGGATGCAAGGATGGTTCAACATATGTAAAGCAGTATATGTAATACACTATATTAACAGATTCAAGGACAAAAGCCATGTGATCATCTCAATAGATTCAGAAAAAGCATTTCACAAAATTCAATACCCATTCATGATAAAACCCCTATAGAAAATTAGAATAGATGGTCTTTATCGCAACCTGATAAAAGTTATCTATGAAAAGTCAACAGCCAATATCTTACCAAATGGTCAAAAATTGAAAACCTTCACACTAAAATCAGGAACAAGACAAGGATGTCCACTATCACCACTTCTGTTCAATATAGTTCTACAAACATTAGCCACAGCAATTAGACAAGGGAAAGAAATAAAAGGAATAAAGATAAGAAAAGAAGCTAAATTGTCACTATTTGCTGATGATATGATACTCTACATAGAAAACACACACACACACACACACACACACAAAAAAAAAACTGTCCCAAGATTTCAAGATCTTAACTGACAAAAAAAGGACTTAATTGACAGATTCAGTAGAGTAGCTGGATACAAGATCAACACTCAAAATCTAATAATAGCCTCTTGTACACAAATAACAGACTCACTGACAGAGAAATTAGGGAAATAATTCCTTTCACAATAGCATCCCCAAAAAATGAAATATCTAGGAATCAATCTAATGAAGGAGACAAAAGACCTCTACACTGAAAACTACAGCGCTCTGAAAGAATCAACATAGTGAAAATGGCCATACTTCCAAAACTGCTCTACAGATTCAACACAATCCTGATTGAAATCCCAACAGTATATTTCACAGAACTTCAGAAAACAATCCAAAAATTCATTTGGAACCAGAAGAATCCTAGAATAGCAAAAGCCATTCTAGGCAACAGAGACATCACAGGGGTATCACAATTACCAACTTGAAACTATACTACAAAGCCATTGTGATAAAAACAGCATGGTACTGGCAAAGAAACAGATCTGAGGATCAGTGGAATAGATTAGAAGATGCAGAAACAACACCAGACACACTTAACCACCTCATCTTTGACAAAGGAGTCAACCATCCTCACTGGAGGAAAGATAGCCTCTTTAATAAATTGAGTTGGAAAAACTGGATTTCAACTTGCCACAGATTAAAACTAGATCCCTACCTTTCACCATACATTAAACTAAAATCCAAGTGGATTAAAGATTTAAATATCAAAACAGAAACACTAAACTTACTGGAAGATAAGTTAGGTAGAACTCTCAAAGACATTGGCATAGGAAAAGACTTTATGAACAAATCCTCAGCAACATGTGAACTAGCACAAAGAATCAACAACTGGGATCTCATCCTATTAAATTTTTGCAGTGCAAGAGAAACCACCAACAGAGCTAAGAAACAACCTACAATGTGAGAAAAAAATTTTTACCAGCTGCTCCTCAGACAAAGGACTACTATCTAGAATATATAAAAAACTAAAAAAATAAGATCCCCCAAATATAAAGACCCAGTGCAAAAGTGGGCATCTGAAATGAGCAGACATTTCTCAGACAAAGAAGTAAAAGCAGCAAATAAACATATGAAAAAATGTTCCACATCACTGGTCATTCAAGAGATGCAGATGAAAACAACACTGAGATTCCACCTCACCCCAGAGAGAATGGCTGCTGTCAAGAAATTAACCAATAACAAATGCTGGCAGGGTCATGGGGAGAAAGGAACCCTTCTCCACTGTTGGTGGGAGTGCAGACTGGTGCAACCACTATGGAAATCAATATGGAGATACCCCAAAGAACTAGGATTAGAGGTCCCATTTGACCCAGCCATCCCTCTGCTGGGTATCTTTCTAAAAGAATTAAAAGAATCATACCACAGCGATATATGTGCACCCATATTTATAGCGACACAGTTTATAATAGCTGAAACTTGGAAACAGCCCAATTGCTCATCAACTGGAGACAGGATAAAGAAGATGTGGTTTTTCTATAAAATGGAATACTACTCAGCCATAAAGAATGAGAAACTAGAGACATCTATAGCTAAATGGATGCACATTGAGGCCACACTCTTAAGTGAAATAAATAGGACACGCTTGAATAAATACCAAATAGTTTCTCTGATGTGAAAAGCTGAAAGTGTATATAAGGTTCAAATGGTATAATTGATAGTGTGGAATAGGAACAAATGGGCTAAAGAAGTGGGAAGGGCAGGGGGAAAGAAATAAGGGGAATGGAAAAAGGAAAAAAAATGGAAACAAAGTCTTTGAAAATAGGGAAGGGTGGAGGGGGTGAAGGGAGGATGGGGGAATGGGGAAAAAAACAAGAACCAAGATATTTCGTGTAAAGGTACAAGATCCCAATCATAAATGTAACTGTATTGTGTGCTTTAAATGTACCAATAAACTTAATGGGAAAATATTTTTTTCAAATAAAATAAAAAGAACTTTGTTGGGCTGGGGATTTAGCTCAGTGGTTCCACCGCCTGCCTCGCAACCACAGATCTCAAGTTCGATCCCTGGTACAAAAAACAAAACAAAACTAAACAAACTGTGTCACGATTGGTGCATCTAGGCCAGTCAGCATCTCAGGCTTGCCCTATGTCTTTCTGGCTGTGCCCCTCTATTCCCCTACGCCCAAGGTGCTGTGCAGTCCAGGAGACAGAGGGAGATTGGCCATGAGGGCAAAAATAAACCAAACTGATGGTCAGGACCTGGAAGAGCTAAAGATCACCGTTGAAAATTAGAATGCAAAGGGCAAACAACAGGTCTCTGTATGAACTAGAACAGGGATGGTGAAGCTTTTAGAGACCGGGTGCGCAAACCGCATCCCCAAACCCACTTATTTCTGGTAGAGGGCCAGCCCTGCAATTAAACCTGAATCCGGAGGTTTTAGTTACTGAGCCGTACCTGCTCCAGACCGCAGTGCGGATAAACTAGAAACCAGTCTCACATAGCTGGAAAATGCCCAAATATTTGGCAACTAAATGAAGTCTAAACAGCAGACGAATCCCAGGGGAAATTTCAAGGGAATTTTAAAAGTATTCTCAGCTAAATGAAGACGACGAAAGCAGCCCAGCCCTGCACCACCTGGACCGGAGCGCAAAGGAGACCCAGGCTTCCAGGGCTGGCAGGAGCGACGGAGACCTCTGCTTCCCCTCCCTGTGTCCCTGGCCACGGCATTAGCAGGAAGGGGGCAGAGCTCAAGCTGCGGGGCTCGACAGCTCTGCGTCAGTAGTCGGCACTGCTTTGAACGCTGGGCCTCATTTACATGAAGGGTCTACAACAGGCAAATCTAGAGGCTGAAAATAGGCTCGGAGCTGCCTGCGCGGGAAGAGGTGCCGGCCTCTGTGGGAGACGAAAGGTCCTACAGTCCAGGGAGGCGGTGTCGAGAGCCCCGTGAATGTGCCAGACTCCACTCTGGCAGGGCAGTTGTGTGGTGTGTGGATTATGTTTCAATAGTGTGCTTTGTTTACTGTTTTAAAATGTTTACCATGTTTACTGGTTCACGTTTGCAGTCCGAGTACAGGGCACATCCTCCTCCTTTTTCCGTTCCCCTCCCTTTCCCTTTATGAAATAAACCCAACACCCAGGCTCAAACATCCCGGGGTTCCTCTTGGATGAGAGACCCCCAAGTACAGGGAAATAGAGTAAAATAAAAGATAGGTAACGGGAAACAGGAGGTAGATCTTTTGCAAACGGGAAGAGGACCGAGACGTTTCTTTTCTTCACGAGAAACCCCTAGAATTGTTTCCAGCCCCCACAAAGCCTGGAACCCCTCCCAGGCATAGGCGAGCGCGTCCTTTGAAGTCCACGCTGGGAAACCCGCCGAGCCTGCACCCCTCCGGCCTGCCGCCCCCTTCCCGACACCTGCGCAGGACGCGCCGGCCTCCAGCGCACCCCGCGTCGGTGCCGGACCACGAGACTTAGACTTGGTCCCTGCGGTGATTCTGGTCGCGAACCGAAGTGGACGAGAACCGAATCGAAATCGGTGATTAGGCTCAGCCTTGACCTTGTGGGGAAATGAGATTCGGTTCTTGTCCAGTTTAGATTCCAACCAGAACCCTGGAGAGAACCGAGGGCCAATGTTTTTGTTTTTTGTGGTTTTGTTTGTTTGCTTTTTCTTGTTCCAGGGTTCGAGCTCAGGACCTGGTGCTCGGAAGGCGGGCACTGTGCCACTGAGCTGCATCCCCGGCTTTTTTTTAATCAGGGCTGACTCGAGCTTACCTCTTGTATTACTTCATCGGTAAGAGAGCCTTCCTACATTTGCTAATATTTTTTCAGCTATAAAAAATGAAAAGCTGAGCTCCAAATGCTACAGCAAGAGGGGAGCTGGTTGCCTGCCTGGTAGGACGTCGCTGTGTGGGAAGTCTCCGCGGCTGGTTAATCCGGTGACTTCACGACGCCCCCAGGGTTCTCCTCTTCCTCGGCACATCACGTGCTCTCAGTCACAAGGGGCGTCCAGAGGCAGAGAGGGGATCGGCTCTTCCTGAGGACTTTTTTTTAATTTAATAGGTAACATTTTACCCAAAGCCACCGTCCTCCTGGAGGGTCCCTGCCTGTCTCGTCGACCAGACTTTGGTGACATGAATTCCCCAAGCCGCTGACTGACAGGGAGACTAGAACCCGAGGACTGGCTCAGAAAATCAGCCTTCACCCCCCACCTCCATCCCGGGGCTTGAGCATGCTTTACCTGAAGCAGAGGAGTTCACGGAGCAGCCTGGCCAGACAGTTCAGGGTGTGGTAGGAAAGACGATAAGGGACTGGGGACCACCAGGTGATGCCTTGGGGCGATGACACACGTGTCACGGGCTAAGATGTGTGTCCCACAGGGGCACTGCCCACAGTGCCAGCCTCAGCCTTCTTCCGGCTGAGCTCTCCCGTCCTGGCACAGCTGGTCTGCGCACCGAGGCTGGAGGTCAGGACTGGCCAGTCTCACCCAGACCAGGGTGTCTGCTGTGGGTGATAAGCAGGGCTCTGGGCAGGACAGGCGTGAAACGCTGGGGCCCAGAGGGAGCCATCGGGGGTGTCTCTGGCCCGTACCAGGGGCTTGCAGGTGAGGACCCCATGCCAGCACCAGACCCAGCTCCCATAGTACCTGACAAGAGTGCCACACCAGGCAAGAGAGTGTCTAAACATTTCAGAAAGCTAGAGGAAGCCGGCCGTGTAATTCCAGCACTTAGGAGGCTGAGGCAGACAGATCACAGAGAGTTCAAGACCAGCCTGGGCTATACAGTGAGTTGAAGTCCAGCCTGGACTACTTAGAAAGACCCTGTCTCAAAAAAGAAAAACAAAAAAGCTAGAACCAGGTGTGGTGGTGCGGCACGCCTGTAATCCCAGCACTTGGGAGGCTGAGGCAGAAGGAGCTGTGAGTTTAGTGAGTTCCAGGTCAGTCTCAACTACATAGTGAGACCCTGCCTCAAAAATAAATAAATAAATAAATAAATAAATAAATAAATAAATAAATAAATAAAAAGCTAGAGGAAAGTATTTTTAATGTTTTCACCATTAGGAAATGATAAATATTTGAGGAGATATGTTTATCTTGCTTTAGACATTTAGACCTCACAGATACTGCTTCACTGTGTATAATTTTTGGAGTTCTCCTGTTTTTTGTTTTTTATAGCTTCAATGGGTTCTGATCCTTACGCCTGGATTTTGACTATAAATTCACGTTTTCTGTCCTGTTATTGCCTATTGTTATATCTGGCAACTCTGGTCTATGGTGGTCAGACGGAGAGGGGCAGGGAGGGAGGGAGAGAAGGGGAGGAGGATGGACAGGGGCCGGGAAGGCGGGGGGAGCCAGTCTGCATGTGTTTGTGTATCAGTTAAAAGTACATTTAATTTTTAAAAATTCATAGAAAGGTGGTCACTTCTTACCATAAATTAAATGACAAGGAGACAAGCATAATTCTAATTAATCTTGATACATTGTTCCCCTGAAACCCCACCTAATTCTCAATATTTCTGGTGTTCTAAACTAAAATTTGGGGGGTGGACCAGGAATTGAACTCAGGACCTTGTGCTTGTGAGGCAAGCGGTGGCACCACTGAGCTAAATCCCTGGCCCTACAATATTTTAAATTAATACTTATTTTACTTTTTCCTGTTCATTTATATCTTCATAATCAATAGTTAACATGTTTTCAGTGTTTTGACCAACTTTGTTTTATTTTGTTTTTTGAGACACTGTGGGACCCTAGATATTTAGTCCCAGAACCCTCCCCACCTAGCTTAACTAACTCCATTTTAAGGTGGGAAACCATAAAACGAAGTGCCAGAACTGACCCCGATGAATTCAGGCAGTAAAAATGTGCTCGGTTTGCTTAGTTTACTTAGCTGTGTTAAGCACAGAGCCTGGCGGATGGGAAAAAGGCAATTCCAACCTCAAAGAAGAAGAACAGGAGGCTCTATAGAGATAAGAAGAGCACACCGCATTCCTGGGCACACTGACCTCTCTTTGAATCAGCCCCCTCCCTGATGTAGTCATTTTCCCACTTTTGCAAGTGCCCCAGCAACATCCAATAGATTTAAAAGGTTAAAAAAAGAAGCCAATAGAATAGAGAATTTCAAGCCACCCAAACCCTATAAAAATAGGCTAAATTAGTGGGTCGGGACTTCTAGTTTGAAGCCACTGCATGGGTGACACTGGGGGTCCAGGCTCAAGCTTGCAATAAACTCCTCTTGTATTTACATCAGAAGAGTTTCCTGGTGGTCTTCTTGGGGATTTTGTGACGTGGGCACAACAACACTATCTTGCAACATAGTTCAGGCCGGCCTTGAGCTTGCTATGTCGCCCACCCTAGCCTCCAACTCACGGCGATCCTCCTGCCTCAGCTTCCCAAGTGCTTGGATTACAGGCGTGTGCCACCATGCCCTGCTCTGAGGCAAGTATTTTAACAGTCACACGTGCCCGTTGGTCACCAAGGCCACCTGGCACTGTTGGAGCCCACACAATCTGGGCTGGGGTCTCCACTACCATACAAAGGAGGGTCGTGGAACACTGTGCCCTCTGGCCACTCCCCGCTTTGTGACACACAATTCTCCTGCTTGCCGGGAACCCCTGTCCCTGATCTCCAGCTGCCCTGCCCAGGGCTCTACTCCGTGTCTTTCCTGGGCAAACTGTGTTCCTGCGTCCTCTCTCTCTGGCTGTTGTAAAGGCTGATGCTTCTCTGTCCTGGGTGGCGATGACAGCGCTGGAAGTGGTAAAGAAAGGGGGCGCTGCGGAGTGGCGGAAGGAAGCAGGGTACTGAGGTACCCGTATTCACCGCCTGGGGTGGGACCAGGCCCAAGGAGCCAGCCCACTCAGGCAGGGTGGGCAGCTATGAAAACGTCTGGCACCCAGGAAGTAAGCGGTTCCAGGCACGGCCTGGGTTCTGGGGCAACCGGGTCATCGGGTTTCAGCTGTACCCTTCGAGCCGTGATTCTAGGGAAGCAACTCACAACACTGTTTTCTGGGGAAGACACCGCATTTCGGACAAGAATGTTTTCAGCCCCACAAGCTCCTCTGTCAGGGCAGGTCAAGCTGGAAGCCAGGCTGCTCCGAAGTAAAATCTTCACGATTTCCTCGGAAAGCTGGGCAATGGGGCACACGCCTGTCATTCAGCATCTCGGGAGGCTGAGGCCGGAGAATCACAAGTGCAAGCCCAGCCTGGGCAACTTGGTCACTTAGCAAGACCTGTCTCCGAATCTTTGGCAGAGCTTGTCTTGCTTTGGAAAACTGCAGTATTGCTGAAAAGTCGTGCCTACGTCCGTCTGACACCTCCCATGTGCACCCTGCGTGGGGGTCCTCCACAGCCGCACGGTGGGAGCTGGTTTTTGCAAGAAGACAGGGTCGCTGGTCCCTGCTTAAAGGTTCTTCGGTGCCGGGGTGGGTGTTGCCTTCGGCCTGGCTCGCGGGGGCCCAGGTTGGCTGCACCGAGAGAGCCGCACACTTTGATAACAATAAAGTTCAATCCCACTCTGGTTCCCGCTCCAAGGCGGAGACGCCTTACACACGAGCACTTCGTCCCACCCACCGGGCGGCGCCGCGGAGCTGGCTCTGGTCCGCGAGGACGCCGAGGAGGCCGCGC
>NW_022900942.1:66430211-66490493 GCF_012274545.1 Fukomys damarensis
GGAGCCGGGGCTGCCGGGCCGAGGCGGCACCGGGTCCTAACCCCGCCGGAGGGTCCGGCCCCTGGCTTCCGTGCCGACTTGGTGTTTGTTCCGGCTTTCGAACTCCGTGGCGTTCTTTCCCTCGACGGTTTTGCAGGTACTGACGCTCTCTGCGCCCCGGGGGCTACGTAGATCGACGGTAGTCGCGGGGACGCGGCGTCAAGTTCAGGAGCAGCCTGACTGAGCCTGTTTCCGAAACGCAGCCGGGAAAGGAGGGTCACTTCGTCTTCCCCGGCGTCTGGCCTGACTGCGCGGGGCTGCGGGCCGAAAGGGAACCGCAGGCTGCGCCCGGGGCGGGGAGAGAGGGAGGGCGGGCAGGCCCGGCCCGGCGTCCGGGAGAGGCGGGTGGCTCGGCGCTCGGGAAGGGGCGCTCCGAGACCTTGACTGTCGTGGTCCGGAGCCTGGACACTGCCCGCGGGCCCCTGCCGCGTAAAGACCAGACACACAACTCACTCACAAGACTGCACAGCGGGCTTCAGAACGAGCGAGAAACCGGGAGACCACCGGCGGCTTGCTCCTCTGCCCGCTCAGCGAACACAAACACGCTGCACGCACAGCTCCTGTCCACCCCCCCCGCGCTAAATGTGGCCGAATTCGCCCTGCTCGTTTTCGCTTCCTCCCTACGTCACCTGTTGTGTTTGGCTCCATAAATGTTTCTAATTATGGGAAGTTCTGAGAAAGGCGATAACCCTGGCCTGACCCGGCTCATGAAGACACTGAGCAGTCCACTCCCGCCCCAGTCGCCTGTCCCTTGCACTCCCCTGGTGTCAGGCTGCCCAGGCTGTGTCCCGGAGTGGAGGGAGGGAGGGAAGGCAGCGCTAGAGACGTGTGCTCGGGTGTTTGGGAAGCCCAGGGCCTCCCTTCCGGGGAGAGGGGAGGGAGCCTCCTCCTCTCTGGAATGTTGTGGAGACCATCTGGAGCCTGGAGCTCCTGCCGAGCTGTGGTGTTGAGGGCAGCTCGCTCCTGGGTCTTTCTGGGGCCGGTTTTTCTAGTTGGGCCTCCAGGTTGCACAGTGAGCTCTGGGAGACATCATGTTGTTGTGCCCTGTCAGAGCCCCTCTGCTGCTGCTGATGGCACAGCTGGAAAAGGCCAGAGCTGGCCGAGGAGGGTCTCCCAGGATCTAAGCCCAGTGCCTCCCTCCAAAGCTCTGCAGCAGGAAGTAGTGGACATCCTGAGGGCTCAGAGAGGAGGGGCTGCTGTAAAATTATGAGTCAACAAAATGCGGCTTTGTTTCTGTAAATCAGAAGCTGATTTGGTTTAAAAGATACAGAATTCACAAGGGTATGAAAAACTACAAAGATCAATTTTGATTACTGACCTATGTAATAGAAATTATCCAGAAGGACATGTCTTTCAAATGGGTTTTTTAGTCATGGAGTTCATTGAGTGTCTTAGTGTGATACAACCAGCATGATTTGACAGGTTCTTTTAAAAGTACAGGAGCAGGTTTTTAAAGTTTGAGATGGAAAAAATGTTAGTTTGCTTTAGAAATTTGCAGTATACTCAGCCCACTTTTCTTGGTAGTGACGCAAGCGTCCTAAGTAACTTAATTATCTACTGCAGCCCAGGAGTCTGCGGGTGCATGTAAATGGGCTCATGCCCATGCCCTTACTTCCTGGGTGGGAGCTGCAGAAACCAATTTTGCCTGGCACAGCTGAATTCTTGGTCTGGCTTCTTCCTGTTTGACTCCCACTAGAGTCACTAGCATGAGCTGAGACGGAAGCTGTTTTATTTTAAAGGTATTCTTCCGGGGTGGAGGTGTTGCTCAGTGCCTAGCGCACAGCAGGACCTGGGTGTGCCCCCAGCATTCCGAATGGAAAAAGAGCATACTTAAAAAAGAAAACATAAAAAATGTATATTTATAGCTGGGTGTGGTGGCGCACACCTGTAATTGTGGTGCTTTGAGAGGCTAAGGCAGGAGCATTGGGAGGATTGTAAGTGTGAGTCCATCCCGGCGACTTAGTGAGATCCTGTCTCAAAACGAAAATCAAAAGGCTGGGGATATAGCTCAGTGTGAAGGCCCTGGGTTCAGTGCCCAGAACTGTGCTTCTGTACCTGTACATCTGTGTGTATGAGGTGTAGGTCTGTGTGTACCCCTCTCTAACAGCGGTGCCTTCTGGGAAGTACTGCAGGGAGAATGAGAAGCTGGGCTCTTGATTTAGGCTCTGCCGCAGTTGCTGGCGATTTGAGTAGTAATTTAGCTGTCTGTACGTATCAGTCGTACTGACCACTGCTGCTGCTGAGCATGGTCGGGGCGCCAGCCAGGGCCCTCGCTGCCTGCTGAGAGTCACCCCACTCCCAGATGGACACCGAGACTCCGAGAGGTGAGCACTTCCTCCCATGGAAGTTCCCCCCTTCAGTCTCTGCCTGCTCCGCGGCTTCCTCGCTAGTGACACTGAGCGAGCTCTGTTGAGAGTACGGCTAGCACGAAGCAGGCGTTTGAACCTTTGCCTCACTTCCTACCTGGGTGCCAGCGCCCGCCCTGGTGACCGATTGTCCTGTGCTATCAGCTGACCTGTAACAGTGCCCCACCGGCCACTTGTCACTCTCTTTTGGATTCCTAAGAGACAGCTTGTGCTTCCTGAGTCCAACAATCCCAAATCTGAGCTCCATGAAGCAACAGTGGGGCTGCACCCCTGAATTTACCTGATGGGCTGGCGTCGGCAATGCAGGCGACCTCCGTGCGTGGCGTTCCCGTGTCTGTGTGTATATGCACATACTCAGAAGTCAGAAACCGTAAAACACGGAATGTTTCTGGTTCCAAGCATTTCAGATACGGAATATTCCAACCTGTTTATTTTGTTATTCAAGCATCCTAAACTTTTTCACGTATTTATAAAATTTCCCCAAATTCCCCAAAGCAAGTATATTAAAATACAGGAAGAGTAAGTGTAAGGCTGCCTGGACAAGAATTTGGATGTTCCTGGCCATGCCCAGAATGTAGAGGCCAACTAGGATTGCCAGTTTTCTTTTGCCAAGAATGAAAATGTTTTTAAAAATCCAGTATCGCCAACTTCTCAAAAAAACAAGATTTAAAATGAAGGAAGAAAGGGAATTTCAGAGTTCTTGACCTTGTGCTCTGCGAACCTTACTGGCTTGTCTCGTTTGCAGCCAGGCCCCAAAGGGTGTTGCACTTCAGGAGCCTCAGATCTGGAGGGTGCCCAGGCCGAGGCGGGCCCTCAGGGGAGGCCAGAGCAGGTGGCACAGGTGCCTGCCCACCCACACTTTATGTGGAAACGCAGAGCCTGGAGGTAGAAGCTCAGCATGAACATCAGGATTCTAAGCTGTGTGCTTGATTTGCTGTTCTTGGTGTGCAGCCGTCCAAGCCCTGACCTGGGTATCTCTGGAAAGAGAATTAGGGGGACGGTCCACGTTCCCACCGCGAGAACTGCAGGTGTCTCCTGGCAGCGGCCACCTGGCGGCTCAGGGCATGTGGGCCAGGGGGGCAAACTCACATGCGGGCAGCATCCTGGGGGGAGCCGGGGACTCTCAGAGAAAGTTTGAGGCTGAAGTTGGGTCCATCATTTGGCCAAAGGAAAATCTGGAGAAAGACCTGGCCCCACCCCTACAGCCAGGCACAAGGTGGCTGCCTCCTGTCCAGGCTGGAGCAGTCGGGCAGACCTGGGCCTGGCGGGAGTCCCACAGGCACTGGGCTGCTGCCTGCCTACCCAGTCAGGAGGGGAGCAGAGTCCTGGAGGACAGAGTAAAAGGAGGAGGAGGAACAGCTGAGGTTTCCCCTTTGTGCCCTGTTACACAGCTTTGGAAGTGGACAGAAAGCCCAGACTGCTAACCAGAAGTAGTGTCCTTAACTGAGTGGGTGTGGTTTCTTATAAAACCCCGAGTAAGCTGGGAGTACTTTGAGGGTACTCAAAGTAGGAGCTCCTTCATTCTCTGGATGCCACTCCTGCCACAAAACTACTTGCGGCCCCGCCTCTAGCCTGGAGAGATCCGAAGCTGGGGACCCTGCAGCTGGAGCTGGAGGCCCCAGGAGGAGAGCTTTGCTGTTCGCCTGAGCTCCACCGCTCCAGCCCATGTGTGGGGTACAGCACCCCTCTACTGATTGGCTGAGGAGCCCCTGCCCACAATCTGCATCCCCTCTTCATTTTTCACGCAGAAAGAAACCCGTGACCTCCAGCACAGCCTTCTACTCCCCTCCGGGTTTGCAGTGTAAATGCACAGACTGAGCCCCTCCTTGCCCTTGAGGAGATGTGGCAGATGGCGGGGAGTGACCCTTAGAAGGTCAGCAGTGGCCTGGGCAGTGTGGTCCCGCCTGCCCACCGGTGTGCGCTGGGGTGGGGGCTGTCCGGGCTCTGTGGGCACCGGGCCCTGGGCAGCCAGCTCACAGGCTGCTGCAGTGTCCCTGTCCTCCGAATGATTTACGCTGCAGGGAGCCTTGCACTCTGTGCTCTCAGAAGACCACCCGGAGGGCCGGGGATTTGGCTCAGTGTAGCCATTGCCTGCCTAAAAGCGCAAGGTCCCAAGTTCGATTTCCAGCACCAAAAAGAAGAAAAACGGAAGAAGAGCACCTGGAGTCCGGCCGACACTGGGGTCCAAGTCCCTGCTCCACACTAGGCCTGTCGCCAGCACGCATGCTTCCCTGGGGACTGTCCCCTGTCCCGAGAGGCGGCCAGACCTCCCTGCTCCTCCTGTCGAGGCAGAGGAGGGTGCCCTGTGCTTGCCCGACCTGGAGCGAGTGGGTGTCCCCGTCTGCGGTGGCCATGGATTCCTGCTTGCTGGCCCTGGTCCTGGGATGGTCCCGGCGTGCGACAGTACTGACTTCTGTCTTGCAGAGTCGTCAGGACACAGGAGACACATGGTGTGGCTCTCCCTGCAGGGCCCCTCGCCTCTGCTGGGAGCCGAATGCTTTCCAGGGTTAGAGCTGCCTCTGAAACCTTGATGCTATGACAGTGACTCCCAAAAAGGCTTGGATCCTTGTCCTTCAGGAAGGCTGGAGCACTGGGAAACTCAGCCTTGGAGGGAAACACTTCACACTCTGAAGACAGTTGGAAGAGCACAGCAACTTCCAGCGGTGTCGCTAGGCCGGCTTCAGGGCCTGCTCCGAGCCTCCGCTGCAGGGTCCTGGGCCCAGTGCTAGCTTTGCCTTTTGCTTGAAAGTGACAGTAAGGAAAGAGGTGCCTCTGTGTGCTGTTTTCCTTGTTGTGATGTTGGCCCACCTAAAGGGAGCACAGTAGTGATTTGATTCCCACCTTAAGAAGAGACACACAGGCCGGGCATGGTGGAGCACACCTGTAATCCTAGCACTCGGGAGGCTGAGGCAGGAGGATCACTGTGAGTTCGAGACCAGCCCAGGCTACATAGTTGAGTTTCAGGTTAGTCTCAACTACCTCGTGAGACCCTGTCTCAAAAAACCAAAAAAAAGAACAGACACACAGGCCTTCTCCAGTGGCCAAGGGTGGAGTCGGAAAGATCCCGAAGGAGATCCAGGGGCCTGATCACCCACACCGAGTTTCTGCTCTCCTGACCCGTTCCACCGTGGCTGTGGGCAGCACCTTGAGCCTGGTGCTGCTGTGGCAGGGATGTGGCCAGGCCTCACCATACTGGGCCGTGGCTGCGTTGGGCGTTGGGTGAGACATGTGTCCGCTGCCCTCATCGTTGCTGAGGGGAATTCAGGTGCAGGAGAAATCCCAGGGACTGCGGAGAGGAGGGGCCTGTGACCTGTACCCCTCCTGGAGCCGCACCAAGGCAGAGGCAGCCAGATTCCGTGACTTGAGCTGGAGTTACCTGTGTGACCCCAGGGGACTGCGATGCTATCCCAGAACGGAGCAGGCGTGGGGAAGGGTGTGAGCCTGTGCATGTGCACCACAGGGTCCCAGGTGCCCCACTGCGGGCAGTCTCACGAGCGCCGATGGAGCAGGGCCTCGGGAAGGAGGGAACACTGGGAGGCGTGACGGGGCTGGCGCGGGAGCCCCAGAGCGTGCACGCGGACCGTAGTGACTACGGGGACAGTGAACACGCACATGTCCATCGCCCCACACGAGAGCACTCAGCTTCAGACGTGCATCCAGAGCTCTGTAGGCTGAGTCCGAAGGGTACCAGAGTGGTTCGCTTAGTAAGTTGTTTCAAAAAGATTCTTAATTTTATGTTACTAATTTCTCTGTTATACTTCAGTAATGTAGAAATAATATTTTCTGTCTTTTTAAAAATTTTTAATCGGTATGTGTTCACTTTTGTCATGGAGAGTTGGTATGTGTGCATGACACATCTCAATTTGCTTAGTTTAAGATTACATTTTTTTAAAAATATTTTTTTCTTTTTTTTTTGGTACCGGGGATTGAACTCGGGTCGTTGTGCTTTCGAGGCAGGCAGTGAAAGCACTGAGCTAAATCCCCAGCCCCTTACATATTTTAATATTCTTTCCCTTGCTATGGTCTGTGTGATAAACAAGTTGTCTTTATGTTTACCAAAATTTTTTTTGAGTGCTGGGAAATTTAGTATATTAATTTTCAAATTCAGACAAAGGAAGTTTTCTGGTGTTCCCTATAAGAATCACCCAAGATAACATCATTTCCTAGTGTTTATTAAATGTGATTTGGGGCTGGATGTGGTGGCGAACACCTGTAACCCCAGCACCGAGGGAGTCTGAGGCAGGAAGGTCACCAGGAATGTGAGACCAGCCAGGGCTACACAGTGAGCTCATGGCTGGGCTGGGCTACAGAGCGAGACAGGGAGCTGTGCCGTGACGCAGACACGGGTGGATGCCTGGCCCAAGGCGCTGACTGCCCCCACCCAATCTGACTTTGTCCTGCACAGCCTGAGGGACCAGGAGCTGCAGCGGCCTGTGCTCCTGCCTCCTCCCTGGGATTTCGTGATGCTGGTTCTCTTCTTTTTCTGGTAATGACTCAAAAATACACAAATAGAGTCTCATGACAAAGTGCATCTTTCTGGTTTTGCTTCATGTTTATGTTTTCTTTACAGGTGTTGACTTCAAAATCAAAACTGTAGAGCTAAGAGGAAAGAAAATCAGATTGCAGATCTGGTAAGTGGCAGTCTACCCTTGCATGCCATACGTGCGTGTCTGTTTGTGTGTGTGACACGCGTGTGCTCTGGGCTCGGTGTGTGTGGAAGTGAGGCAGCAACCGCGGCTCCTACAGGCCTCATCTGTGAGCAGTGCTGCGTCCCTTTTCCGAGAGCCCCGTGAGCCTTTGCATGTCTACAGGTCATTTACATGAGCTGAGCTGGTCACTGCAGTGGCCAGTGTGTGCTTGGCGTCCTGTCCTGCTCCCTGCGCTGCTGGCTCCCTGCGCTGCTGGCTCCCAGCCCTCGCGGGTGGGCCTGGAGAGAAGCCCTTTGCAGCCAGGTGTGGTGGTGCACACCTGTCATCCTGGCACTCGGGGCTGAGGCAGGAGGATGGCGAGTTCCAGACCAGCCTGGGAAACAGCGATCTAGCAAGACCTGTCTCAGAATGCAGTGGAAGCACGCAGGTGGCCAGCGCCTCTGGAGCAGGGGCCAGGCTGGCCACACTCAGCTTACTAACCCTCTCGCAGGTGCCCTCGTTCTGCCTGTCTGTCCACATCTGTGTGTCTGCTTCCATCGCGCTAACCGCTCCCATCTGTGGCACCACCGTCACCTAACACTGAGTGTCAGTGCCGTGTCTCCATGCTCATCTGTGTCCCTGTCCCGTGCTGCTGCAGCCCCACCGGAGGCGCCCGAGGTAACACCTCCCTCCCCTCCCGAGGCCGGAGACTTGCTGGTTCCATTTTGTTGTGTTTCAGTTTTCATACTTCGAGCTTGGACTGGGTTGTGAAGCATTAGCAGTTGGGTCTGGATTTCTGAGAAGCAGAAAGTACGTGTCACTCGCTCGCCAGGAAGGAGGCGGGCTTGTCCCCTCACTGCCTGTCCCAGGACTTCAGGAGAGCTGCTGTTTCCTGTTTTGAGGGAAAGGCTGCCTCACAGAGACTGGGATGCTTCCATCTCTGCACCTGGCGGCTGCCCCTGGGCTTCACACTGAGCCCCATCCCCAGCCCTTTCTTTTACTTTATTTTATGGGCTCACTAAGTTGCCCAAGCTGGGCTCAAACTTAGTGATCCTCCTGCCTTAGCCTCCCAGAGTACTGGGAATACAGGCGTGGGCCACCATGCCTGGGGTCCTTTCCCATGAGGAAGGTGAGGTAGCGAATGTTAGACTTGCCTGGCTGTGGGTACGTGGAAATCTCTGGTAGTCGGAACCCAGTTTATAGAAGTGCACCCATGTGCCCGGCTGCCTCCCTGCAGCACCGGTACCCTCCACCTGCTCAGTCTGGCCTTGCAGTCGGGGCAGGGGCAGTGGGACGCAGCAGTGGTGGAGGGAGGACTGGCCACCTGCTAAAGGGGTCAGCAGCAGGGGCCGATGGCGGCTGTGTTGCTCACCACAGATTCCTGGCATGGGCTTTCATCTCCGTCCAGAGAGAGCGCCTGTGGTTGGTGAAAGTGCGCCTGGCCTGTAGCTCTGTGGCCCGGGTTGGGTGTTCCTCTCCGGATGCTTGGGTTCATAGTGAGATATCTTGGGGACGGGACCCAACTCCGGACACAAAGCTCACTGATGCTTCCTGTGCACGTTACACAGAACCCAGGGTCGTTTTATAGGACAGCATTGGTGCAGCAGCCCTCAGGGGGTCAGGCATGGACTTTTCCTCCTGTGGCTTGATGCTCAGAAATTTGCAAATTCTATAGCATTAGGGTTGTTTTGTGGGGTTGTTTCAGTTTTGTTTTTTTTGTTTTCCCCCCACTTCTTGAAATGAGGTCTTATGTGTAGCCTAGTAGCCCAGGCTGGCCTCACTTGCAGAGATCCTCTTGCCTCAGCCTCCCCAGGAGCTGGTAATGGAGGCGTGCGTCAGCAGGCCCGCCTTTGTTTTTACATTTTATATTGCTGGATAGGAGTCTCGGCCTGGACTGCGTGTCTTACCTCACCGTCACACATCACAGCACGTTTAGTTGAGGGCACAGCGGCAGCTCACGTCGAGGCTGCCAGTGTCCCAGGCAGTGGAGTCGGGGTCGTTTTCACAGCAGGCCTTGCTAGAACAAACATGGTCTTTCTTGATTGTTTGTGGCCAGTATAAGAGAATAATTGTTCACTGTAAATCACTAGAGGTGCAAGGGAGGAAGGCTGTGCTGTCGCCACGTTTTTTACACCCTTGCTTATTGATGGTCACGAAATGGGCCCTTTCCTGTCCTCCTCGGTCTCCCTGCTGAGTCAGTCCCGAGGTGCCATGGCTGAGGCCGGTGCAGGTTCCCGGGCTCTGCCCGTCTTCCTGGGCTCTTAGCTTGGCATCGGCTCTGGGCACTACCTCCTTCCTGTCCCCTGTCCCCCGGAGTGGCAGAGCAGAGCAGCAGCGCGTGGAGTGGCTGGGAGGGCGGTGCGCACCAAGCTCTTAGGAATCAGCACTGTACCCTGAGTGTGGGGCTGGCGTGAGGTGTGGACTCGGCGTCTCCACGGGCCGGGGAGGTGGGGTGGGACCAGGGGCAGTGGGCTCCGTGGGCTCTGCGGGCTGGCGCAGGGCAGACGGTGTCTCAGCGGCCTGGTGAATTGAGCACTAAGCAGGGAAACGGATGGGGCTGGTGCCGGGGCCAGGCGGTGGAGGCTCTGAGGGAGCCGCTGTCCTCAGTCCCGGAGCAGAGCAGAGCCAGCAGCAGGGAGGTGGAATTTGAGGCTCGGCCTGAAGTGGCTCCCGGCGGAGGGAGCTGCTGTGTACACTGCTCTCCCCACCCCGGACCACGTCCCCTGCCTCTCTGCTGCCCGGGACTGACCTGTGCCGCGGTTTCCAGGGACACGGCGGGTCAGGAGAGATTCAACAGCATTACCTCAGCCTACTACAGAAGCGCCAAGGGGATCATCCTGGTGTACGACATCACCAAGAAGGAGACCTTCGACGACCTGCCCAAGTGGATGAAGATGATCGACAAGGTGCGCCCTCCACGGGCCGGGCCTGCTGGTCCCCTGGGCCCACTCACCAGCCCTGGTCTCGGGTGTCCCTCTCGCCCACCGTACCCCAGAGCTGGGCCTTCGTCCCGAGTCGCATCCCTAGCCCAGTTGTCTTTTCTGGTTTGAGATAGGCTGTCGTCAAGTTGCCAGGCTGGCTTCAAACGCTTGCGCTTCCCCTGCCTCAGCCTCCAGGTTCTCTGTAACCCTCTGGTGAGCACCACGAGAAGGCGGTGGCTGGTGCAGCACAGGCCCAGCCTCAGAGTCCTTGGGGTGCACCTTAGGAAAGGAGGGGCGGCCTCTGAGTCCAGGGCTCCAGGAGCCCCTGTGACTGAGTAGGCAGGGCCTGAGTCCGAGCCTTGCCGGGGTCTCTGGGTCCTGAGCACCCTGCTGTGAATGGAGCCTTCATTCCTGAATGCTCGCTGGGTGCACACTAGGCCCCTCCAGGACCTGGCCACTGCTCAGAAAAGCACAGGATGAATCACTCGGGGTGTTAGCCTCTTTCAAGACAGAAATTCTGTTGTACCTGTATTTTTGAAAAACATAAGAATAGCTTTTCTTTCCTGATTATAAAAGCAGTGACAGCTCGAGTGGATGTGGTGGAACACCTGTGCTCCAGCACGCTGGGAGGCTGAGGCAGGACGACCGCTGCAAGTCCAAGCCAGCCTGGGCTACTTGGCAAGACCTTGTCTCAAAAATAAGTTTTTAAAAAGGGCTGGGGATATAGCTCAGTGCAAGTGCCTGGATTCAATCCCCAGTACTAGAAAAAAATGTAATGGCACCTTCATTACAGAGATTTGGAAAATCAAGGAAAGAACAAGAGTACACGTTAAGTCTTGGCCCCGGTTTAGTTTTTCATCCTGCTCCCTTGGCTAAGTATTCACAGGCCCATCCTGGGTCACTAAACGTCCTTCCAAAGCACAGGGTTTTGTCTTTGCTTTCAAGGGCTGTTTTATGCACCTCACTTCGCGCTCTGCCCATTTCCCTGGACCGTGGGGTTCTCGGGTAACAGCCACCCTCTGCGGGCTGTGCTCTGACTCCAGGGTTCGGCCACGCTGTGAGCTGGTGGCCCCATGTGTCTGTCACAGAGCGTGGGGTGGGGCCGGGCGGCCTGTGACGCGGGCTTCTCTGCTGACCCACAGTACGCTTCCGAAGACGCCGAGCTCCTCCTGGTGGGAAACAAGCTGGACTGTGAGCTGGACCGGGAGGTCAGCCGGCAGCAGGGCGAGAAGGTGAGCGCTGCCGCCCCCAGGGCACCCACCCATGGGGCTGCCCTTCCCGCCCCTGCTCTTTCCTAACTTCCCCCTCTGTGACGGAAAAGCACAGCAGTATGAACTGTGTCAGGACCCAAGCTCACGATTCTACTGACAAAACCGTTTTTAGGGTGTAAACTACTTTTGTGACTCACCCTTTCTCTCATACATTCTCAGCTTCCTTGGCTTTTGCAAAGGGTTCAGTCTCGGAAAAGAAAGGCCTGCGTCTCAGGGCCGTGTCTGTATGTGTATGTGTGTCTGTCTTGACAGTTCGCACAGCAGATAACTGGGATGCGATTCTGTGAGGCCAGCGCTAAGGACAACTTCAACGTGGACGAGATCTTCCTCAAGCTGGTCGATGACATCCTGAAGAAGGTAAAGGGTCTGAGAGGGTTGCAGCGTGGCAGGGAGAGACTGTCCATGCATGGAATCCAGAAGCTGAGAGAGCAGGGGAAGACGGAGAGAGACCCTTCTGGTCCACACCCACAGCCTGCCTGCGGTGACCACCTCTTCCCACTGGGCTTCGGTGGGAGCAGCACCCATCAAAGACTAAGCCGGGGTCACACACCTGCCATCCAGTACCACACACCCACGGCCCAGTGTCTCACACCCACGGCCCAGTGTCTCACACCCACGGCCCAGTGTCTCACACCCACTGTCCAGTGTCTCACACCCACGGTCCTGTGTCTCACACCCACGGTCCAGTGTCTCAAACCCATGGTCCTGTGTCTTACACCCACAGCCCAGTATCACACATTCACAGTCCAGTGTCTCAGAGCCCTGGACAGAAGCTGTAACAGGCACTAGCAGGCTTTTGTTCCAAGTTTTCAGGTCTTAAAATCATTCACGGTTTTCCCTCGGTACCTGCTGGACTTGGTTCCAGGACCCTGAGGAGAGTGAGGTCCGTGCCGCCGGGTCCCTGAGAGGAGACGGCTCGGGTCCTGCATAGACCCCACACACCCCTCTGCTAAATGCTAAATGCGTCATTGTGACTTCTGAGGCCCAGTGCAACCAATGCCAGTGCCGTGTGGACGGCTGGTCCCCTGCCTTTTCAGGAAATAACGACTAGAAGGAGAGGTCTGTGTGCCCGGTCCAGACGCGGTTTTCTCCCACACGTTCGCGCTCTGAGCCAGGTGGAATCTGCATGTGGACCCACAGTTCAGGAAGCAGCTGATAGGCTTCTCAGTTCAGCACAGTTAGAGGCTTCTCTGTAAATGGTTGTTCATGGGACTGCCAGGAGAGGCTCCTGCTTTTCTTTGCTTTTTCAGGTGCATTTTTTTGAGACAGAGCCTCTCAGTAGTTGCAGCAGTCAGTCCTGCCTGTCTCAGCCTACTGAGTGTGTGCGTCACCACACCCGGCTCTTTCCTCTGTTAGTAACCCCTTAGAATACGGAAGATGTATTAATGTGTAAAATGTACAAAAGTCGTACACTGGGTCTGTGAGGATCCGTGTGAAGATTGGCCTGGTGACATCCGTGCTGTCGCTGGAGTTGCCCCGAAGCTGCCTGCGTGTTGTGTTTTGGCTGAGTGTTTCCCCGTCTCCTCATGGAGATCAGAGAACTTCAAGCCATACATTTTTTAACACTTTTATTTACTATTTACTTAGTCGTTTGTTTGCAGTGCTGAGCTAGGGAAGGGCTCCGCCCCCTGGGCGCTCCCTTGGCCCCGTGGGTCATTGCTGTCTGCTCCGCCCGCAGATGCCGCTGGACGTGCTGCGGAACGAGCTGTCCAACAGCATCCTTTCGCTGCAGCCCGAGCCTGAGGTCCCACCCGAGCTGCCCCCGCCGCGGCCACACGTGCGGTGCTGCTGATCTGCACTGCGGGACAGCATCCCTGCACTACAATCGTGTTGACGGTTTCATTTTGCACTTTGTAACCCAAGTCCAAGCTACACACTAACTTGTACATATGCAGATATGCAATCCTGGGTAAGTCTGAGAGCGCCCGCCCCTGAAGAGTGGCCCAGCGGAAGGGTGTGAGGTTCCTCGTGATGCGGCTCCTGGTCACTGCCGCCACGAGGACAGAAGATTCTGCTAAGAAGACAGAGCGTGGTGCTTCGCTTACTGTTTTAAAGGAAATTTATAAAACTAAAGACTTTTTGAGAACAGAGCTATGTTAAGTGCTTTCTCTTTCTTGACGAGACGTTCCACTGTAGCATCTGAGCTCTGGAGCAGGCTGGCTCGGGCATTTGTCGCTGCGAGGTAAGGAGGGGCTGGATTGGACTCGTTGGTGGGAGCCTGCGATCACCCATTTCTGGTGCACGCACGGAGGGGTCCCGTGCTTTGAGGGACCCTAGAAATTCGGTAAAGAAAGAAGTGTTTTTGAAATGGTAGGAAAGATTTTAAGACAGCTGCTGTCCTGACAGATCTGCCGAAAGGCATGCTAAGGAGATGCGTCGCAATGTGCCCAAGAACGCACGTGTGTCTCCCCTGAGCGCTCTGTGAGGGGATCGAGGCCTGGACGGTTTGTTATTTTATTTTATTTTCTGGTCTGATAATGAATTGTGGACTCTTTCTGGTGTATCTTTTATTAAACCGCACCGTGCTGTTGAGCCGAGGTAAGTGGTCCTTGCGGACTAGCCCGGCGTGTCTCGCGTGTCGTGGTGTGAGAAGCATTGTGGTCTTTCTACACTAATGAAGTGCAAATAAAATTTTGTATTTATGAACAACCGCTTTGGAGTCACTACATTTCCTCATGGAGTCGTACGTTGTGTGTGTGGCAGTGTCCCCGGCTGCACACCTCCATCTTTCCACTGTTAAGGAGAAAAGCCCAGCGTCCTCCATGCCAGGAACAGTCAGGCGGCCCTGACGGGTTCAGCAGGGGCCTCTGGGTGTAAGAGACAGAGTTTGCAGCAGACTGATTGGCAACAGCCCACAGGGAACACCTTGTCTTCACCAGCAAATTAATAGATAAACACAACGTGGTTTGGGGCCGCTCGTGGAATACTATTCAGCCTAGAAAAGGGAAGGGGAGAGCACATGAATGAGCTGGAGGTCATTGTGCTGAGTGAAGTAAGCCCATCACGAGGGAAAGACATGATGCCACTCCGTGAGGGACAGTGGATTGATTCGTAGGGACAGACCAGTACAGGTCACCGGGGCTGGGAGGAAGAAGGGCTGGAAGTCGGTGTTCTTGGGTGCAGGGTGTCAGCTGGGAAACGCCCTGGCCGTGGGTGGTGGGGGAGTGCTGCTGCTCCTGCACAGAGTGCTGCTGCGTCGTGTGCTTCAAGACCGTGTGTAATGAGGCCTGCTGGTGCCCACCTGGGCTGAGGCAGGAGGGTCTCGCGTTCAGGCCGTCCTGCACAACTTGGCAAGACCCTGTTTTAAAACATGAAAAGCATCTGGGACAGCCCAGAAAGAGGCCCCGAGCTCACTCTCCAGTCCAGGGAAGTGCGGGCCGGGGTCTCAGCCTGTAATGGAAGCCGAGGGCAGAGGGCTAAGCCTGATGCCAGTGAACTGAGTGGAGGCCTGCTGGCTGCCTCACTGCTGCGATCTCCTCTCAGGCCTGCCCCTCTGCGTCCCACTCTGGTGCTTGGCTGGGCTGATCCGCGAGTCCAGGGAGCAGGGGGACTCCCTTGAGGCCAGGCCCAATCTGACGGGCATCTGGCCTCTGCTGCCGGAGAGAGTGCCTGTGCCCCAGGCTCGCGAGGTCCTTTGGGCTCAAGTCCTGGCTGTGGTGGCAGCTCCTTGCCTTAGTCGCAGGTTGCTGTAGTGAACCCCAGTTTAGCATTTACCTTCCTTACCAGAAATGGTGGCGCACATCTGTAACCCCAGCACTCAGGAGGCTGAGGCAGGAGGATCACTCTGAGTTGTAGCTCAGGACCGGCTGGGACCACATGACGAGACCCACCACACCTGCAGCTGCTGTGGCCACAGAGGTGTCTGTGGGCAGTGTGGGCGGTGAACCCAGTGGAAGACAGCCAGGACCTCTTGTGTAGCTGGGAGCAGCAGAGCTCTCTCCACCCTTGCGCCCTGTCCGCCTGTGTCCCCCCTCGGGGCCCAGGAATGCAGCAACTTGACTGAGGGCGGTTTCCTTCATTGCTTTACACGAGGGATGTGTGTTCATTGACAGTAACAAAACGAGCTGGCCTCGCTGTGGGGGCTCAGGGGCAGCAGCGTCCTGTGCCCGAGAGCCAGGGTGGTGTTGGGCCGAAGAGGAAGTGACACCCACACAGCCCGCCTTTCTGGCCGGCACGCGGTAGCCACCCCTGACCGCAGTTCGTTGCACACCTCATAGACCGGGCGGAGGACTCCAGAGCTGCGTAGGTGGCAAGGCGATGGGATGGGTGTGGAGAGAACAGGAGGACCCCGAGGCGGGTGGCAGTGAATCTCGCACCGGAGTCTTAGTGACGTGCACGTGTTCTGCAGCCCCGGGATGAAGCCGCAAACTGACGAGGGAACGGGGCCAGGCGCTAGGCTCCAGGCCTCATCCCCGTTTCCCCAGCCGTGTTGGCCTTGGTGGGGATCGAGGCCAGGCACACGCTCTCCCACTGAGCTGCGCCTCAGCTGATCTTTTGTAACGACCATGATAACAGTAGTAAGCATGCTGTCTCCAGATCCCTCCCTTGGCCTCCATGCCCCCTGCGTGAGTACTGCAGGATATTCCAGAAAGGCTCCCTTCCTCTCTGCTCGTCTTCATGCTCCCGGGAGAGCAAGGTTTGCCGGTTTCCGTTGAAGTAATTCCCTTGGCTGCCCTCAGTTCGCTGAGATTGCGAGTGGTCAAGTGCTCTGGGGAGGCCGTGCCTTCCTGCTGCCCCGGGGTGACTGGCCAGGCCTGTGCCGCCCGGGAGCGCTGACTGCATGTTGTGATTAGCAGGAGCTCAAACCTGCTGGCAGCTGGAGAGACAGGCACTGTGTCACTGGGCTTGGTCAGTGCCACGGACTGCTGAGAGCTTCCACCACCACTGCCTCAGCCGTGTCGGACTGCCGGGGATTCTGCAGGAAGAGTCCATCCGAAGGTGTGGGAAAGGCAGATGAGGAAAAGGACGGACCCGGGCCCTTCTGCTTTAGCGCCTCTAGAGCCGCCCATCCACCCTGAGCCTTTGGTGGTCTATGCAGGTGAGGTGGGGACCATTTATACTACTTTCCATTGGGATTTTCCTCTTAGCAGCTGAAAGCACCCTCACTCGTCCCAGCCATATTAGCTTTCTTGTTTCTGGAAGAATACTTGACACCCCCAGTCTAAAGGAAAAGAGTTTATCTGGTTCCCGGTTTCGGGGGATTCGGCTCCAGGCAAAAGTGTCATGGTGGAAGGGCGTAGTGGAGCAAAGATGCTTAGTTCATGGTGGCAAGGAAGCAGAGAGAGTTGGAAAAGGCAAGAAACCAGATGAAGTCCCTGGGGGTCACGCCCTGTGGCCCACCCAGATGTACCCAGAAGGGTGCCTTGCTAATCTGCAAGGGAGATGCAGCCAGTCAAGTTGACAGTCGTGATCAGCAGTCACACTGGCTCCGTCCTCAGCCCGGTGGTCGGTGTGCCCCTCACCCACATCTGGCCCAGGTACCGGTGACTTCCCATTCCCTGCACAGACCATCCCGAGCACCAGGCACAGCCAGCCGGTGACCTCCTGGCACATCACAGGGACACCAGAAGTAACTGATGCTCCAACGTGTCCCCTGTACTCCGTGCCTAGTGAGAGGAGCTGTCATCTGCCCAGAGCCCCAAGTCTGAAATCGAAAGTGATCCTAGGGCCGGGGTGTAGCTCAGTGGTGCTGCCACCTGCCTTGCAAGCACAAGGACCGGAGTTTGATCCCCAGTACCAAAAATAAGAAAAAGAAAGTGATCCTAGACAGCACCTTCTCCACTGGTCTTCCTGCCACTGAGTCAGCCCTCTTCTCACCAACCTGCTGCATTGGTGGAAGACCCAAGGGTCCTCATTTACATATTTTAATTTTAATAAAACAGGGTCGCACTGTGTAGTTCAGGCTGGCCTTGAACACGCGGCTTCCTGAGTGCCGAGATTACAGGCAAGCAGCACCATGCCCAACCTCGTTTGTAGTCACTGAAGTGGCCCCTGATTCATGCATTATTCTAATTCTTCTCTCCGTTACAGCCACATTCCCACGCTTACTCTGTTAACTCTCCTTGCATCATGAAAACATCCAGAAACCTCGTTTCTCTGGAGCACTTGCCCCAAACGAAGAGACTTCTTGTCAACTCTACCCAAGACTTTGGAGACAGCGCATCTGAATGCTGGCAGCACATATTATTTTACCTATTTAACCAGGTCTCAGAGAGATTAGGAAACCTGTCTAGATCTGTGCTGAGGAGTGGCAGAGCCTGCAGACCCCTTGCTGCCCGCCCTCAGCCTTTGAGAAGACTTCCAGAGCCCTTGGCCAAAGCATGCAAAACTTCTGAGTAGTAACCAGCCAGAGGAGAATGGCCCCAAATCCTGGGTTCTCACTGGCATTTTAACGTGCCAACATTGCTAGTGTGGTTTTAGCACAAGCGCTGCATTTAAAGGTCTTTTAAAAGCAAACTCAGAAGAAACCAGTGAGTGAGATGTTGAGTTTCACTGAAGCAGGTGAATAACATTAACTAGAAAGTTTAAACTCAGCAATTACAAGAGAGAGGGAGAGATTGTCACAATGTGTAAAAAAAGCAAGACCTGAATATATGCCATCTCAATAGACTCACCTCTGTACAAGGAGAAAAAACTCAAAGGATGGACGAGGATGTGTGAAAACACTAATTGGAAGGCAGCTGAAGTGGTTAGATCACTATCAGACTTACGAGGTTCAGGGCTTAGCTCAGTGCTAGAGCACTTGTCGGCCTCCGTGAAGCTCTGGGTTTGATCCCCAGCACCAGCAAAGAAAAGAGTGGAAATCACAAAATAATATATACTGCTGGGGGGAAAGTATTAACGTCACGAGGGTCAGTTTCTTAAGACGACACTCATATGTAATTACCAACAGAGCTTCAAAATATATAAAGCAAAAATCAATGAAACTGAAAGGAGAAATGAATCCACAATTCTCTGTCATCAATAGAACAAGCAGCTGGAAAATCAGGCTCTGGAAGACCTAGTTTACCTGGGGGAACACGCTGAACTCGACCTAGCTGAATCCTCTCATATGTAGAGAATACATTCTTTTAAAATACATATGAAGCAGTCAACAAGATAAATCTTCTGGCCATAAGACAAACTTTAACAAAAACTGAAAGAAATGAAATCATGTATCTCATTATGCCACAACTAAATTAAACTAGAATAACAAAAGAAAATATCTAGAAAATCTCCAAATGTATTTTTTTATAAAACAGTACACTTCAAAATAACCTGTGTCTAAAAAGGGGAATCTGAAAATGTTTTGAAAGGAACAAAGATGCAAACAGGCCAAAGTGTGTGGGGTGTCATTGACCCATGAGGCAGGTGTGAGCTCACTTCGCTGATGACAGAAATTAAAGCCAACGGTGCAGCGCTAATGCACAGGCAGAAGTGCTCAGTGAGAAAGAAGAGGAAACGGAAGGGGCTTCAGCTGGGTTGCCACAGGGACGCCAACAGAACAGAACAGGCCTGCCGTGCATGGCTTCATGGCAAGCACGAGGGTGGGTCGCCTTCCACTGCGCTATGAGGGCGGAATTCTGAGCCTTCTCTGAGGTGTTTTAGGGGACAGCTTCCTGGCGAGATTGGATCAGGGGCTGCTTTGGCACTGGGGACATCATGGCACCTCCTGCTGTCCCAGCACAACCTTGGGATGGGAAAGGGAAGGGAGCAGGGGAAGGCAGATGGTTCTGTACCTTGTCACAGGGAGAGAGGGCACAAAGGAATGTCCCCAGCATTCCCGTAACTGTGGAGGACAAGGTCTGAAAAGCCATGTCTGGTGTCCCATGAAAGCCCTGTCTTACTCTAGGAGCCAAATTAGCGTGAAGAGGAAAATGGACAGCATAAAGGACTTAAGTTAGAAAAGGGAATAGAGTCTCAGTAACTGAAGTTTTCATTTTAAGAAACTAGAAAACGAGCATATTAAACTCAATGCAAGCAGAAGAAAGAAATAATAAAGATACAACATAAACCAGTGAAATTAAGACCATAGAACCAATGGGGAAAAACAGCCAAAATCTGTATCAGCTCAACAACAAGGAAAAATAAAACAATAAACAGTGGGTCGAGAACTTAGACATTTCTCCAAAGAAGCCATACAGAGGCCACAAACAAGTGGAAAGGTGCTCAGGGCCTTTCATCATCAGGGTCATTCAAGTGACAGTCACTTCACACTATAGGATGCCCATTGTCAGAGCAAACCCAAAATAGGAAATGGTGAAGACATTGGCACCGGGGTATACTGCTGATGGAAGTGTAAATTGTGTGGTGTTGTGGAAAATGGTGTGATGATTACTCAGAAAATTAAACACGCTCAGAAGGTTTTTATATGCGTGCACATCAGCATTCCTACCCGTGTTATTCACAGTCCCTGAAACACAGAAGCGACCCCGTGTTGGTGCCCATTGACCAAAACTTGGACAAACGATGTCTGTCCACACAGCCTTAACAAGAAGGAAATTCTGACACATGCTATGACGTGTGTGAGCCTAGAGGACATTATACTAAAGGAAATGAGCCACTCACAAAAGGACAGACATCTGTGGCTCCACATGTGTCCTCTGCAGAGTGACATGGCATGACCAAATTCACAAAGGCAGGAAATCCTACCAGGCTGGTGGCAGGGGATGAGATCAATGTACAAAAATTATTTGTATTTTTATTTTCTGGCAATAAACATTTGAAGGTTGAATATTTTAAAGTAATGCTTAAATAGCACCCCAGCCCAAAAAGGAACTCAGAACTTTTGAGTACAAATCTAACAAAATATGTGCAAGACCTGTGCTGAAAACTGGCAATCTTGATGAAAGAAAACAAAAGCCTAAATAGAGATGTAGTTTTCATGGTTTGGAAGCCTTGAGCTTGGTAAAAATTCATTCCGTCCCAACTCCTCTACAGATTGGATGCCAACCCAATCAAAATCTCTCCAGGATTCGTGCGTGCGTGTCTGTGCAGAAACCAACAGGGTAATTCTAAACTTCACATGTAAAAGCAAAGGCGCTAGAATACCTCTGAAGAACCGCAAAGTTGGAAGACCCACTCTGCTGCGCCCAACTGCGGGATTTAATTACCAATCCACATTAATGAAGACAGTGTGAGAGAAAGAACAAACAGACAAGTCATGAAATAGACCGGCAAGTACTGGATGGGTTCATAGCAGATGCAGAAAGAGGCAATTCAAAGCAGAAATAATCTTTTTTTAACTAATAGTGCTAAGAATAATGAGTTATTCATATGCAAGAGAACTTCTAACCATGTGTCTTATACAAGAAACTAAGTCATCATCTCCCACAGACTCATACAATTTTATGTTTTTATGTATCAGTTAAAAATCAACTTTATTATTATTTGTTTGTTTGTTTGAGACAGGGTCTTGCTATGTACTCTAGGCTGGCTTCAAACTCACAGCAATCCTCCTGCCTCAGCCTCCCAAGTGCTGGGATTACAGGCATAAAAATAAACTTTAAAACCAACTCCAAATAGATCATAAATTTAAATATGACATATAAGGCTAAAACTCTTCTAGAAGGAAACATAAGGGAAAATCCTTTCTGGCAAGTGCCTAAGCCCTCCAGGCCTGGTGATGTACATTATGGGATTGCTGTGAAGTATAAATAAGACAGTGAAACAGAGGCTGCTAGCCTGAACCCTCTGGTTTGATTTTTTAAAATATTGCTGGCTTTGCCGCTTTCTTACCCCACCCCACTCCCATGACTGATCCCAGAGTAAATGTCACCAAAGTCCACAGGAGTCTAAGTGAGGATGACGAAGTTAGTCACTGAGACCCGGGTGGTAGTCAGCCATCACTCTGGCATTTCCATTAGCGTTTTTATTTTCCACCAGAAATGACAGCAGCCCTGCCATCTGCTGGGTGCTTTGAAGACATATGGATTGCTCTTAATCAGTGGCACATATTGTGACACTTCAAGCTGCTGCGTATGGTTTATGTCTAGATGTCCTCCAAAGCCTCGTGTGCTCATAGGTTAGGGCTTTGGGGAGATGACTGGGTCACGGGTGTGACATTCATAGTGCATTAGTCCACAGATGAGTTTATAGCTTAGTGTGATGCTGGGAGATGAAGCCTGGCGGGAGGGGGTGGGGCAGTGGGGCATGGCCTGCAAGGGTCGGTCTCCCTCCTCCTCCCTTGATCTCTGCTTCCTGCCGACCCTGCCATGGACTGTTTCTTCTCTGCCAACCCTCTGCCATGCTGCCCTGCCTTGCAGCCAGCTGACCATGGACTGAAACCTCTACTGACCTCTCTTCCTTAGAATTGTGGGTGTCTGTTATTGTATCTCAGTGACAAGAAAGTGACTAAGAGCTGCTGCCAGGGGACACAACCTTGTACCTGCTGCTCAGCTTCATCGGAAGCCCTGTGGCATGGAGTCCAAAGTTTCACCTATGTTCTCTCCAGTGTCACTTCCCAGGCCAACACAGCACTGGCAGAGGGGGATTAGACAGCCCTGGGCCTGGCTCCCAGGAACTGTCCCCTGTGCAATGTCTGACATTCATTTGACATGGAACGGCCTCGGGAACCTCTTTAGAACCAGCAGTAATGGTAGGGGATGCTGTGGAACACACTCTACATCTGGACTTGGTTCACTTTACTTTCTGTACCTTCCTGCAGTGGGGACATTGGTGAAGCCACCTCCCAGCTCTTGGGAAACGGGACTGAACTCAAGGACCTAAACGCAAAAGAGTTGCTGCAATAATGCAAAATAGCCACTAGGAGGAGCCAGAGCGCCGCTGATGACAGTGCAAGTTGTATTAGACAAACTATTTCTAAATAAGAATCCTTATCATTTTAAAATTTTCCACTATATACAAAATATACATAATTAAAATGTATCATTTGACTATCTGGTATAATTTGAAAGGGGAATACAAGTTTGTAAAAATTATATCCTACATTTTAGCAATCATTTAAGCAAAATAAATGCAGTTTGAAATTGGGAATTTTTCTAAATAGAAGGCTGGAGATTTTAAACAGAAAGAATTAGAAGTGAACAGAGTATAACAATATTTTTAATGATAATTATTTAAGTAAAATATTTTGTGTCATTTACCCAACATACCATTTAAGGAAGTCAAAACCATTCTCAGGAAATCTACCTGGAATTTAGAGTTGTTTTTGTTGTTGTTTTGTTTTGCGGTACCGGGAATTGAACCCAGAGTCTTCCCACTGAGCTACATTCTCTGCCCCATTTTTGGTTTTTTCAGACAGGATCTTGCCAAGTTGCCAAGAGTGGGTTTAGAACCCACAGTCCTCCTGCCTCAGCCTCCCAGAGTGCTGGGATTACAGGTGTGCAACAGCACACCCAGCTGGCATGCATCTCTGTTGGGCACATCCTTGTAGAACCCTGTCGTAGCATGTGTTCAGTGTATAGATTCTGACACACTCTCTTCTCACACCTGTGGCCCCAGTGTGATAAAGCTACTGGCGTCTGCTGTGCCTAAAAAAACACTTATTTGTTCTTTGTTTGTTTGTTTGTTTTTGAGACAGGGTCTCACTATGTAGTTGAGACCGACCTGGAACTCACAATGTAGCCCAGGCTGGTCTCGAACTCACAGTGATCCTCCTGCCTCAGCCTCCAGAGTGCTGGGATGACAGGCCTGCACCACCACACCCAGCTTTCGATTATTTGTTCTTCTATAAAAATAACTTTAACTATTCAAAGTAACTCAGCAAGTTATTCAAGTAATGAAATAGTCATTCAAATTATTTAAATTGTTAAATGAATGTCCTGATTATTCATTTAAATGATTAAATATTTAAATAACAATAAATATGATCATGTGAATATAATATCTTCACTTGAAATTGCCTCTTTTTTCTCTTTTATCTATTCTGGTGGACATATAGGTATTTCTTTGTGTTTTTAATGTTTTCATCCTATATTTTCCGTTTTTTTTTTCTTCTTTTTCTTTTCTTTTCTTTTCTTTTTCAGTGCTAGGGACTCACCCAGAGCCCCCACACTGAATTTTCTACCCAGCACTTTTAATTTATTTTTTATTTTGAGATAGGACCTTGCTAAGGTGTTAAATTGCCTAGGTTGGGCTTAAACTTGCAATTGTCCTGCCTCAGCCTCCTGAGTGCTGGGATAACAAGCGTGACCCACCACACCCAGCCCCAAAGACTGAGAGCAAGTCCAGGGCCATAGGCAAACCACCCCGCTTTGCCAGAGAACAGCGGGGTCTAGTGGGATTTCTAGTCTTGGTTTTTTGCCGAATTGCTATACTGATTTCCATACTGGTTGCTCAAGTTTTCATTCCCACCAGTAAAGTGCAGAATACCGTAGTGTAGGTCATAGAAAGCAGGAAGATGGATCTTTCCCAGGAGGAAAGAGGAGGCGAAGGGGTGAAAACAATTAAGATGCGTGTGCAGGCACGGCCTCTACACAAGCAATGTGATCGCCAAGTACTGTAAACTTGTACAAACAAAACAAAATCAATTTTAGAAAAAAGAGTAAAGCTCCAGTTTCCTAGGGCGGCCCTGGAGACCCCTCCACGCAGCCACGCCTCCTGCGCCGCCTTGGCGGTGAGCTTCCGAGGTTAATCCACGGATGAGAACAGCGCCCGTGATGCGGTCACTGCTGCAGGGCTCTCCTAGTCCAGTTACAGGGACAGACGTATGGCGAGCCATTATGGTGAGCCTTGACACAGGCCTAGCCATGATTGAACTTTGAGTCACCTCGCTGGCACGGACGTGCTCTCCCCCATAGCCACGGGCGAGTTCAGCTAGTAGCAGATGTAACCCATAATGGTCGTTATTGATTCCCTCTGGAATGTGTGGGCGGTACTCTCGCTCCCGTGTAGCCCTCGCTCCCATGCAGCTGGAGAGTATAAAAGGAAGAGGTGCTGTAATAAAGAAAGCAAGCAACATAAGAAAAAAGGTGCCTCCCGTCTTTCTGTCCTCATCCTTTCAGGTTTAGGACCTGCTGGCAGGATCCTGACGTCGCGCCTCGCGACACAGACGGACTCCCACTGTCCAGACCAACTTCTGGAAAGAGGAGCTTTAAAAAAAAAAAAAAATCAGCAGCAGCTCGGGCTGGGCTGCACCCCGCGAAGGAGCGCTCGCCTTGGGGGCCACAAAGCCCGGGGCTCCGTCCGCACCCCAGGAAAAAGCTCCGCTGGGCAGGCCAGGTACTGTGCGCTTGGGGACCGAGGGGTCTCTGACCTCGGCTCCCGGCTGTCGGGGTTTGCACGCGGCTTCCTGCGTGTGTCTCGTGAGACCTGTGTGTTCCAACAAAAATCCCCATGAAGATCTATCGGACACAGCGAGTCGACCCAGGGGGTCACCATCTGCCTCGGGGCTGCGTCTCTGCAGATCTGAGGCCGTCGCACAGGCCTGGCGGTGGCCCCACGCTGTCGGCGCACTGGAGTAGGACGGCGAGCGGCCAGGCGGGTGGCTCTGCGGGGGTCGGAAGCCGGGTCCGCGGCGCTTGGGGCTCGGCCTTCGCTGGGGGGTCCCCAGGCTCGTTTTCGGTCTTCCCTCCTGTGGCCCCTGTGCTTGTCACCCCGGACGCCAGCCCGCGGTCACCTAGGAAACCGCCGCCCCCGCCCCCGCTGGCAGGGCCTGGAAGCCCCGCCCTTTCTCCTTGGGGACGGGTTTGCAGCTGGGCTCTGTGACCCCAGGTCGCAGAATCCCTAGATGTGAGGGACCGGGTGCAGACCTCGGGCAATCTGCTCCAGAGGAGAGGGTGTTTTTGTTTTGAAAGTGACTTTCTTTTTTGGGGGGATGGTCACTTTGTGCAGGGCCTGGCGTTTCAAAACTTTGTCGTTTCTTCTTCCCAGAGAGCCTTCAGCTGAGCGCTAATCTTGAGGCCCGCTGAGAGGACGAAGACCTGGGGCCTAGTTAAGCTCGAGTCAGTTTAATTACAATTTTTTTAAAGGGCGGGGGAGGAGAAGGCCAGGCCGAGGGGGCAGACTGGAGTCTTCGTGCCACGCCTCCGGCGACATCCGCCCCGCTGTGGCGCGGGGCCTGGGGACGAGCGCAGGGCCGCCACTGTCCGCAAAGTGCCTGGGCACCGCGGGTGCCTGGATCCCCAGGTTCCTGCTTCTCACGGTCACAGCAGCTGCGCCGACCTGGGGTCCCGGTGTCTGGAGCGCCTTCACGCTCACCCCGAAAGCCGCGTTCAGATGGGGACCAGAGCAGCGACGTGACCTGTGCAGGCCACGCTGTCCGAGACCCTGCCACACGGCGACCCACGCGGCTCAGCCAGCAGGGGCAGCTCGGGACTGTGACCTGCGCTGGGGTGCAAAAGTCCCCGTCGCCCTGCCCCGTAGGGAGGCTTCCCCCACCCCGAGCCCCTGGGGTGCCCTGGAAGCAGCAGGGTGACAGGAGAAAGGCCGCAGGAGCTTACGGGGGTCACAGGACAGAGGACACCGCAGCCTGTCGAGGGCCAGAGGCCGGTGCACCCTTGTCCTGGGGGTCGGTGACTTTGGGGGGCCGAATAGGCCAGGAGGACAGACAAGAGTCTGTGAGTGGTTCTCTCTGGAAGGCTACAGGGAGCCCCGGAGAGGACACCAGTGTCAAAAGAGTGACAGTCAGGAGGGCGGAGACAGGCTGCTGTGGGGTGAGGCTCCCCAGGGCCTCTTTCCTGGGGAAAAATCAGCAGAGCGGAGTGGCAGGTGGTGCTGCTTCTGGGAGCTGTTTCCCCTCCACCGCCCCTACCTTGGAGCCAGCCAACTGCAGACAGAGAGATCTAGACTGAGCCGTGCAAACCGCCCTCCTTCGATGTGTGCGCGTAGGGTGCTCTGTCCCAGGAAGGAGAAGGTGAGACAGACCAATGGCGGGAGCAACAAAAGCAAAAAACTTGACAAATCCAACTTCATCAAACTAAAGAACCCCTGAGCTGTGACCGACTGCAACCAAGAACACAAGACACACGCTGAGTGAGGAGACACCTATAATTCTAGCCCTCTGCAGGCTGAGGCAGGAGGATGGCAAATCTGAGCCTAGCTGGACGAATTAGTGACATGGCAAGACCCTGCCTCAAATTAGAATAAATAAATATATAAATTAGGGCTGGTGAATAGCACGAAGGGCCCGGGTCCCATCCCCAGCAGTGCGCATACACACACACACACTGAGTAAAAACAACACACAAAGTTATCTGTATTAAACACCTCGCAGGAGTCAGGAAAGCCCAGGCCACACAGGGCAGGGACAGGTGCAGTGTGATGGGTTACGGGAATCAGAGGGAGGAAGTGATGCCCAGGTGGGGAACCCTCAGGGGTGCCGGTTGCCACCCTTTGCAAACCACACTCACTGCCCCGTGCTGGTTGTGAGCTTCTTTCCCTTCACTTCCTGCTGGCATCGAGGCCTTAGCATCTGGATGGTGTCCTGGGCAGTGTCCACCTGAACCCAGGGCTTTGGACAAGGTCCAGAGCTCCGTGGAAGAAGGCGACTACATCAGCACCCTCATTTTAAACCAGAAGGGCTCAGGCACGGGGAGGGGAAGAAACAGCGGGGCTGAGCTGGTGCCTGCAGGTAGCAGAGTGGTGCTATGCACAGAACTCCAGAGGGCAGGGAGGCGGAGGGAGCCAGAGGGAGGACCAGAGGTGGAGGCAGGGAGGAGAGAAGCCCGACACAGAACTTCTGGAGGTGATGGATAGGTTTATTATCTCTTTCATAGGCTTCCTTTTCCTTTCATCTTTTTATTTTTCTTGCCCATCTTTTTACAAAGCTAGGGTTGGAACCCACATGCTGTCCAGAGCCCCACCCCAGCCCCACAGCTGATCTGCATGGAGAAATGTGTTCCCTGGTTCGACTCAGGGGTGAGTTGTCCCTGCAGGCCCACGGCACAGAGCTGGCCAAGCGTGTGGGAGGCCGCGGGCTCCGAGATGAGCACCAAAGGGAGGAGAGCCTTTGCTTTACGTGCATTTGTTCCATCAGGCTCTGCAAGGGTGTTTTCGAGGCAGGGCACCAAGGAATCTAAAAGTGTTACAGGGCAGCAAGTTGTCTGATACAGGCGAAAATAATAGAAACAAGGGAAGTGTAACTCACAACGTGCTGGATATCTGGGTCTCGAGTTCACGTTCTCTAAAACTGAAGAACGAACTCTAGAAAAGACAGAAGTTAAGAGCAGGAAAAATTAGGGCCAGGACATGTGTAGACACAACTCCCCTTTTGTCTCCGGTCACAGCTAAGACCCCAATGGTCCCTCGATGCTGTGACGTGACACTCCAGGGAAGGGTTACATTAGCTGAAGCCGTCCTAGGGAGGGACAACAACACAAGTGCCTCTTCTACCTACGATCTTCATCTGTGAAAGTTCCTCATCGTTCTAGGATATCACAGCCACCCTCTGAGTCCTCTGTTACTCCGGATGCACTGAATAAAGGTGTGGTGAGCTCAGGGCCCTTCATCTTCGCTACCTGGAGCAGCACTGATCAGGCCCAAAGCTCAAAAAAAAAAAAAAAAAAAAAAAAAAAAAATTCAGGGCCAGGGATGTAGCTCAGTGGTGCCACACCTGCTTAGCAAGTACAAGGTCCGGAGTTCAATCCCTGATACTGGGGAGAAAAAAGAATAGGAAAAATTTATTGAGAGAAAGATAGCTTCTGCCTAAGACAGAGTGAGGACCAGAAAGTAGGTCTGTTTTTCAAAGGTATTTTACAGGGCAAAGCCATGAGGTGAGGTGGGTACAAAGTGGGACAAAACTACAAGATCCAACGGAAAATCACCAGGTGGGCATGAGGTGGGACAAAACCTTAATAAGATTACAAACACAGCCACCCAGGTAATACTGATTAAATGAGCATTAAATGGGAAAATAAGTCACATAGCAAGCATACAAGGACTTTCCAGAAAGGAAATAAGCTAGGGGGATTGATGCCTCTTTAGAGTATTAATCACTGCAATTTATTCCCAGGGGAAGTAAATGGGCACAGTACTGTACTTCTTTTTCTAATGCTAACCAGTGCCTGTGTCTTGATTGTCTTTTGTATTGGCTCATCTGGGGCTGGCCCTGTCTACCCAACTGTGGGATACCTAATTAACTTACCTATCTACACTACCCCCCCAAGAAGTACATCTAACTGCTGTGAGGGGACAAGGGGTTCTGGCTACGGAGTTGTGATCTGCACTCAGAGATACACCACAGAGGGTCTGCCTAAAGGTCCTTGACAGATGCTAGGTGTTCTCATCCTGGGTAGCCCTATAGCTTTGAGTCTGGAGGAGACAAAGCCAAAGGAAAAGTTAAGAATACATGGGCCAAATAATATCAGCAAGACTGTTATGAATATGGCCAACAAGCATTTCCACCAGGAGGAACCAGTAATCGCCTCCCACAAAGAGGATAAAGAGAAGGTCCAGGGTATTTCAGAGTCTGACATAGCATTAAGAAATTAGAGCACGTATAATCTATGCATGAACACTAGAATGGAAAGGCAGGTTGAGGGAAGAGTCACACTTAGAAACAGAAATAGTGATGGTAACCTGCTGGCTCTTGGACACTTATTGATGGAGATTATAAGTCTGTAATTTCATCATAAGTCTCTCTAGTTTCAGCTGTAAGAAGATAGAGACAATGTGAAAGAATTTTGGCTAAGAAATTAAAAACTTTTGTTGAGCGCTTATATATTTTACCGTAGTTTTTAATGACCAATAACAGTGGTCAGCTGCCAGTGTAGCTGGAATCTACTAGAAGGGGTCAGTGAATGAAGCCCCTTTTTATATCTAGCTTGATTATTATGGTCATGACTTAATATTTTAGTTATACTCTGCTACTGGGTGCTTAAGACCAAGTAAAATGGGACCTGTGTCAATCAAAACTAACCTCTTGCTATCTATCAAGGTCAGTTACGCCTCCTCAGGCATTATTTTGGAACCATGAACAGAGCCTCTCAGCTCCTCTGTCAGTGTCAGCCCTCCCGATGGGTCACGGACTTGACGACTGTGTTGCTTTTTGGTAAAAGTGTGGGAGACTTTTCCCTCTTGATGACCCTCTCTTGGCACACTGTACAATTGTTGATTTGGCATCCAGAAGTCTCTCTGTTCAGGAGGTTGGGAGACTCACCAAAAATGTAGAGTCCTGTAAAAAAGATTCTCATGTCCTGGATCTTTGCTGACCTTGGAGGGCCAACGCCAAAATATTGGCTATCCTCTTAGCCCAGGTGTCTTCTAGTTTTGGTCTCCGAACTTTAGTTATTGAACACCCAGAAGAGAAGAAAGCAATATCAGCATTGTAGTGGGAGTAGTGAGCTTAACTATTATAATTTTACCTACATATAAAGCACTTTGAAATATATAGTTAGAGGACTGTTTTGGGTTTTTTTTTTTTATCAGCCATGATTGTTCTAAAAGTTGAATCCCTGTAGAATGTTTTTGTTTTGGGTTTTTGTTTTTTGAAACAGGGTCTCACTATGCAGTTGAGACTGATCTGGAACTCACTATGTAGCCCAGGCTAGTCTTGAACTCACAGCGATCCTCCTGCCTCAGCCTCCCGAGCACTAGGATTACAGGCATGCACCACCATGCCCGGCCCCTGTAGAATGTTAACAAACAACATTTATATATTATATAGAGAAATTTAAGGTCAAGAGCCACACATAGTATTTTAGCAAGCCAATCATGATATTATCTTTGTAACACACTTAAATGTCCATCTTAGTATAGAATACTCTTTAGGTCAAACACCTCCATGTGATTACAAGTCATTAAATGACACAAAGAAAACTCTAATTTATCCTTTAATAGGATGTCATCTAAAGAGAACATACATATTGGCCTATAAATGTATCTTAGAAGTTTATAATGTCTAACCTTTAATTTTAGTTGAGTGACCTTGTTTGGACTATTTGGTGCCTGAGCATCTCTAAGTGCTGTGACACATATAACATATACATCACATCATTTCTTAAGAAAGACTATTATTTGACTGGCTATCTCATGCTAACTTGACATGTACCTCTTATCACAAGTAGCTGGAGCACAAGAGAAGGGCAGATACCCAAGTCAAAACAGATTAATACCACAACCAATATCTTAGAAGATCTGGAAGGCATGAATGTATTCAGCACACCATGAAACAACAATGAGTATCATAGTTATATGAAACCCTTCATCCATAAATTTAGTTTTGCACCAAGAACATTTTTTTAATAAAACCTATAGTTTTCCCTTCAGAAAACAGCCTTTTGACAATGACTGATGTGAACATAGCACAATAATATGTTTAGCAATGTTTATTGGGGTATATCTCCCATAAAGCTATGGAAATGACTGGGGTTCCCCTTGTGAAAAAATGCTGGAACAAATATTTACAGGCAGCTGCTCCTTTGCGTGTGTGTGTGTGTGTGTGTGTGTGTACCAGGAATTCAATTTGGGTCCTTATGCTTGTGAGACAGGCAGCGGCACCACTGAGCTAAATCCCTGCCCTGCTGCTCCTTTATTTACCAAGGGGAGTCCTACCCAGTAGTTTTTAAGCCCAAGGGTCTTTATTTAATCACCTTAACAAAATTTTGGATGTCCTATGAGAAATGCTGCAACAATTGTCATTTATTTTACCAGTAAAGACTCCTGAGTTATTATACACAGAAAACAATATGTTGTATTTGTAAATCCAGTATTGACTTCATTTTGATCAGCTAGCTACCTGAGTGAAAGCATGTCTTTTAACTTCAATGACATTTATCTATAAGCCAACTTGAGTTACAGGCAAACATCTTTGAAAAAAATCCAAAAAGGCAAAAAGAAGAAAAAAATGTTGAGCTCAAACAAAACAGCTGTATGCACTGTAACAAACTGAACAGACACACCCAAGATGACTTGGTTTTTGGACAAATTGAATTATTATAACCCTTTTATATGGTTAAGTTTGTAATTATAAATAAGACTAGTCAGAGCATTTTTAGATCAATTACCAGATATCTCTTATAATAAAAATCAGAAGAAGAAAAAAACACCTGTGAAAGCAAAGATTTTTTTTTTTTTAGATGGGCCTTAGGCTGCTGGTTTATCCAATTGGAATATCAAGTTACACAGGCTTTTTATTGTTGCTTTGATAGCCATAGTTGTTTAACAGTCACAGCTGATAGCCAGAACTGCTGCTTGATAGAAACATGTAAAAGTTTCCTTTCAAGGGAAAGACTGTCAAAAGGTAATTTTAACTACTTTCAGGGGGTGTGTTCAGGAGAGGTTTGGGGTAGCCTTTTTCAGATCGTTCGTTAGGATATCTCTGAGAATAGTAGCTGGTCTGGCAAGACCACTTGGGAGAGAAATCATGACAATAGTGGCAGTCTTCTAGGGATTGGGGCTGTGTCTATTTCTTAATACCTGTTTCTACTTTAAATTGTTATTAAACTTATAAAGTTCCCTAGGAATATTTGGTTCTATCAATGAATTTATCTGTGCTATAAAAACAAGTCAGCATCACTCTTGAGGGAAGTAATAGGAGTTAATCTCCAACTTTGCCTATGGACTGAAAGGCAAGTAAATTTCAACTAAAACCTTTATATTTACTTTTTGAAAGTTTTAGGATTAAACCTAGACCCGTTTTTTAATATGGCCCAGAGATAAGTGAAGGTCAGCTTTACTCTGGAAGGGTCCCAGGGAGGCGAAACTCACCATTCCGGAAGCTTGGTCCTAAAATTCAGCAGCCACAGAGGAGGAAAGTGCTTTGAACTAAACACTGTTTAGAACTGCATTTTTCTAAGGAACCAGAACAGTGGAGAAGGGACAGAAGAGTGACTCTAAGTATGGCACAAGAATTAAATCTTAACCATCCCAGGTGTAGAAAGACAATTAATACCAAGAGCTTTCCCAGAGTGAGTCTGTAATCCTTAGCAAAACACGCCTCCAGGGACAAAAGCTGTGATTGACTCCAACTGCACTGCCAAGAAGAAAATTAAACCAGTAATCAAAGGACCTGAATGGCTGCTATTTTGTCTCTTGAAAGAGAAAGAGGAAAAATAAAGTGTTCTAACTATATTACTCAGAATCATGATATCTAACTTATGACTTAAATAGGCTGTTGAGCAGGTCCCTGCTCTTTTAAACACTCCCAAAACCATGTCCCACCTTTTATTAACATACAAACTGAAACGGCGTCTTCTAGGCAGGTTCAGTGCTGAGGCATTTAGAAGCCCTTGTTTGAGCTCCTGGAATGTGGTCTGGGAATCAGGCTCCCAGGTTAAAAATGACTATCTGTCTTTTGGGTTTTTTATAAGCTGATAAAGGTGTTGCACAATCTCATTATATCGTGCTATCCAAAGGTGCCAAAAACCTGTACTTTTTAGGAATCTCCTTTAGCTGTTTTAGAGTCTTGGGCTGCAGGAGGGAATTGTTTTAATTCTTCCCCCAGTCTTCAGGTTCACTTAGATATAGTAAGGCATAAATACTTTGCCTCAAAGCTGTAAAGTTGGACCTTAGATCTAGAAATCCTATAAGCCCGGTTTGCTAGGAAATTTAGTAGAGCATGGGTGTGTTGGCTAGAAAGCTCTTCTGAGGGTGAACATGACAATATATCATCTACATATTGTAAGATCGTGACCTGGGAAAAACTATAGTATTTTCTTTTATCAAATCAGAAGGTAGGGATGTCCTCATCTTTTTCCTCACAGCTCACAATTTAAAACAACTGACAGGCTTTAGTTCTCATCTTTTTAGACCTTTAAGAATATATTTCTTGGGCTGGAGATTTAGCTCATTGGCACCTTGCCTGCCTCACAAGCACAAGGGTGAGTTTGATCCCTGGTTAAAAAAAAAAAAAAAAAGGAAGGAAGGAAGAAAGAAAAAGAATATATTTCTGAATGTGTCTTTTATTTTAATCTCCTGACTGATTTTCCTATGGCTTACATTCACATTTTGAACACAAACAAGGATTACTTTTTAATGCAAATAAAGTCTGAATGTAAGGCAATTTTGACCATGTTCTCTCTTTCTGACAGTAAGATTCTAGTTATGAAATAGCATCATAATTAATACTTGCCTCTGTATTTCATTTTGGCTCTGGGGGTAAGCCCACCAAGTGTAGGTGCAGAAAAATACTAAACTGCTCTTTCTTAGTATGTGAGGGTGGAATATTTTCCAATGTTTAAGAATACGTTTGAAAGGAGTAAGAGGTTAAATAAGAAACAAAACAGTGTCCCTTAAGTCCCTTCTCAATTCCTCAGGGCATCCCCCAACGTTCTTCCTCTCCAGGGCAGGTAGCTACCAGAGGGAGAGAGACCCACAAAAGAAAACAGACTGAACTATCTACCCTTTTACCAGCACAAGATCTTATCTTCCCAGAGAGGTACTCCCAAAGCACAAGTTACCATCATATTTAGAGGAGGAAACACTGCTAGCAAAACCAATCTGAGCCATTACTTTCTAAATTTTTGAAAGAAAGAGGAAAATAGGTCAACAGTCAAATTAGAGCACTTTTTGCCTGCAATAGAGATGGGTAGGTCAGAGATTCTGCCCTGGGCCTTAGGGTGGAGAAATCTCCGCAATATTCCTGTCATCTATTTAGTCATCTAGGCAAACTTCACTAGCAGCAAAACAAGGCTACTCCTTTAAGGTCCATTTTAAATTCACTAAGTATTTCAAACTCACAGATCTGCCTAGCAGCCACAAATTACTTGTTAGTAAAAACACCTGTATTAGTTTCTCATGCACAAATGAAGAGAAAGGCCGACCAAAGTCTCCTTTAATTCTCGTTAGCATATAAAAACACACATGCAGGTCACCAGCTGATTGCTATTTTCCCCTGTGTAAGACAGAACAGTTGCTGCAAGTTGCCTTAGCCTGACTTCCTGCAAAGAGGGGTGGTCTGACTACAAGGAATTCTAAAGTCAACTCCCAACAAGTTGGAGAAAAGTTTAAGGGGAGTTTCTAACTCACTGCAGAGAGGGAAAAGTCCAAATAAAGTTTAAATATATATATAAAAAAAAAATCACCATATAGCACTCTACTAGTCTACAGTCAAAGTTCCAGAGCCCACAACCTATCAGTAAAGGTATTTTTTTCTCCTGTACCTATGTAAATGATGAAGACCAGACCTAGGAGAAGAGAGAGGAAGCTGGGATCCTCTTTTAAACTTGATAGAGATCCCTCCTTTCTGAGTTTTACATGCTGCTACAAGGAAAGTGTACAGGGGCAGGGACACCAGAAATGAGACCAGGAAAAGGAAGTCTTTTCTTCTCACTCTCACGGGGAGTGTTACTGAGACAACTCTGCCCTGATTTGTCACTCTCACCCTGGAAATGCAAGAATGGGGAATCTCAAGAGCTAAGGCTGCCTCCCCACCGGCGGAAGATCAGACCAGAAAGGAAACGGAGGCAGGACAGGCCCTACATTGTCTCTAGAGTATAAAGAAGGATTGAATTGGAATTCTCAACGAAACCTGTCCCCCAAGTAATCGATCTTTCATCTTCTAACTGGTTGTGGATGGGGTCCCATTATTTATTAATAGGCACGTATATTTCTTAAATATAATGTAGATTTCATAAAAGACCCATTCTACAGCATTTTCTAGGTCATGCTAACACCCTCTTTCCTCCTGCTGTTGTCTAACAAAACAAAGAACATAATTTCAGCAATTAAGTCCAAATGCAACATATACAAAATGAAAATGAAATGTAATTTTAACAATGGACAATGCATCATAAGAGAAGAAAGCAATTTGCAAACATATGACATACAAATTAAAATTTAAGACAATTCTGAAACAAAAGCCAAAACTCTATGAAACAAAGACCAGAATTTATGAAACTAAAAAATAAAATCTATGAAACCAAAGGCCAGAGTCTATGAAACAAAAAAGAATTCACAAAACAAGAATCAGAACTTATGAAACAAACAGAGAAGCAAAAAAAGACTAGAAAGTTAGAACCTATGAAACAAAAGCAAATGCTTATTTCCATCCAATGATCTTAGTGGAAGACCTACAAAATGATACAGGGCAGAAAGTAATGCCCATAAGCAAAAAGACTGTTGCAAACCAGTCTTCGATCTGTAAAGTTATTGTGTGTATACACTGCTCAGGGGGTGTCCATCCCAAGTATTCAGTAGAAGTAGGCCAAGGAGAATAGGAGTGATTTCTTTATTCCTAACATATGGGGGCCTTTCTGCAAAGGTGTCCTATAGTGGAGTTAATTATATATAAGCATCCCACATCTGAAAATAGCCATCTTGATATCTATGGCTGTTTTCCCTCATGATCAGACTCTTAACTCTTACTTAATAGTGTTTTTACTAGAACCGGTGGAGGCTGCAGTAGCATTGTTAGAAAAAATTCAGGGCCAGGGATGTAGCTCAGTGGCACCATACCTGCCTTGCAAGCACAAAGTCCTGAGTTTGATCCCCAGTACCAGGGGGAAAAAAATTTAGTTATGCCCAGGGTCACTAAGGCTGTATAGTGGGCCCTCACCTGATATATGAAAATATTGGATCACAACTGGAATTTTAGTTTTAACTTACCATCAAAGTCTTGAGTTACAACCCGAATGCTGTCCAGATGGTCTTAGGTACAGATTTAACCACTAAAGAGTTCTGGAAGGAACATTACAACATCCTTTCCTGTGTAGGGTTCATTGAGAAATCCTGGGCCAGTGTCTCTGTAAGAACAGAGACCTGCCTGAAAGAAAGTGTAGCCTAAAATTATACAAGAGAGAGACTCTGAAGGCTGTGCAGAGGATCCTGACCAACGTGTGTTACAACCAGCCCTCAAGAATGAAAAAAGTCAATGATCTACTGTAGTTTATAGATCCACTTAGTTACCTAGTAACAGTGGGCTGAGCTATGAACCATGGAACTCTTTCGTGTCTCATCAGTGTAGTCTTGTAGTTTGTGCCAAACATCTTCCTGAAGTGGGGATATCCACCAAGGAAGTCCTGCTGTACTTGACAAGGGGAGCAGGCCACATACCCAGCAGGACATTTGTTGTAATGATTCTGTACTCCTGTTGCTCACCTTAGAAAGGAAATGCTCTCTCCTTTAAGTGGTGAGGTGATTAGTAAAAGGGCTAAAAGTAATACCTTTGATTGATTACTTATCTGAAGGTTTTGTTTTCTTTTTGAACAAGAATTTTAAGTCTTCTATGGGTTCACAGTAGTATCTGGGTGTTGGCTCATATTCCAAGATGGTTTCTGGTTCCCAGGGCTTGAGTCAGGTGTGGTGTATCAGAGTCTAGACCCGCTACCTTGATAGTTAATTGAATCAACAGGATCACGGTGTATGGTCCTTCCCAAGTTGGTCCTACTAGGGAAGGAGATGATGAGAGGAGAGACTTTACCAGTGCTAAATCTCCTGGTTGGAATATAGGGTTTCTTCCCTCTTTAGGCTGAACTTCTGGTAGCTGTTTAAGAGTCTGTCAGAATTTAGCCAGTGAGGGGACATCTTTTAGTAAAGAATCTGTTTCCCTATTGAAGAGAAAATCATTAGTGAGGAAAGGATGTCCATAGAGCATTTCAAATAAACTGAGGCCTAGAAGTTGAGGGGTATTTAGATAAAAAAATAGAGATAGTAAGTGAGGCTGCTGGAGGTGGATCTCATGACCCATTTTGCAAAGATTTCTTTAGGGTCTCATTCTTCTTTTCTACTTTTCTTGATGATTGTGGCTTCCAGGCACAGTGAAGATGATAGAGTTGATGAAGATGCCTAGTGCCTGAGAGATGCCTGGTGTAACTGACGCTTTAACAGAAGATTCTATTATCACTCTGTCAGCTCTTAAGAAGTCCAAATTTGGGGAAACCTTTGCCACCTCCTGCACCTCTTCTGTTTTGCAAGGAAAGGCCTCCACCCAGTTTGTGAAAGTATCTACCCACCAGAAGGTGGTGAAGTTCCTTACTCTTTGGCATGAGTAAAGTCCAACTGCCAATTCTCTCCAGGCTGTTTACCATGTCTCTGCATTCCTGGAGGAGCCATGGCCTGGTTGAGAGTTCTTTTGGCAGAGCTCATATGTCTTTAACTATCTGTTGTATTCTCTGAGAAAGTCCCTTTTCTATAACTCTGAGGCCATTTGGTGGGTCTTGTCTCTCTCCAACTGAAAGGTTTGATGTAAAGACTTAATAATTTTCAATTGACTAGTGCCAGAAAGGAACAGTTTACCATCATCCGACTGTAACCATCTTGATGGGAGGAACTGACACCCATGCGGGGGGGCTACTTGACTTCTGAGAATATTTGGGTTGAGTATGATCAAGGGGCCCTTTCCAGCTCAGGGGGTTTGAAGGGGAGGCCCTCAAACAGCTTGGTTTTTTGCTGCTGCATTAGCCAGTTGATTACCTTGAGATTCTTCATCAATTCCTTTCTGGTGTCTTCTACAGGGAATAACCACCCCTTTGGAGGGTGTGTGGACAGATGATTAAAGTTCACCCATCTCCCTATGATACTTTATAGGAGATCCACTGGCTGTCAGGTAATTTCTTTCTTTCCACATGGCTGTATAGCATGCAATCCTAGGAAAGCATACTTCGAATCAGTATAAATATTGATTTTCTGTCCTTAACCGAGTTGCAAAGCCCAGGTCAGAACTACAAGTTCTGCTAGCTGAGCACTAGTCCCAGGCGCAAGTAAAGAGCTTTCAAGTGTCTGGTGTAGAGTCACTACTGCATACCCCACCTTTCTTGTGCCATTTGCCAAGAAGGAACTGCCATCACAGAAGAGGCTCAAATCAGGGTCAGTAAGCAGAGTGTCTAACAAGTCTTTCATGGCTGCATATGTATGGAGAGTCGCCTGTTTGCTGTCATGTCTCTCAGTCTCAATTTCCTCCTTTTTTGGTAGAAAGGTGGCAGGGGTTTAAGGAGGAACATATCCTTATTTGAATGGCTGGTCTGTCTAGAAGTAGGGCCTGGTATTTAAGAAGTCAATTGTCTGATAGCCATGGGCTCCCATTGGGAGAAAGAAGTCCTGCCACATTCTGAGGTGTACATACAGTGAGATCTTCGCCTAAAGTCAGCTTCGATGCCTGCGGCACTGAGAGCTCTAAGCCACAGCTCTAAGGCAAACAGGCCATCCCTTTGCTACAATGTCTAAGTCATGACTCAGGTACTCTACAGGCTACTGAGTGGGTCTCCCATCTGGTGTAAGGACTCCCAAAGCAATGCCCTGCCTTTCATCAACATACCAATTGAAACTGTGATTTATCCACAAGCTCAATGCTGGGGCATTTAAAAGCACTGGTTTGAGCTTCAGTAATGTGGTCTGTGAATCAGGTTCTCAGTTAAAAATGGGTATCTGTCTTTTGGGTTTCTTTTATAAGCTGACAGAGAGGTCACCATATCCTACTATCCACAGACGACAAAAGCTTGCAATTCCTAGGAACCCCATTAGCTACTTTAGAGTCTTAGGCTGTGAGAAGGAAAGAATTGGTTTAATTCTTTCTTTCCCTAGTCTTCTGGTTCCCTTAGATATGAGGAGGCCCAAATATTTTACCTCAAGTCTTCAAAGTTGTACCTTGGATCTACAAACCTTATAACTCCTTCTGTTAGAAAATTCAGCAGAGCATGGGTTCTTTGGCTAGACAGCTCTTCTGGGTGGCACAAACCACCTACATATTGCAAGACTATGACCCAGGTACATTCAAAACATGCCAAGACCTAGGAAAACACTTGCCCAAAGAGATGAGGACTCTCTGAATCCCAGAGGAAGCACAGTCCATGTCAGCTGAGAGGCCTGGTTTTGAGGATTTTCAAAGGCAAAAAGAAACTGGGAATCTGTGTTTAAAGGAATACAAAAGAAGGTGTCTTTTAAATCCAACACTGACACCCAACTGGCATCTTCTGGGATCTGAGAAAGGAGAGTGTATGGGTTAGGTACCACGGAGGACTGGCAGCACCACTCACTTATTAACCTAAAGTCCTGTCCCAACCTCCACTCTCCAGTGCGTCTTTTTGCAGGGGCTGTTAAGAGACTTTAAGCAAACTTTGTGCTCTTGTCAGTTTAAAAAATTTTTGTTTTACTTCAGGCCTTAGAGGATATTATCTCTGGTGAAGAAAAATAGGATTTTTGAGATGTATTTACACTAGAGTAGCTTTTATCACTCTACCTACCCTACCTGTAGCTGCCCATATTTCAGGATTTATTTTTGTCTCTACAGTGGGAAGGCAGTGTACCTGACCTTAAACAAGATAATATTTCTCACCTGGAGGGAGACTGGACTTTCAGACATAATTAAAGAATGGTTGGACCGGGGATTTAGCTCAGTGGTGCCACTTCCTGCCTCGAAAGCACAAGAGCCTGAGTTTGATCCCTGGTACAAAAAGAAAAAAAAAAAAGGAATGGGTGAAGATAAAATCATACCAGTTATAGACTAAGTACTGTGAGAAATCGAAAGTTACCTCCTTTCCAGGAACTCCTCTCACTGGTATATGGCAGCTGGAAGTAAGGCCAGGCTTAAAGGGAAGGACCAAGAGACATGCTCCAGTGTCCAACAAAGGTTGGTTTCTTTCCCCTCTATAGTCATGAATACCCAGGGCTCCTCCATGGAGATGACAGTTCAGCCGGAGGGGGGAGCAGCAGATGGGGCCCCCAGGGCCTTCAGTTTTGCTGACTCGGCTGGTCAGATGGGGCTGAGCCCCGAGGCCTTTACCTCAGAAGGCAGTCTGACTTCCAGTGGTCACCTTTGCAATTAGGTCATGGTCCAGGGGGCTTCTCAGTGTAGTCCCTTTAAAGGTGGGCTACCTTTGGGCAGTGGTAGCAGGTGGGCTTAGTCATAGAGCTCTTCTTGGAGTCAGACTTAGGGCCTATTCTTTTAAAGGCTCCTGGTAAGTCTGTTGCCTTCCCTTGATCCCTCTGTTTTCTCCTGTACCCTTCTATTCTTCACTATAAAATACCGAGGAAGCAATTTTTACAAAAGTATCAAGTGAACCATCTGGAGCAAAAGCCATCTTTTGTAACTTTTTCCTAATACCTGGGCCTGACTGTGTAATAAAACATGTCTTTGAGAACAATCTGTCCTTCTATCTAATCAGGAGCTAGGTGTATGTTTTACCAATACCTCTTGTAAGTGATCTAAGAAATAAAAGGGGTTTTCTTTTTCCTCTTGTTGAATAGTTGATAATTTAAAATAATTGAAAGGCTTGGCTCTCATCCTTCTTAGACCTTCATGAATGCACATCTGAAGATGCACCCTAGTCCAAGCTCCTGACTGGTTGGTAGACCTGTAGGGATTTTGTGTAGGGACTGCTTGGGCTCCAGTAGGAACTGGCTGTTCCCCAGGCTGTCTTCTGGTCTTCTAAAATTAACATAATGGTACTCCTCTCCAAATGCAATGGCTGCTCATACTGCTGCTTGTACCTCACTGGAAGTCAATGTTTGACTTAAAAGTAATATTATATCCTCCAGTCTAATTCCTAGGTTTGAGTAAGTCCCCTAAAGACATCAATGTACTTATCAGGGTTGTCTGAAAATTTTCCTAGGCCTTGCTTGATCTGAGGTCACTGAGAGAAAAGGGCATGTAGACACAAGCATATCTAAATTTGCTATTTACTTCTTGTAAGGGATATTGTAATTGAGAAGCTTGAACAAAATTAGCTACAGAGGGACATACTCCAGTAGTGGCTTCAGTTATGGCTGGACTAGAAGCCTCACCCCTAAACTCTAAAGGGTAAGGACGAGGGATCTCAGGGCAAGTGGGGAAAGCCTTAAACTCCCTAATAGGAGGTGGAGCTTTGATTAGGGTTGCCTTGGAAACCTCATCCTTAGGTTTAGTAATAGTAGTTAGGGTTTTGACTAAGTTTTCCTAAGAAACCTCATCCTCAGGTTCCAAAAGGCAAGAGTAGAAAACCTCAGTGATAGAAACCAGAGGTGTCTTATTTTCCTGTGGCTTACATTTACATGTTAAACACAGATAAGGATTATTTCTTAATGCAAAGAAAGTCTGAATATGGAAATTCTGGCCATTTTCCCTCTTTCTTCCAGTGTGATTCTAGTTATGAAATAGAATCATAATCAATACTTCTCTCTGATTTACATTTTGGCTCTAAGGGGCATAGGCAGGCCATGGGCAGGTGCAGAAAAATATTAAACCACTCTTTCTCAGTGTGTGAGGGTCAAACATTTTCCAGTGCTTAAGAGTACATTCAAAGGAGTATGATGTTCAGACACTGAGCTCCCCATTTGAAACAAGAGAAAAGAAATTGGCATCCTTGTAATTTCCACTTGATTTCTATGCCCTTGAGGTATCCCCCAAGTTGATTCCATTCCAGGGCAGGTGGCTGCCATCTGGAGAGAGACCAAGGAGATAAATTGGACTGGACTATCCACTCTTTTATCAGCATGAGATCTTATCTTCCCAGGAAACTTGTGCTCTTACTCTCATAGGTATTCTTAAAACACAAGTTATAATTGATTTCTTCCATAATGATCATGTTTAAAGAAGGAAGCATTGCTAGCAAAACCAACAATCAAGAGATCTAAACCACTGCTTTCTAGTTCTTTGAAAGAGAGTGAAGAAAATAGATCAATGGGCAAATTAGAGCACTTTTCAGCCTGCAAAAGTAATCACCACTAGAGACAGATAGAATCAAGTATATGGCTCAGAGAAATTCTGCTCTGGGGCCTAGGTCAGAGAGACCTCTAAGACATTCCTGTTACCTACTTAATAACCTAGGCAACCTTCATTAAAAGCAAGACAAAGCTACACTTTATACAGAGTCCTATCTCAAATTTGTATGTCTCTGAAACAAGTTAAATGTATACTCATTGCCTAGCAACCATAGTTCACATTTGTAAAGGCACATCTATCAGTTTTCTATGTGCACATGAAAGGAAGAGAAAGGCTAAAATCCCTTTTTATTCTAGTTAGCATATAAAAATACAAGTGTAAGTCACTTGTTGATTGCTATTTTCCTCTGTGAAAGACAAAACTGCTTTTGCAAGTTGCGCAGTCTGACTTACTGGAGGGAAGGGCAGTCTAACTACAAGGTGGTTCTAAAGTTAATTCCCAGTGAGTTGGAGAAAAGCATGGGGGAGTTTATAACCTGCAAAGATTTTTCAAAGCTTCTAGAGATTTACTGTTTTTATCTGTGCCTGGCCAGGGATCTACCTCACTCCCAGAGTCCAAGCCTGTAGATCAACTTTTTTTTTTTGAGATGGGATCTAGCGATTAGTTCAGGATGTTCTTGAACTCACCACATAGCCCAGGCTGCCCTCAAATCCTCCTAGCTCAACCTCCCAAGTGCTGGGATTACAGGTGTGTGTCACCATACCCAGCTTGACTCTAACAGAGGATTAAAGGGCTCTGATGTCATCACTTCAGGTCACTCTGAGACAGGACATCTGACGGCCACCAACATTCCATCTGCCACTGGCTTCGATGAGGACGAAGAAATCTATCTTCTGCTTTGAGAATGGCAGCTACCCTAAAGGTGATTATTATCAGTCAGAGTAACCACTGTTCAGTTTCAGAGTCTATAAGGGACAGATAAAGCCTGAGCTGTCTTCACAGGAGGTGATTTTATGAAAACACCCATTGTACAGCCTTTTCCAAATTTACTTGTAGTTACCACTAAATACGCGAGGAGGCACTCTAACATTACTACTCTTAAGGAGTGCCCATAAATTTATCAACTAGTCCAAATGTGACGTATAAATTTACTATTATTTTAACAAAAGACAATGTAGCATAAGAGAAACAAGCAGCTGACAAAAAATTTAAGGCATAAGGCATAAAATTTAAGACAATTTTGAGGACATAAGGGAGCCACAATCCAGAATCCATGAAATAAGTCAGAATCTCTGAAACAAAAGCAACTCTTACCTCTGTCTCATGGAAGACTCCAAATGACATAGGGCTCACGATCTATGGGCCTCCAAATGATTAATAAAAGGGAAATACTATGACTCCCAACATGCTAGATGTCTGAAACACCGAGTTTGTATTCTCTAAAATCAAAGAATGAATTCTAGGAAGAGTAGGAAGAATTTATTGAAATAGTTTCTGCCCAAGGTGGAACCAGTAAGATTACAGCAGGTATAAGCGCTTAGGAAACATTAATCAAATGGGAATCAAGTGGGGGAAGAAGTCACCCAGCAAGCGTGCATGGACCTAGCAAGGATTTCCCAGCAGGGACGGGTCAGGAACCTTTCCTGGAAGATAGGGGTAAGGTCTTGGTCCCGCCCAGGGGAGGGATGCCTATTTAGAGTGTCAGTTCCGCTGTCCATCCTAGGGCAGTGGGGGTGGTGCTCCTCTTTGCCTGAAGCCTGGCCTTTGGTGGGTGCTAGGCCTCCACTGCCTTCTGCCGACTCCTGCAGGCCAGGCCTGTCTAGCTGCCTGTAAGGCATCTGATTAACTGGGCTCTCTGCAACACCGCCTTCCACTTCCCAGCCCACGGTATTTCTCCTGTGTACATTTTCACTGGTCCATTGAGCATCTTGCCCTCGGGTGGTTACAGTTTTAATCCAGAAAGTGTTAGTGATGAAGTCCTCATCTTTAACAGGACTGATGAAACAGTGAATTTTGCACTTATAAATGAAAAATATGAGTGTTCCCACTTTTCCAGTTGCTGTAAAATAAGATGTGCAATGTTTCCTTGAATCTGTAGTTGTCTCACCTCTGTTGATTGAAGAAATACTTTCTTTTTTGAAACAGGGTCTTGCTGTGTAGTCTGAGCTTTAACTCATTATAGCCCTGGCAGGGCTCAAACTTATGGTGATCCTCCTGCCTCAGCCTCCTGAGTGCTGGGATTACAGTCATGCACCACTACGCCCCAGCAGAAATATTTAACTTATGAAATACTTCTAGTCTTTGCAAGAATCTGTCTCAAAATAAAATTTTTAAAAGGGCTGGGGCTATGGCCAGGGGGAAGGCCCCCGGTCCAATCAAGCCAAGAAACAAAAGCAGTAAATGGCACTGTTGCTGACAGATCACAGCCTTGGCTCAGCCTCCCAGCGCCCCCAGGAGAGGAGGCAGGACTGCGAGCGGCAGCCGGCAGCAGGAGAGGTCACCATGCGGCCCTGCCTGCATCTGTCCAGCCTGGGGCCCAGCCCACAGCAGCAGCTGCAGCCCTGCCGGAAATGCAGTTCCCTGGACCTGCAGAGCCCCGCCCAGGGCTGGCCCCCCAGTGTGATGCCCTGGAGCAATGAAGTGTGTGGCCACTGTCCCCTCTCCTCACATTCCAGAAACCACCCAGAGTGGTGGCCAGGCCTTAGCCCCACCTCCTCATAGCACCTTGGTCTGGGGACCCAGCCTTGAACTCAGGCCCCTCAGGGACGTTCTAGAGTCAAACAGCAGCACAAGTCAGAAATGCTGCCTGTGAAAAAAGTGACTTCTATCCACAGAAAATGGCTAAGCTTGAAATTTTACAGAGAACCATGGAAAGAGAGCAAGAATGGAGGCAGAGAACACCAGGGTCCCAAAGTCAGCTTGCTAGGCAAGGCCGGGAGCCGACGTGACACCAGTTGGCTCTGAGATCACATGCTGTTAAACCCACACCCTTCAGCCCCGGGACTACAGTTAGGGACAAGGTTTCGACCCTTGAGACCAAGGTACGATTTTCACATCCATCCTTTTCTGTCACCTTTTCTTTAAAGAGGCAATTTCTGATGCAACAGTCACACTTGGAGGAGTGTAAGCAGCACTGTCCCGTTGTTCCGGGGGTCCCACACTTCTGGGCTGCAGCCTCCGCCTGCTCTGTGATGCAGAATGAGAAGGAGCCGGCCCCATGCTGCTGCCCCTGCTGCCCTGGGTTGGTGCAGTGGAACTGGCGCGCCATCCCAGAGCTCTGGAGGACAGGATGGGGAGCAGGGGTGATGAGGCTTCTGTGCTGTGCTTTGCTTCTGATTCCCACCTCAGTGGGCCCTCGGGAGGGGACCGGTGCCAGGCGACAGACTCATAGTCCCCATGCAAGGAGGAAGCTAAGCCGCTCTCCACTGGCCCCAGGGCAGGGTGGGTGGCACAGGCCCGGCAGGGAGCAGTGAGGCGGAAGGGGCCCTGGAGGGGGAGAATCCCTTTCACACCAGGCTGGGCAATGCCTCCTCCCCAGACCTGATGGTATTCTGGTGAGCCTGGGCGGCCGGAGGAGGCCTCGAGTTGTCCTCGGGTCTGGGAACCCATTCGCCGTAGGACTTGGGGCTGGTGGTAGCTGAGTCCACTAACACACCCTGGCTTACACACATCCATGAGGACACACACACGTGTGTGGGGCCTTTGTTTGCTTTCTGAGACAAGGTCTCACACATACTATGAACATACTACGTGGCCCAGACTGGACTGAAACACATGGAAATCCTCCTGCATCAGCCTCCTGAGTCCTGGGATTACAGGTATGCACCACCATGCCCAGCACAAACATAATCTTGCTGGTGGTTTCAGCTCAGTGGTAAAGCACTTGCCTAGTCAGCATGGGGACTTGAGTTCACACCCAGCATTGCAAAAAAAATAAAAATAAGGACAAGGAAAATCTCCTGCAGTCTATAAAAGCCTCAAGTGTCAGTCCTGCTAACTATAGTGGAGGACACAGCACGAGGTCCCTGCCTCCCCCACACACCCCATGCTGTCCTGACAGTGAAGGTACTCGGGAATTCATTCCGCGTTGGCACTGCTGCCCCAGGACAGGGAGCAGCATGGCCCTATGTTCCCGGGCTGTGGAAGTGTCCCCAGGACCCACAGGGTCGTCCCCCAGGGCAGCAGCACTGTGCTTGGATTTGGAGGGTCCCATAGATGTGCAGTGTATCTAATGGTGATCTGGTGGTCCAGCTTCTGTCTGTAAAACTCAGAAATGCAGACATTCAGGCTGCCACCTGGAGAGGAGCAGGCGCGTGCGCACACACACACAAGCACACGCACACACACATATTTGTTTGTTTCTTGAGACAGAGTCTCACTGTGCAGCCCAGGCCAACTTCGAACTCGTGATCCTCCTGCCTCAGCCTCCCGAGTTGTGGGGTCACAGGTGTGCACCACGCCAGTGAGTAGCTACATGCCTGCACAGCAGAAACACATCAGCACGTTTCTCTTAGTCAAGTGATCCTCCGCCTCCTCCTAGAAGCCCTCCCCACCCTCGCCTGGCTCTTCTGAAGACTGAACCCAGGGTCGTCGCCACCCAGGTGCCTGGGGAGAGCGAGGGAAGCCGTGGTGGCCCCCGGCCTGCAGGAGACACTTAGCAAGAGGGGAGGAGAGGGGCCGAGAGGCTGCCAGAGTCCAGAGAGCTTGAGGGGCTGAAGAGGCCACCGCCCCTCCTGCCCCTCCTCGCCCTTCTTCCCTCTCAGTCCCTGGAAGCACCTTTCTACTGAAATCGTGCAAAACAATCAGGAAGAAGATTGGGAAAAGATGCAGCCAGGCGTGGGGTGCTCACCTGTAATCTAAGCACAAAGGAGGCTGAGGCAGGAAGGTCACTGAGAGTTTGAGGCCAGCCCAGGCCACACAGTGAGACTCTCAGAGAGGATAAGCTGGGGAGGGGGCAGAGGCACTGGCTGGGCAGGGCTGGTGCTGCTGGAGGGGCAACCCCTCCGCACCTCCCTACTCCTCACCATGTACTCTCCAGGGACTGGGCCAGCGTCAGATGATGAGTGGAGCACATACACAGCACACTGTGCTTGCCCTTCTTGGCCAGCTCGTGGCACTGTGTCCTTGTCACCTGCCTGAGCATAACCTTCCAGGGGACCCACGAGGCATGGCTCTGAGCAAGCACAAGGGAAGGATGTTGGGACTGTGGCTGAGTAAGCAGGCGCACTGGCAGCTCTAGGAGGCCATGCTTGCCTCTGGAACCAGAAACTGCCTTGATCGCACCTGCTCTGGCCACAGAAAGAAGGCAGTGGTGTCCAAAGAAGCAGGAGGGCCCTGGTACCCTGTCCATTCCCGGGGAAAGAAAGGACACTCCCGTCCCGCTTCTTTCAGTCTGTCCTGACCCTCGGGAAGCTCAAATCGGACATCCGCGACCTCGTCTTCATCACACTCGATCACAGTGGGGCGGCCGCGTCTTCGCTGAGGCTGTGAGCCAGCACCGGCCAGGAGGACCGCCCGGTTCCCCCAAGCAGGTGCTCTGAGGTCTCCGGGTGCAAAGCCTGGCGCTGTAGAGGGGCAATCGTGGGGAATCTGAACAGGAGGGAAATGGCCTGGGCGGGAACACAGTGAGCCCTTCTTACCTTGGGAATGGATACAGCCACGGTGCTGTAGCCGGCTAAGCCAGTTAGAAAACTGTAAGGCAGTCAGGCAGGGCCGGGCTCTTGGCACAGAAGGCAGCTGTGTCTGAGGCTTCGAGAAAAAGCGGAACGTAGTACCTTTTACTCAGCGACAACACGACGGCTGAAACTCACAAGCACATTCCATTCCCCTGGGTCTTCAAACTGAGCTGCATCTCCAGCCCTTTTTCATTCTCTCTCCAACTCACCACGTTGCCAGTTCGGTCTCAAGCAGTCTTCCAGCCCGGCTTCTGCAGAGGAGGAAGAAGGGTCGCGCCACACCCATGAAAAAGTCCCAGGAGAGGAACCTGCAGGCCTGGCGTTCTCTTCGCAGCTAGGCCTGTGTACCTTCCCAAAGGTGCGGAGAAGATAAGAGGGAATGGGAGGATTTTGGTTTTTGCCTTCCACGTACAGAAAATGCAACCATGCTTAAAAATTATTTCACATTAGGCAGTCAAGGTGCGGAAGGATCTGAGGCGCGGAAGGATCTGAGGGAGGATCCGCGCGCCAGAACTAAGCAGCGGCATCCGCGAGTGCGGTGCCCACCAGGCCTGGGTCAGGCCTAGGGCCTAGCTGAGGCCTACGGGTGCCCTGTAGGACGGCAGGAGCGAGAATGGGCAGCTGAGCCTGCTGCGATGGACAGAGTCCACAAGGCCCTTCCTTCCTAAGGCCCTATTCAAAGCGCAAATGCCTCTCTAGCAGTGAGGAGGCCGTGGGCGGCGACAGTATGCCCAGCCCACACCTGCTGGTGGCCACAGTTTCATCGACAAGGCTATCATTTTGCTCAAAGTTGGCATCCAGCAGGGATTTCTTCATCTCTCCGTCTGAACAGACTTCAGCATGACGATGACAGTGATGGTGAGGCCAGAGATCTCTGTCACAGTGGAAGCCCGCAAGAAGCATGTCTGTTGGATGGTGACCTGCATCACATAAAGCATCACTACCAAAAATACTGAGGAAGAGTTTGACGTGCCAGAATATTCTGTTAGTTGAACATACCAGGATTTTGACTGTTTGAGGAGCCAGTCAAGAAGCATCACAGCCCATCTTGTTTCCCCACGTCCTAAGAAGTCTGTGGTAAAAGGAATAATAGACCCTTTCTCTGATGAGGCAGGAGGACCTGCTGCAAGTTCTCGGCCAGTATAGGCTATGTGGTGAGTTCAAGACTGGCCTGAACTACATAGCAAAACCCTGTATCAAAAAACATAGCAAAAACAGTTTGTGAAAACAAGAAGAAAAGCTTTGGATAAATTCTTTTTTTTTTTTTTTGGTACCGGGGATTGAACTCGGGTCCTTGTGCTTGCGAAGTAGGTCCCCGAACATCTGAGCTAAATCCCTGGCTTTGGATAAATTCTTTTTTTTTTTTTTTTGGTACCGGGGATTGAACTCGGGTCCTTGTGCTTGCGAAGTAGGTCACCGAACATCTGAGCTAAATCCCTGGCTTTGGATAAATTCTTGAAAAGAATTACAAATCACCTTGTGCTCTCTTTCAGTGAACATTTTAATGTTTTCCTACTGCTAAGGACCTAAACGCGTGCAGGAATCTGGGGATAGTGTTGCTGACCAGAGTGAGTGAGTTGGTCAAACATATCACCAGAGGCTATAAGCTCAGGAGTCCACCACTGAGTTTGCAGCCAAAGGTGAATACTTAGCTACTTCTGCACTCCAGCTGGGAACCATTGATCAGACAGCCCAGTGGATCATCAAAAAAGAAATGGAGTACCTTGTAGAGCTCAGAGACTATGGGCTTGTGTAGTCCACATGAAGCACTTTAGAAGGGAATATATTTTATATCCTGGCTTCATGAAGAGTGAAGAAGAGAGATCAAGTTCAAGCAGATTACAAAGCCAAACTGGGAGCTGGCTTTGAGGAAGGAAGGCCTCCCCAAAGTGCCAGCAGATGAAAAGAGGTGTCAAGATAACATGAAGTGTTTCAATGCCTATATGAAGTCTGACATGGAGAGGTGGGAGAACAAGGGGCAGGTCTGTGGCAGCTGTTCATGGGCTTGGAGTCCAAGAATGTCCAGTATTATGAGAAGTGCCTCATGGCGTGGGAGTTGATCATCCCACTGCTGCGGGATAAGCAAGAGGCCACATAGTCTCCTTCTTGGGACAGAGACTCATACTTACATGGGGCATAGCTCCCTGTACCAGAATGTACTTGCACTGCCAGAGAGGTGGCACTGGGAGCAGAAGCACCTCTCCTTTGTGTACTTCTTCCTGCCCCCTCGAACACTGCAGTTATTTTCACTGAGTATTTATTCCTTGGTGGAATCTGGGAGGATATAATCATCTCATAGAAAAACCCACACCTCGATGTTAGAAGAACTATTAAATGGAACACTGTGAAAGCTTGAAAGTGAGGAGCACCACAACCTACAGCTGACCCACGATACCTCGTGAGAATTCCCTCTTTGGGGACAGCAAAGTTGCCTGTTGTGGGAAGAAAATAGGTTCTGCTTTTCAAGGTCATGAAAGAGTCATGAAGAGACACTCTGTGGCTTGCTGTGGCTTGCAACCCTGTACTTGACCCCTGTGGGCATTAGCTTGGCCTGGACTAGAAGGAAACATTGGGACCCCTGAAGAAAGTCCTTCATTTACAGTGTCCTGTTGCTGTGAGTGTGGCCTGCTGCCTGTGTGTGTTAAGTGACACGTGCTTTATTGTTTCTGGTTCATGTGGAGCCATTTACATCAGTATCTACACACGTCCATGCTGGAGTGAGAAGCCAGCATTCTTGTCCCTATGCGATGCCTTGGGAAGCTGAGGGGAGTGCTCATCTAACACATTTCTGATACCAGAATGCAATAGATTAGCAACTTCTTGTGGAAAATAAAAAGGTGCATTTTTTCTTAAAAAATAAAAAAAAAGAGGAACAGTGACACCCACATACTTCCCCTAGGGATGAGCAGCAGTGATTGATTTTCCAAATAGACATCAATGGCCTTGGGTGGGGGCCAGAACCTCCCAAGCCCATTCCTTTCAGGAAATCCTTGTTTGTTCCAGTACACTTGCTACATGACTAGCATCCCCATTTGACCCCCCATTTAATCAATATTGCCTAAGTGTCTGTACTTGCTGTAATCTTATTGGTTGACCATAGTTGTGTCCCACTTTGTGATTTCCCATGGGATCAAAATTACCTAAGGGACTGCACTTGTAATCTTATTAGTTGACTGTAGTTTTGTCCCACCTTGAACCAGCCTCACCTCATGGCTTTGTCCCGTAAAACACCTTTGAGAAACAGGGTGGGTAAGCAACCCACTTTCTGGTCCCCTTCTCTCTTAGAAGCTATCTTTCTTTCAATAAATTCTTCTTACTTTTAACCTCTGCTGTTCCTAGAATTATTCTTTTATTTTAGAGAACATGAACTCAGTATTTCAGATTGCTAGTATGTTGGGAGTTACATTTCTCTTACATTATTTGGAGGTCCTAGATCATAGGTCCTATATCATTTGGAGGTCCCACTGAAGTAACTGGACAGAGGTAAGAGTTTGCTGTTGTTTCATAGATCCTGGCTTTTTGTTTCATAGGTTCTAACTTTAATAAATTCTGGCCTTTGTTTCATAGATTCAGACTTTTGTTTCAAAAATTTCTTAAAATTTAGGTTGTATGCCTTAAATTTTTGTGACTCACTTGTTTCTCTTATGATGCATCGTCCTTTGACAAAATTACATTTTATTCCTATTTTGTATCTGTTGCATTTGGACTTAGATGCTAAAGTTGCATTCTTTGTTTTGTTAGAAAACAGCACTAGGGGAAAAGTAGTCTTAGAATGCCACTTGGCAGACTTTAACAGTAACTACAAGTAAATTTAGAAAATGCTGTAAAATGGTTCTTTTATGATTATTGCAGGTAGAGAGTTCAGACTTTTATCTGTCCCTTGTAGAATGCTGAAATAAAAGTGCTTACTCTGTCGGCTAATAATTGCCCTTAGGGCAGATGCCATTCTCAAAGCAGAGGATAAATTTCTTCAGTGGCTGATGGAATGTTGACCAGATGGGTAACTGGATTCTTTTCCAGAGACAGATCTCTGATTGCATGGATGAGTGAAAACTGAGGGGTCATGGCTAGGGCTACTCTCTGGCAGACAAAAGCCCCTCAGTGGAAGCTAGTTTCTGACAGTGCAATCAGTAAATCAACAGAAAATCTCCACATATCTATTGTGCTTACCTGGTAACTTTGTCAGTAATCATCAGGTGTCCTCTGTCTCAGAGTGACCTGAAACAATGCCATCAGAGCCCTTTCTTAAGGTTTAGACTGCTTCCCCCATCTGCTCGTAAGGTAGACCTCTGAACAGACACAGAAAATGAATGTTTGCTAGATTAAAAACTGCCCCAACCTTCTCTCTTTTTCCCTTCCTGGATCTGATTTTCATCACATGTGTGTAGGGGAGGAAAATACTTTCATTAATAAGTTGTGGATTTTGAAACTTTTACAGTAGACTTGTACAGTGCTATGTAATGACTTTTTTTGGTTTAGACAGATTAGGCTTTTGTTTGGACTTTTTCTCTCTGCTGATGAATTAGAAACCCCCCTTAAGCTTTTTTCCAACTTGTTGGGAGTTGACTTTAGAATCTCCCTTGTAGTCAGACTGCCCCTCCTTCCAGGAAGTCAGGCTAAGACAACTTACAACAACTCTTTTATCTCACATGGAGGAAAATAGCAATCAGCTAGTGATTTGTATCTGTTTTTATATGCTAACTAGAATAGAAAGGGATTTTCATCAGCCTTTCTCTTCCTTCATGTGTAAGAAATTCATAAATGTGCCTTTACTAACATGTGAGCTGCGGTTGTTAGATGATGAATATAAGCTTAACCTGTAAATTTGAGGTCTTAGTCATTTAAAAATGGGCCTTGAAGGATGTGTAGCCTTGTCTTGCTGCTAAGAAAGGTTGCCTAAGTGAATTAGGTAAAAAACGGATATGTCTGAGAGGCTTCTCTGCCCTAGTGCCCAGGGCAGTCTCTCCAAGCCATGTACTTGACTCTGTCTTTAGAGTGATCTCTTTTACAAGCAAAAAGTCCTCTAATTTTATTGTTGACCTATTTTCCTCACTCTCTTTCAAAGAACTAGAAAGCAGTGCTTTACATCTCTTGATTGTTGGTTTTGCTAGCAATTTCCTTCTTTAAACATGATTGTTATGGCTGAAATCAACTGTAACTTGTGCTTTAGGAGTCCCTCTGGGAGTAAGGACATGAGTTTCCTGGGAAGATACGATCTTGAGCTGGTAAAAGGTAGATAGTTCAATCCAATTTATATCCTTGGTCTCTCTCTAGTCAGCAGCTACCTGCCCTGAATGGAATCAACTTAGGGGACACCTTGAGGGCATAGGAATCAAATAGAAACTAAAAGGGATGCCACTTTGTTTCTTTTGTTTCAGATGGGGAACTTCATATCAGAAACTCTTACTCCTTTGGAATGTATTCTTAAGCACTGGAAAATACTTGCGTTGAAAAAGTAAATGTAAGCCCCAGAAAAACCAGACACCTGGCCCTTACAGCATCCACCACCTCTGAACCTGAGGCTACCCCTTGCCCTTTGGAATTTGAGGACGAAGTTTCCAAGGCAACTTTTTTTTTTGTTTTATTATTACTATTATTATTATTTAATATCAGGGATCAAGCTCAGGACCTTGCACTTGCAAGGCTGGCAATGGAACCACTGAGTGAAATCCCCAGCTCCAAGCCAACTTTAATGAAAGCCTTGACCACTATGACTGAGTCTGTAGCTTCTCCTATTTGCCCTTTGGGTGCTGAGGGTGGAGCTTCTAGGCCTGCTGTAATTAAAGCTTCTGTGGGGCTATATCCATCCTTAGCTAATTTGTTCAGGCCCCTTAAAGACAGTAACCCTTATAAGAAGTAAGTGGCAAAGATGGGTCCTTTCAGTGACCTAAGACAGATCCATCAAGACCTAAAAGTGTTTTCAGACAGCCTAATAAGTACATTGAGGTCTTTTACAGGACTTACTCAGACCTATGAATTCGATTAGAAAGATATAATGCTCTTAAAGCAAACATTAACTTCTAGTGAGAGACAAGTAGTATTATAAGCTGCTAGTCTATTTAGAGGATGATTATCTTAATTTTAGAAGGTCAGAAAACAGGCAGCCAGGGGAACTGCTGGTTCCTACTGGAGACCAAGCAGTTCCCATAGAAGACCTCACTGGCCTGCTAACCAGACAGGAGATTAAAACAGAAGACTTGAAGGTCTAACAAAGATAAAAACTAAGCCCTTCAGTTATTTTAAATTGTCAACTATTTATCAGGAAAAAGATGAGGACATCCCTTGCTCCTGATGCAATAGAAGGAAATACTATAGTTTTTCCTAGGTCACAGTCTTGCAACATGTAGATGGTATACTGTCATGTACTCATTCAGAAGAGCTCTCTAGCCAAGGCACCCACACTCTGCTGAATTTTCTAGCAGACAGGGGTTATAAGGTTTCCAGACCCGAGGAACAACTATTCAGCCCCGGGGTAAAATATTTGGGCCTTGTCGTATCTAAGGAAACCCAAAGACTGAGGGAAGAAAGAATTAAACCAATTCTTTCCTTCTCATAGCCCAAGAGTCTAAAAACAGCTAAGGGGATTCCTAGAAATTACAACTTTTTTTGTCACCTTTTGTAGCAGGATATAGTGAGATTGTGTGACTTCTCTATGAGCTTATAAAGAAACCCAAAAGACAGATATCCATATTTTAACCTGGGAACCTGATTAACATTTTCTTTCATTCTCTTTCAAGGGGCTAAGAATGAGCCATTCGGGTTCTTTGATTACTGGTTTAACTTTCTGCTTGGTAACACAGAGTCAACCATAGCTCTTGTCTCTGGAGACGTGTTTTGCTAAAGATTAGAGACCCACTCTGGGAAAGGCTCTTGATCCTAATTGTCTTTCTCCTCCTGAGATGGTTAGGATTTAGCTTTTGTGCCTACTTGGAGTCACTCTTCTGTCTCTTCTCCACTGCCCTGTCCCTGAAAAGTAACAGAGTTTTCAGTCGTGTTTGATTCAAGGCACTTCTCTCTTTGGTGGCTATTGGATTTCGGGACCAAGCTTCCAGAATGGTCAGTTTCCCCTCCCTGGGATCCTTCTAAGTGGAGCTAAACTTCACTTCTCTGGGCCATACTAAAAAACGGTCTAGATTTAACCTCAAAACTCTCAAAAAATAAATATAAAAGTTTGAGTCCAAGTTTATCTGCCTTTCAGTCCTTAGGCAGAACTGGAGATTCATCGTCTCTTATTTTCCTCTCCCCTCAATAATGATACTTTTTTTTATAGCACAGGACAGACTAACTGGTTTTTATAACAGATAAGTTCATTGATAGAATGAGCTATCCCTAGGGAACTTTGTGAGTTTAACAACAGTTTTAAACAAAATAAGTATTTAAAAAATAGGTGCAGACCCATTCCCCAGAGGACTGCCTCTCCACATGTTTTCTCCAGGGCATCTTGCTAGGCCAGCTACTATTATCAGAGATGTGCTAACTGAGGCTCTGAAAAAACAAAACAACAGCAAAAAAGAAAAGAAAACAAAAAAGACTTAGAGTTAATTGTGGTCCAAGGTTACAGGCAAAATGGGAAAAACTGTCATTGATGGACATCTGCAGCAGGGCAGACAGAGCCCCATTTAAAACTTATACTTAGCTCTGACGGGTGCCACTGGACCCTTACTACACCCAGATGTGGATTGCACAACCCCCAGAAACAGTTAAAATTACCTTTTAACATCTGCCCCTCTAGAGGGAAGAATTGCATGTGGCTCTCAAGACAGCAGTTTTGCCCATGAACTGTGAGTGTCTAACAGTTGTGCTGTCAAAGCAACAAGGAGAAGCTCACATAGCTAGATATGCCAATCAGATGAACCAGCAGCCTAGGGACCATCTTAAAAGCTGCTTTCGCTTTTACAGATGTAAAAGATGATTTTCCTTCTGATCTTTTTATTTAGACTGAATCTCCCTGTGTAGTTCAGGCTGGCCTTGAGTTTACTATGTAGCCCAGGCTGGACTGGAACTCCTGGTGATCCTCCTGCTTCAGCCTTGCAAGCACTGGGATTACAGGTGCACCGCCACACCTGGCTTCCTTCTGATTCTTATTACAAGAGATCTCTATTCATCCACCTACAAAAGTTCTGATGAGTTTATTTATAATCACAAATCTAAAAACTAAAACGGGTTACTATAATTTGACTCGGTCAAATACATCTGCGTGCAATCTGTTTTGTTTTGTTTTAAACAAATTGTGTTATATGTTTTTCTCTGTCTGTCCAATCTATCTTGTAGCCATTTTGTTTGATCTCAGCAATTCTTTTCTTTTTTTCACCTTTTTGAATTTTAAAATTATTTGTCTATAATTTAAATTGGCTTATAGATAAATGTCATTAGTGTTAAAGACATACTTCTCCCTAGGTTTTCAGCTGATCAAAATGATGTTAAGACTGGTTTTACAAATGCAATATGTATTGTTGTCTGTGTATAATAACTCAGAAATCTTTCATTGGTCAACAATAATGTGTTAATTGTTATAATTTGGTTCTCACAGGTCATCTAAAAATTTGTTAAGATAATTAAACGGGGACCCTTAGGCTTAGGGAAACTGCTGAACAGGACTCCCCTTGTTGAATAAAGGAGCAGCTTCCTGGAAACATTGTTTTTTTCCAGCCCTTGTTCACAAAGGGGGCTCCATTAATTTCCATAGCTTTATGGGACACTAACCCCAATAAGTATTGCTAAACATATTATTGTGATACGTTCACATTGGTCCTCACCAAAAGGTTAAGTTTTCTGTGAGAAAAACAGTAGGTTTTATTAAAAGATGCTCTTGGTACAAAACTAAATTAAGGGACAAAGGGTTTCATGTAACCGTCATGCTATTATTCTTAATTTTATGGTATACTAAATCTATTCATGCCTTCCAGTTGTACAGGTCTCCTAAGATATTGTTTATGGTAATAAACAGTTTTTTACTCAGGTATCTGCCTTCCTCTTGCACTCCAACTGCTTGTGATGAGAAGTATATGTCATTGGTGATTGCCAGCATGCCATCACCAGTTAAATAATAGTCTTTATCTGATGTCTGGGTTACAGTGTCGCTACACTTAGAGATGCTCAGGCACCAAACAATCCAAATAATGTCACACACTAAAAGTTAGAGGATAGGCTTTACAAACTTCTAAGGTACATTTACAGGCCAGTACATTCTCCGTAGACGGCATCCTAATAGCAGTGTAGGTGCGAGTTTTTTAATGTCATTTAATATCTTGTGATCAGAGGGAGGTGTCTGACTAAAACGGTATTCTATACCAAGGTGGACATTTAAGTGTGCAACAAAGATATTGTCATCACACTTGTCATGCTAAAATACTGTGTGTGACACTGGATCTCAAGTTTTTTCTGTAAAACTATAGAACTGTTGTCTGCTAACACTGTGAAGGGATTCAACTACCATTAACCATGGTTAATAAAAGATAACAGTCCTCTAACTATATTTTATATTTCAAAGTGCTTGATATCCAGGTAAAATTATAATAGTCAAGCTCACCACTCCTACTGCAATGCTGCTGTCACTGATCTCTTCTTATTGTTCAAAAACTAAAGTTTGGAGGCCAGAACTACAAAGGTAACTGGTCCAAGAAGACAGCCAATATTTTGGCCCTAGCCCTTCAAGGTCAGTGAGGACCCAGGACATGACAGACCTTTTCTACAGGATACTCCGTCTTTGGGGAGTCAGCCAACATCCTGAGCAGGGAGATTGCTGGACCCCAGAGGACAAAAATCAACAAACATACAGTGTGCCAAAAAGGGTCACCAAGGGAGAAAGTATCCCATGCTTTCACCAAAAGCAACACAGTCACAGCAAGGCTGTGACATATCGTGAGGACGGACACTGACAGAGGAACTGAGAGGCTCTGTGCATGGTTCCAAGTTAATGCCTGAGGAGACCTGATTGACCTTGACAGCAAGAGGTTAATTTTAATTAATACAGGTCTCACTTTAACTTGGTCTTAAACACCCAGCAGAAAAGAATTACAAAGATGTATAAAAAGAATGCCATAGTAATAAAGCTAGTTATAAAAAGGGACTCCAATTGCTGACCCTTTCTGGCACCAGGAGCTGACCAGTCTTATGGGTCATTAGAGAAATCTGTGGTAGACTCTATAAGAGCTGAACAGACATTTTTAAACTTCTTAGCTAATATCATCCTCCAAAACCACCAAACCCTGTCCTCTTACAGTGAAAACTAGAGTGACTTATGACAAAATATCAGACTTAGAGATAACCTCCATAGCAGGGGGTCTACCACAGCCAGCACGTTAAAATCGCTACTCCAGTCCCTTAAGAACAGTTTCTAAACATGGCTCTTTTCCTAACCTGCCTTTCCATTCTAGTGCTCATGCTTGGTTAGACTGTACCTACTCTCATTTCTTTAATATTTTGTTTATTCTTGCCCAGAGGCTGCCAAACTCCAAAGGATCATGCAGATGAAACCAACGACAAATGTGCCAGACGCCTTTCACCGGGATCCACTGGACTGACTTTGTAGAGAAAGTTCGTAACTGCTAAACTATAACGTGAGTGCTATCTGAGGCCCATTAGATCAGCTCTCTGGAGAGGGCCCCCAACGGAGGTATCCCCTACAGGACCCTTCTCAGCTCCAAGCAGTTAGACAGAAGCTACACCCCTTCTCCCCTAACCGCAGCTAGGGGGCCTTCTTTGGAGAGGGGAATATTGTCGACAGCTAAACTAGTTGGACAACACTATAAGGGCTGGGCCCTCAGCGCAGAAGGCAGCTGTGTCTGAGGCTTACTCAGTAAAGACCAGGCTTCAAGAAAAAGAGGAACAGGGACACACACACAATTCCCCCAGGGATGAGCAGCAGTGATTGATACTCTAAATAGATACCAATCACCTTGGGTGGGGAGCAAAACCTGCAGGGCCGGGTGCTCCCTTGAAATCCTTGTTCCTTCCTCGCACCCTTACTACATGACCCCCCGCCTGATCCCCATTTAATCATTGCCTAGTGACTGTACTTGTAATCGCACTGACTGACGACAATTAGGGTTAGCAAGGGCCCTGCCAAGAGCCACACCCCAGCCCCACCTCCACTTCTTTCCAAAGGGAGTGGCTGCGTAGGCAGAGGGAGAAGTAGAAAAGAGAGGTGGCGGCCGCAACCGCAGGGCAGGCTGCGAGTCTCGGGAACGGCAGCTGTGAGGCTCTAGGTTAAAGTGGTGACCAGTAACCCCTTAGTTACTGTTGATTTTTCAGAAGCCGCATGCTACTGACCCGGGAAGGGAGAGAGGAGTGGACCTGGGTTTTCCGTACTTAAGTGTGGCTCCCTGTTCCCCAAGCTCAGAATCCCAGCTGGGTGTGGTGACTTGCATCTGAATTCCTGCCACTCTGGGAGGCTGAGGCAGGGAGGCAGCAAGTTTGAGACCAACCTGGGCAATGTAGCATAAAAGAAAGAGAATACTACAGAGGCCAGGGATGTAGCTCCGTGCGAAAGCCTTGAGTTCAATTCCCAGTACTGAAGGAAAACAAAACCCTAGAGTAAAAAAAATTAGTTAAAAAATTTAGCAGTTATGTTGCCAGAAGGAAGTTGACTACATTTTTAATTTCAAGTTTAGCAAACATGCCAAACCTTGTGTGAGGGAAGCTGCATCCTCAGGTGAATCGCCTGGAACTGTTTTAAATTACTCGTGGACCTGGGCGCCCAAACTGTACTTACTGTGCCATCCCAATACTGGCCACCAGGGGGCGCACCGCAGGACGCATGCTCGTGCTCTCTCACCCTTTGCTTGCCTTTAAATGAGTCTCCCGTGTGAGCCGCTCCCCGTGGACATATATTTTATTATTTATTTATTTATTTATTTAGTACCGGGGAACGAACTCAGGACCTAGAGCTTGCCAGGAAAGCTCTGTGCCACGGAGCTAAATCCTAGCCTTATTTCTTTTTTTTGAGACAGGGTCTTGCTACAGGGTCTGGCCTCAAACTCAGTGACCCTCCTGTCTCAGCCTCTCCCAATTACAGGTGTGCGCCATCAGGCCCAACCTGGACATATATTTTTTAAAGCGCTGTCATGGCAACATAAAAAAGAAATACAAACGCAGCTTACAACAAAATGTGTACCTCAGTAGGCAAAGCTATGCACAGAGACCCGAGGAAGTGCATAATGACGTCCTTACATCCCCCCGCAGCAGGCAGGCACGGGTGTGCTGTCAGTGACTCCTAGGCCTGGAGCAGCACGTGCTTGCGGATCAGAGATGAGTTGAAAATCTCCAAATATGCCAGGCATGGTGGCACTTGCCTGTAGTCCCAGTTATTTGGGAGGCTGAGGCAGGACGATCACAGGAGTCTGAGCATAGGTGCCAGACCTGGGCACATGGCAAGATTTTGTTTTAAAGAAAAGAATGTCTTTCTCGAGGCCACGGAGAGCCACCGGCTCTGGCAGCCTTTCGGGTTCCTAGGCCCTTGCACACAGCCCTGCAGCAGAATGAGAAATCGCACCGAGCTACTCCCCCAGCCCATTTTGTTCAATTTTTAAATTTTTAGACAGTCTCTCCAAGTGACCTAGATTGGGGTCGAATTTGTAATCTTTCTGCCTCAATTTCCACTATCACCTTTGCCTGCAAGGCGGCAGGAGGGCAAAAAACGCACCAGAGGGAGTGCTCTTCCGGGCCAGCTTCACCCTCAGAGCCGCTCCTCCAAGGAGCCTGGCCTGGAGCGAGGTGGCCTGAGGCCAGAGCTGAGGCAGCGTCTTCAGCTTCCCCTTCCCGGAGCCTCCTCCGGGCCAAATCCGGGCAGCAGAGCCTGAAGCCTGGAACTCACATCTGACTTTCTCTACTTCTCTTGCACAAGCAGAGCTCCTCTCCAGCCGCACACCACCGATGTTGGCCAAAGAAGGCCTCAGCCCGGCGGGCGTGGACCAGGCTACCCCGAGGCGGGCTGGGCCCCGGGGGGACAGTGCAGAGTTGCGCGGGGCCCTCTGGGCACCTGTTCCCGGCT
>NW_022900942.1:66490785-66491183 GCF_012274545.1 Fukomys damarensis
CCCCCCCCCCCCCCCCCCCCCCCTCGGGCCACCAGCCGGGCGGAGGGCCAGGACGGTAGGACACTTGGTCACAGCTGCCCCTCTCAGGGGACGAGTCCCGCCCCGTATCATGTCCCGCTACGTATCATGCCCCGCCCCCAGGAGCCCCATCCAACTCCCTAGTCTTGGCCTCACCCCAGGAACTAGAAACAGTCCTGGGAACCCAGAAACCGAACCCGAGCTCAAATCCCAAGGCCCTGGCTTCGAAAACCGCGTCCCACCCGGGGAAACAGGCCCCGCCCCCGGGGCTAAGCCCCGCCCAAAATCAGGCCACGCCCCCGAGGCTAGCCTGCTATCCCCCAGAGCCGTCCCTAGTAGCGCAGGGCACAGACCCCGCCCCCGAGTCGCGCCCCGCCCCC
>NW_022900942.1:66492381-66525981 GCF_012274545.1 Fukomys damarensis
CTGCTCGGACCGGGGTTGGAGGAGGAGGAGCTGCTTCGGGAGATGGAGGAGCTGCGCTCGGAAAACGACTACCTCAAGGTGAGCGGGGCGGGGGGGGGAGTGTTCCGGGGGTCCGCGCCTCCCTGCCCCGTGTCTGCCGGGTCCTAGGAACTTAAACTGAAACTTCTGGGGGCGCAGCCAGACCAGCGCAGTCCTCACTTAGCTCCGGTTCTCAGAAGTCCAGCTGGTGTTCGCTGCTCCGGCTTTCACTTTGTCGGACAGCCTGGGGACAGGTGGCTCTGACCGTTTTGGATACATCAATGGACCCTCGTCCATACATACATCTCCTGTCAGAGAGGGTTGTCCCTAGCTTCCCAGCTCTGGCCGGGCGCGTGCACGTGAGTGTCAGCTGGGCCAGTGCGGTGGTGGCGCAGGCTGCAGACTGGCCTACCGCCCTTTCTGCAGTTACGGAAACCCCCAGGTCCCTGGTGTCTCCTCTGCCCCTCACAGCACAGTCTGAGGGGGTCTGGCCGGTTTGGGTTCAGAAAGGTCCCTGAGCAAGGCCTGGGGTCAAGACAGTGGGGTCTTCCTGGCGAACCATGGCTGGGTGCACACAGGCAGGCGTGCCTGGGTCGGGAGAGGCCAGGACCGCTCTTTCCCAGGAATCTCAGCTCTGCAGCCCTTCGCAGTCTTCTCAGGCGGCCTACTGGCGGGGCCTCTTAGGCGTATTAGTAGGAGTTAATGGGGCTGCGTCTTTTCTCCGTGGAGGAGGGCTGGGCCCCAGCCAGCTCGGAGCCTTTGGAGTAGGTTTGGGTCAAGACAGTTGATGAGATGAGAGATTAAGGGGCCATAGGAGAGCAAGTGCTTTATTACAGTCCTCAGAGCACAGGGCACACATCTCCTTGTGCACCTGTTAGGATCTCAGCAAACACCCTTGCTTTACCAGTGGACTGTGTGCTTCAAGCTGTTTCTCACCACGTGATGGCCCCACCCGATTGGGGTCCACTTTTTGACAGATGAGACGGAGGACTGGGGTACTGTTCTGGGTTCTCCTAAACCCGGATCTCTTACCCAGAGTTCCTCTCACCAGCTGAGCCCAGTTCTGTCTCTGGCCCAGAGAACTAGGCAGGGGGAGACAGGGAGAAGGGGGCGGACCACTCCAGGACACCATGAATGTTTCAAACAGTGCCTGGGTTTGCTTTTGTCACTCAGCCTTACATAATCCACAGCAGAGTGAAATTCAGAGGTGCTGAAGAGAGGAGGTTTGTGTTATCTGTGGCTGTCTCCTGCAGATCCACTTTTGCAAATTCCTAACAGTAGCTCCCTGAGGGTGAGAAACAGTGTAAGCTTTGTAGTCCCGATGTTCGTGTGTCCATTAGGAAGGGTGAGCAACAAGAAACAGTTTCTTTAAGAAAAGATGTTTCTTGCTACATCTTTGGTCTTAGGCAGCCTGACATCCTTTCAGGGTATTCCTGAGTACTGGCTGTCTGCGAGACTTTCCCACAGCGAGATTCTCAGAGGATGGAGGGGTGTCCACCCTGGAGACTACAAGTGACACAGTGCTGGGGCCAGAGGCCAGGGCCTCTAGGAGTTAGTGCTGTTCCCACTCAGTACCACCCCTGGCTCTGTTGTTACATTTATCACAGCTAGCCCCACAGGCAGGGAAGCTGAGAACTCGGGACTTCGGGGACTGTCCCAAGGTCACCCTGCCACCAAGTGGCTCTGCTTCTGTTTGTGCTGCCTCTGTGGCTGCCGCCCTTTGGTCTTGGCTGTGCTGCCCCCCATTTCCAGCAGGGGTGGGTCCTCAGCCTACTCTGCAGAGATGTTTCATCAGCTTGGTGTGGCCCCTGTGTTGAGCTTTGGAGGGCTCTGTCTTCTTCAGAGGTGAAAGCACCACAATAAGCCCACTCCACTCCCTGTGCCCCAAGGGCCCTGCAGACCCCACTGGCTCTGGGTATAATTGGCAGGGACTGTTCCATTGCCACTGCCCGGGAAGAAGGTGCTATGCCATCTGTTGACGGAGCCGGAACCTAGCCTGGCTTTTCCTCTGACTGCCCAAGCACGAAGGGGCAGAGCGAGCCCAGAGGTCACTTGGGAACCAGAGGAGTGCATATGTGTGTGAGGTACATGCTTAGTCTTTCAAATCTTGGAAGTTACAGCACTACAGTCTGGGAGAGAAATAAAGAATCCTCATGGGCTTCTGCAGGCTGCGAGCTGCCTCCCTGTCAAAACTGGGCTCCTGGTGCCAGAACCCAGGCAGTAGAAGTCCTGCCTTTCTATGCACATAGGGCTTAGGGTATGCACATTATAAACCCACACTTCTCTTTTGTTGGTGATGTCGCTTAGGGTACTTTTTTTTAGATGGAGATAAAAGTGCATCCTTGACCTACTACTTTCTCAGGGAATGCTGCACAGAATCTTGAGATCAGATATAGCATCCATCTGTTCAGATGTTATCTAACCACAAGAGCCTAGCCTGGAAGTTTTGCTCAGATGTATTCTGGAAGGTTGTGCATTCTTTCCCTGGCCACTGAGGTCATCGCTGTGGTGCAAGACTGTCATGGTTCCGGAGTGTGATGGGACAGAAAGATTCAGGCCAGCCCATCCCAGGAGGCTGTCTTGTTATTGGGAAACGGACATGGCATTCTCTGTTTTAGTGTGGCTTCTGTTGTGCTGGGTGGAGAGTGGAGCTGTCCCCGCCCCTAGTGTTCGCCCCTTCACCACAGTGTGGGGAGCTTTTGCATGAGCACAGAGAACTCAGAACTGAACAAGCGGCTGAGTTCACCTGTCCCAAGGCCTCTCTTCTTCCTCTGGAGACCAAGTCGCTGTTCTTACGCTCAGGACCCACTTGCACCAGGTGCTGGCGAGCCTCCTGCCGGCTGCACTGCCAAACCGTTCTGCTTGAGTATCCTGAGACAGTCAGAGAAGCTTCTGTGCACAGCGTCAACTTATCAATTATGCCCTGTTTCCATGGCTTCTCAGGAGCATGCTCACTGAGCCTACCGGCCTGTCTTAGGGTGCTGTTCGGCATTCAGGACCTGCCCCAGACATGGCCCTGTCCAGTCCTGCAGGGTGGGCCAGGGTCGGCTGGGAAGGGCATTTCTCTTTGCTCCGCTTCCCCAGCTATTTCAGAGTAATTGGGTTAAAAGAAAACAAGTGACAGCTATAAGGGCAGACAACGTTGGCTTCCTGGGGGTTGGTTTCCTAAGAGATCACTGAGGTTTGGGGGCAGTTCGTGCTGGGGGGGAACCCAGAGCCCTGGGTTTCGGGGTCGCAGGTCCCTTCTGGTTGAGCCTCGCTGTGCTGTGCCTCACTTGGGGTAGTGTCCTGGGCTTCAGGCTCTGATGTGGTTTGTGACACTTGGCTGCCCGGAAGGGGACAGACTCTTCGGGGCTGCTGGAGAGGTTCCTCTGCCCCTCCTTCCCGTTCTCTAGGGAGGCTCAGGGGACAGTATTCACTGCTCCTCCCTGCCCGGCTTCCATAGCCAGGGAAAGCCTGGCTGGGACCATCGCTGTGGCGGGATGGTGCCGATCAGGCCCAGCAGCTGCCAGCTGCACTGTCACTTGGTAAGCAGTGGTCACAGTCCCACGCTCCTTAGCTACAGAGAGCCTGGCCATTGTCCGGGGGGAAATGACGCGGGTTGTTCACACGTCACAGAAGACAGTGCTTCTGTCTGCAGTGCCCAGAAGATGAAGCGTGGCCGTGGCAGCCACGGGCCAAACCCTGCTGCCCAGGTAGGGCAATTGGAAGAGGCGCCATTAAAATACAAGTAGCTATGATTTGGGGTGGTTTGTAAGAGATTGAGGTTTGAACACAGTATGAGCGAGAGTTTTTGTCACTTTTATTAAGAAATCGTGGATTTGCTTTTCTTTTTATATTTATATATAACTCTGTCCTAGAGGTTTTTACTGAAACGTAATTTTCACCTTGGTTTATTCAGTTGCACACATGGTGCACTACCTTGTTATTCCTCCAAATACATATGTATGGGTCAGCACGGTGTGGCGCACACCTGTAATCATAGCCCTGCGGAGGCTGATGCAGGAGGATTACTGCAAATTTGAGGCAAGCCGGGGCTCCATAGTGAGTTCAAGGCCAGGCTGAACTATATGGTGAGACGCTGTCTCAAAACAGAACTACAAAGACAAAAAACACAAATATATATGAATAGATGCAGTATATATTTGTGTTTAAGTATATAAGTAACACATTTAAAATAAAATATATAAGTATACATAATACATACTATGACATCTATAATATAGCTTGCTTTATTTTCTGTAGGCAGAAGGGAACAGTTGGACAGTTTCACAGTACTTCAAAAGTCCATTTTATGTAAAATATTTGAAAAATACAACGAAAACTAGGTTTGTTTTTCAATAAGATAATGGCCTAGTGTTTAAATATCCGGCAGATCTGGTGTTAATTCAGTATAAAACTATTGATTAGGGGTTTTTTTCTTTATTAATTTTCACGTGTAGAAAGACAACAGCACTTTCCCACCTTTCTTGACCATTTCTGCTTCGTGTTGGCCAGAAGCACTGCGTGTTGGGTCTGTCTGAGTTAGGTGACAGCGCAGGCTTCTGAATCAGGCTCTGGAGGGCGTGCCCACGGGAAATCCATGCAGCGCTCACTGGAAAACCGGCAGCCATTGCCACCCTGGTCTGGGTGTCACAGTTCTCACTGGCTTCCCAGTGGCTGCTGCCAACCTAACACGCTCCTTGTTTGCTTCTCTGGTAACTTCCTTTGGCAGAGCCTGCGAACTGCGTTTTCCAAACACTGTGGAGTTGAAACATTGGCTTAGCACCGTCTGCCACTGCCTGCTGGGAGGACCCTGAGCATCGGCCTCCTTCCTCCTCCGGAAGGAGCGTCTCAGCGCCCCTGCTGGCCTGAGCTGGGGACCCCAGTGGACACCTTGGCTGCGCTGATAGGTGTCAGGCTACAGATGCGTGGCTGGCTGTGAAAGGCACAGTGGAGGTCTGTGTCCTCCGACACAGTAAACGGTGGCGAGTGAATCTTGGTTCTCACTGGAGAGCCCAGGGCGCACCAGGAGGGAGAGGCTGTGGGGCCACTGTTCACTGTCTGTCAGGCTGGGCCATGTTAACCCACCTCCCACTGCATCCCTGTCTCTCGCCCGTGGCCCATGTGTTATTGCAGGCTTAGTAGTGAGGACAACGTGCTTCCTAAAACATGTCTTGTTTTAACATTTTGGGTAAAGTATGGGTTATGAAAGCAGCGATTTGGATGCATACAATTATGATCACTCCCTAATTATCTTTTCAGTGCAGCTAATGTTGGTGGTTATTTGTCCCCCAAAATACCAGCTGTTCACGACTGGCCTGCTCAGCAATTGGAGGTGGGCGTGTCTAGCGCCTGACAGGTGTTTCTGGTTCTGTTCACACACCTTCCTCCCAAGGAGCACCCATGGCTCCCTGATGCAGAGTCTGAAAACGAGAAGATATCTTTGTACCTGAAAGCTCTATCTTGCATCTTCTTGTGGTTAAGTCACACTTTAAGAAGTTTTTTTTGAGTAATAGGTAATTTTAGGCATTAATGAGTTTGGCTTTTATAGACACACTTTCCAGAAAGGAAAAGCAATCAAACAATTCCTTCTGCAGTCAGAAGAGCCAGCGTCTCTGCGTTTGTGTCTGTCTTGACTCAGTGACATACATGGCAGTGATTATTGGTCGTAGTGAATGATTTTTTTAGTAGCTACTCAGTGAAAGTTACCTTCTGATTGTACACAGAAACAAGCATTGCAGTTAGGCCTTGTCAGATTCATGGATGGGACAGGAGAGAAACTAGATCTTGATTTTTGGAGATTTGGCCCATCTTAAAGCATTGGGCCCACCCCAGGGCTACTCCATGCTCGGTCCTGGTGAGCTGCGTTCTGTGCCCCTCGGAGCCCGGCCTGCTGCTCTGTCCCCATATGTCCAGCCGGTCACTGCCAGGCCCAGCAGGTTTTTCTGCTGGGAGGAAGATGTACAGGGAGAGATCTCCATGAAGGAAGTGAAAAATAATATTTGGCAGTACTTCACAGCACCGCCGCTGTTGGTCTACGTTAGCACACTTGAGAACAGATCAGATTTCTAATGACATTTTCATCATTGGCCTGGACACTGAGAAGCTACAAGAAAAGCATTTGCTCATTTGACCACCAGGAAGTCGTGAGCCTTTCTGCTCTAACCTGTGTTCTCCCTGTGAGTCCACTGCAACACCTCGGGTGGGGTTGGGCCGGAGCAGGACCTTCTGCTGATGGCCACGGTGTGGCGAGCGGGGTGGGGAGCCCGCAGACTGGAGAAGCACCCCCCATGCTGGTCATCTTTTCCCACAGATTGTTTACTTCCTGTCATCTTACTCAGGTAAACTCCTGTTCAGATTCCTGGTGGGCAGTGTCCTGTCTGCTTGTCCTCTGATGTTCGGAAGCTCCTGTTCTTTGTTGCAGAGAAGTCCTGGTTCTCAGAACCAGTGCAGGGTAGCAGGACTCTGGGAGCAGCAGGGCAGAGAGTGACAAGTTAGGCCACGCCCGCAGCGAGTTTCTCCTGATCCTCACCCTGGAGTGAACAAGAGGAATAGGAATGGCCAAGTCTGTCCCATTCTGGAGCCCTTTGAAAAGCTCCAGACAATTTCTAGAACGTTTTCCCTGATCTCCCTTCCACAGTGTTCCTTACGGAAATCTGCATTGCCCAGGGGCATTGTAACTGCGAACCACAGCCACACCTCTGGGTGTGTGAAGTTTTCGTACTTGGGCAGCCAGACTGGATGAAAAGGTCCAGTGAGGTCCGCCTTGGCCATCTTTGGCCCCACGTTGGGGGGCTTTGTGCCCAGGTGTGAGAGGCGGGTGGGTCTGGTGTGGCTCCTGCAATGTGAGTGACAAACAGTGCGCTGGGGGAGATGTAGCAGCAGTGGGAGCCGATGAGGGGTAGGATGAAAATAGAGCAAGGCAGGGGCTAGACACGGAGGCAGGTGCTAAAGGGGCTGACAGGTGTCGGCGTGACAAGGGCAGCAGTGCTTCGGTGCCGGCCTGCTCCCTTAGATCTGTGGGGGCACTTCCAGCACAGAGACTGGCAGCTGGTGCCCTGGGCGTCCTGGGTTCCCGAGGCTGAGTATGTGTGGCCAGGAGAATGGAGAGGAAGCCCTGGCCTGGGGGGTCGGATTTGCACTTCAGAGGCTGACTCTGCAGGTGCAGGACAGCCCGGGAGGATTAGGGGCTGGAGGGGAGCCAGGGATGGAGGCCTGGGCTGTGGGCTGGGGCACCTGGTGATGTGGGGAAGGGGAGGGAAGCGGTGCCTGAGGGTGGCAGCTGGGTGCTTCTCAAAAGTCAAGAACAGGACTGGTTGGCTCGGAGATTTTAATTGGCTTCCTTTGCAGTTCTGTAACTGGGCATTGCTTCATTCCATGCCATTGAAAGTATGTTCCCGTGGGCTGCCCAGGAGGCTGCTTTTATAGATGGAGGAGGCTGAGGACACAACAGAGAGCAAAGCCTGGCTGTGGTTTCGAAGTTACTTTGCTGAAAGGTGGTCAGAGAGGCGGAGCAGAGGAGAACTGATGAGTCAACCGGGGGTTACTGCAGGTCCCCCAGGGTTTGTAGCAGAGGGACCTTCACCACCAAGCCGTCCAGACTGGCCTCACAGTTTTGCCCTTACCTCTCTCCTCACTTCCTCGAAGGTCAGAGAACAATGCAGTTTTGGTTGGTGATGGCGACCACTGTCCTGAGCCCCTCCATTTTGTGTTTTTGTCTGGTCTCTTGGGGCCCAGTGCAGGACCTAGTCCCAAACGATGGCGTGTGTCCGTAATTTTCAGTCAGCATCCTGTCTTCATTGTCTGTGTGTTGATGAGAAAGAGGAATCCGTGTTGGAAATAGGGGACGGGTGAGTGGAAAAAACCCAGCGTGTCTCTGAATGGGAAAAGGTTACATCCTTAGCTGGTGTCACTCAGGCACTGCTGAGATTTGTGTTGTGGAATGGAATTTCAGAGGCATTTGCAGGTGTGCTGTAATCTCAGAGCGATTACCAGTTATTTTCCCACGAAAGTTTGTGTGCTTTTACCCCAGCCCTCCCACCGTGCCTCCTTAGTGATGGAGATTCCGGTCGGTCCGTGCTGCGTTGCGTTGGAACCTGAGGTGTGATTATCGGTGAAGCTAGTTTTGTTTGTGATTGTGTGCGGAGACACTGGGAGGAGGAGGAGGAGGCATTCCCTGTCAGGCTGCAGTGAACAATCCAAGCTGGTTTTCTTTTCTGGGTCTGAGATTTGAAGACATTTGGAGAGTGCGAGTGTCTGGCAGGGGAACTTCGCGTATCAGACAGCAGGTCCAGGAGCTGTGGAGGGAGCCGGTTCTGGGAGCTGAGGGTTGGAGAGAGGGTGCGCAGACGGGTCGTGGGGCATTTGTGAGTGTACCGGCCTTGCTGGGGCTTGGCTCGTTCACCTGTGCTGTCTGGTTTCACAGGATGAGCTGGATGAACTCCGTGCTGAGATGGAGGAGATGAGAGACAGCTACTTGGAGGAAGATGTGTACCAGCTGCAGGAACTTCGGCGAGAGCTGGACCGAGCTAACAAAAACTGCCGCATCTTGCAATACCGACTCCGGAAGGCCGAGCAGAAGAGCCTGAAAGTAGCAGAGACTGGGCAGGTGGACGGCGAGCTTATCAGGAGTCTGGAGCAGGACCTGAAGGTGAGCCGGAGACTCCCAGCGAAAACCTGAGTACAGGCCCCTTGCCCGTACAGTGTCTTTTTCTTCCTTTTCCCTCTTCCAAAGTCTCTTTCCTTGTGTGCTTTTGGAAAGTCAAAAGGTTTAGTTTGAACGTTCAAATCTCTGGCCACACTGAGCGACAGCGGGCAGACCTTGGCCCTGTGTGTGCTGGGCACGCGCTCCAGCGGGACCACAGCCCAGCCTCACGCGTGGTCGTGGCCTGCTTTCCCTCCTTGCGTTGTCCTCACAGGTTTCAGCATGAACACTCTCGTGTGCTTTACAGTATGAGGTGTGTGTAGCTGTATGACTGACAGCCCAGGATTTAAGTCTGCCCTAATGTGGACTGAACTAAACCTTTAAAAAAAATAAAAGGAAGTCAAGAGGATTGATCTACAATAAAGAAGAATGAATACCCGTCAGCTAGTCTGAGAGCTGTTAGAGATGGTGCAGAGGTTCCTAAGGATCTGAAATGTGCTTTTGAAAATCTGTTGAATTTCAGTTCAGCGAAGGGCCAGAGCCTCACTTTGTGCGGTTGTTCAGAGCTCTAGGGTGCAGAGAAGCTGAGGTTCCCATCCTGAGGGAGATTTGCACGGTGATGATTTAGCTGCACAGGATCAGGGTGGGAGCCGGCGGTCCAGGTATCCTGGAGAACTGCTGGCAGGAAAGGGGGCAAGGTCAGGAAACCCAGGACTTCATGTCTCTGCTCGCTGGAGAGGCCGCAAAGCCTCCTCACAATCTGGTTATCAAATCATTTTTCCAGTGATGAATTATGCATCCTGTCCTTATTACGGGAGCCCTTGTGGAATCACTTCCAGCTTTCATCAGAGCGGCACAGAGTCGTTGTAATTCTGTCAAAGTGATAAACCACTGGCAAAGCTGTATTCAGTATGATAGAGGGGATTTCTAGTTCTCTTGCAAAGTTTCTTTCCCCGTGTACCTTTAGAAAGTACAAATGTTGAATTGCTTTGGACATTCCAACATTTTAACCACATTAAACCCTCAGTAGAGAGCTTAAGACTCGATGACAATGAACATCTACGTGCAGAAGAGTTTCATGTGTTGTTTCAGCAGGCAGCTTCACTGTTACCTTAGCGATGTTGCTGTGTCTGCTGCTTTCCTAACTTAAAGCATGGGTAGAAATATCATTCGTGGCAATGTTCTGTGAGGAGACAGGCTGTCCAGAATGGGCTTGTACTACACAGTGGAACTGTCTCCAAAAAAAAAAAAAAGCCAGGTATAGTGGTGCATGCCTGTAAACCCAGGAGTCAGAAGGCTGAGGCAGGAGGATTGCCATGAGTTCAAGGCCAGCCTGAACTACCGAGTGAGACCGTAGTTTAAGAAAATCAAAGCAGCCCTTTAATCCAGGTGAAACTGCTTTTCTCTCTCCCTTCTAATACTGCTTTCGTGTTTAAAATTACAGACAAAGTGACCCCTGTGGGAATCCTCGGGACTGGAAGTGGTTCAGGCTCAGAGTGTGCGATGTTGGATTTTCAGCGTAGGGGAGCTCGGCCTGTGATGCCTGCATATGTTCAGTTCCAGTCTGCCGGGCAGGGCAGTGTGCGTGGTGGCCCTGTCTCTGGGGCTTGCTAGTGCAGCCCCGCACCCCGCTCTTACTCGCACCCTCGTGATCGGCCTGTGTGGTCCCCACAGGTAGCCAAAGATGTGTCTGTGCGGCTGCACCACGAGCTGGAGACTGTGGAGGAGAAGCGGGCTAGAGCCGAGGACGAGAACGAGACCCTGAGACAGCAGATGATCGAGGTGGAGATAGCCAGGCAGGCCCTGCAGAACGAGTTGGAGAGGCTGAAGGAGGTGAGGAGCGGCGGGAGGAACTGGGCACCGAGCAATGCCCGGTGGTTGGTGTGTCTGGCCCAGGAGGCAAGAATGGTTTTATAAACAAACATTCCCCCCTCCCCCGCCCCAAGAAGACCAGGAGCGAAGACTGTGTTCCTGAAACACTTCCTGTCTGCTCTCTGCAGAAAGGGCTATGGAGGCCTGGCCTGCATCTGTTTTCTAGAGTTTCTCATCAGGTGAGCTGGCTCTTGATTACTTCAGAGGGTCCAAACGGGTCTGTGATTACTGGAACACAGTTAAGCAGTTTTTTTCCTGAATCTTCTCTTCCAGTGAGCTGGAAAGTGTATTTTCATTGCCCATTAAAACGCTAATGAGGGCCAGGGACTTAGCTCAGTGGTTCCGCCCTCTGCCTTGCAAGTGCAAGGTCCTGAATTTGATCCCCAGTACCAAAATTAAAAGAAAGAAAAAGCTCTAATATATGCTATCTAATATCAGTATCTATTATTCAGGTAACATAATTTAAGTATGGATAATTTTGACTTTACAGAGTAATTATTCTAGCAGAATCATTAAGGAAATGAATATATGTGCATATATGTATTTTCATTTGCATACACCACTGTAAATCCTGATTTGTTGCTGACTTCCATTATAAGACAAAGTGGAGCATTTTCTTGGAAAACATCCCACGTGTCGGTGAAATTGAGTCTCTAGAGAGGGTGTCCAGGTGCAGTTCATGCTGGGGTGTTGCTTGTGGAGGGCCTCGTGTGGCAGTCTGTTTGGGGGGACTTTGCCTGGCTCACCCAGTCCTCAGCCAGCAGACTCCCGCACCTCCAGGGCCAGCCTGTCCTCCTGCCCGCAGGGTGCAGATGTGGGACAGTGTCCATGTGTCCACGAGGCACGCAGGTAACAGAACACAGACACAGGTGAAGAGCCCTGGGCAGGGGCAGTCGGCTTCCTGTTGTTGCTGCCACCGACCCCTTTGTCACTGGTGCCCAGGAAGGTGAGTGCCCGGTCGGGGTGGCTTGGTGTCTGGGTCACTGTGGGTCCTGGTCCTGGACCGATGCCTGCACCTATGCAAGGAGAGGGAAAGGACGATGAGGCTGCTGGGAACGTGGAGCTGTGGTGACCACAGCCTGCTGGGGTGCCTGTGGCTTCATGTGGGTGACTCTTGTCCCTTCTCTTGGATGTAGATTTGCCCTACAGCCGGGAATTTGCTCTAAATTGTTGTGGCTCTTTTACCTCTGTGCTTAGAGTTCCTGGTGCTTTTATTCTCAGCTTTTGTGAGTCTAACTTCTGTTCACAAAGTCCAGTTTGAGCCTGACCTTGTGAATGTAGAAAACAGTTTCAAAGTGTATCTAATAAATTTGATACACACACACACACACACACACACACACGTAGATACAATTATCTCTCAGGCTCCTTGGGTCCTCTAGGTCCCCAGAGACACCTGACCTTACACAGAATGGCCTGGTGCCTGCAGGCAACTGCCCATGTCCACCTGTGCACCTGCAGTCACCTGCAGATGGCCTGTGCCTGTTCCAGGGTGAACACTGTGTAAGCAGGTGTTGCGCTGCCCTGTTTAGGAGCCAAGACCAGGAAAGTGGGCTGTACCCAACCCGAGCAGACTAAATAGTCTGGGTCCTCGGTGGCTGAATCCGTGAATGGGAAAGGCATGGGTGCCGAGCACATCCGTTATGTAGGCAGCAAGGGTTCTTTGGCTTGCACTGCAGTGGTTCGTGTGGGACCTGGCATGGCCACACGGAGGAAGGCGTCACTGAATGAAGCCCCGGGGAGGGCCTGACGGGCCTGGCGGGGAGGGCAGGAGACCCTCCGGTGGGCTCCGTGGGATGGTGTTGGGTGGGCCCTGCAGGGCTGCAGCCTGGGGGCAGCAGGTGCTCTGTGCTGATTGAGACAAAGTGGCGGGAGGCCCATCACAGCGTGTCGCTTCTGCACGGCCCTGAAGGCTTTGACTCACTAAGTGGCGTCGTCTGGAAGTGCTTTTATTTTGTACTCCATCTTGAAAGATACTGAGTTGGGCACAGGATTCTAAGACTGAAGATAATATCGCATCATGTTTTGGATCGTTTTGCTGTAGAGCCGTCTGCTGTCAACGTAATGCTCATTTTTGTTGGCAGTCTCGTAACTTGGAAACAAACCAAATTGTTCCACAGGGCGGATGAGGAGACGAGAGCTAGGTGTGATTTCATAAATCATGTGGTTTATCGCCGTGTGGGATTTTTTGTTTCCCTCCTGATTCACAGTAAGGGGGGGTGGAAGAGCGAACCCTGTCCACAGGGAAGGTGCTTGATGCGCCGAAGAGAGTGTGTTCACAGTCGTGAACGTCAGGACCCCGGGGGTCTGGGGCAGTGCCGCCGCCCCTCTTACCTAGGGTTCGCTTCCGGGGTCTCCGTTACCTGAGACCACTGGCTGTGGAAGATCTAAATGGAAAATTCCACAAGTGAGCAACACAGAAGTTTTTAATAATTTCACGGCAGCATATGGTCGTGATTGCCTTGTTATGATTGTTGTTAATCCCTTTCATCCCTAATTCCAAAGTGAAACTGTGCTGTAGGCGCTCGAGCTCCGGGAGGGTCGCAGTCCTGTCGCACAGCCTGGGCGGCCTCCTGTGCACTTGTCCCGGGAGCCAACCGGCTGCGGTGGCCCAGGATGGTGTGAGCTGTGTGTCTGCGCTGTGAGGCTGTGGTGCACCCCAGTGCACACGGCTCGTTCCCCCAGCCCTGACTCTCAGAGAGGTATGTGTTTCTGGGTGCTGAGGAGATGCTGCTGGCCCCAGGGTGGCCGAGGGGACCCCTCCCCTGCCTCTGCCTGGAGGAAGAGGCGAGGAGGACTCTGGATCCAGTGGGCCCTCGGTGGCCCACGATGCAGCTCACCACGCCCACTGAAGCCTCGGGGACGGGGTTGAGAGCTGCCAGCTGCCAACCAGGCGGGGCTGGAGGTGAGGGCCTCCATGCCGAGTGGTCACCTCATCAGGGGTCCAAAGTTCTGTGGGCAGCGGTGACAGGACCGTAGGACGGGCTCTGGGCTCTGGGAACTAGCGCTGTAGCCAGGTTGGCCAGCTGCGGTGCAGAGCTGCAGAGCTGCAGAGCTGCAGAGCTGAGGCTTGGCCTGGGACCGTGCTCTCTGTGCGGACAGTGTGTGTATTGAGGTTTTGGTTTTGTATTTTATGGTAGTGTTCGACCTAGTAGGGCCTTTGCACTGAGCTGCATCCCCAGCCCTTAAAACAATTTTCTTTTTTTTGAGACAAGGTCTTGCTGTGAAGTCTAGGATGGTCCTGAACTCACTATGTAGCCCAAGATGGCCTTGAACTTGCAGAGACCCTCCTGCTTCAGCCTCCCAAGTGCTGGGGTTACAGACATGTGGCACCGTACCCAGCTTCCTTCCCTTTGATCTTACACACGAGGCCAGGTACATTGACATGACCAGTGGTCATTCTAGAAGGTTTTCTGACCTCTTGTACTACACTTGATTTGGACATTTAGCAAAGAGCGTAGGCAGACAGGGAGATTTAAGGTTTGAAGAGTTTTTAAGGGTGGCTTTAGAGGAGACACCAGTGGTGATGCCATTTCATGTGATAGAGTTTGGAGCAGGGCGGTGTTGCTCACTCGGTAGGGTGTGTGTTGAACCTGTGTGAGGCCCGGGTTCGATCTCCAGCACCAAAAAAACAAGACAAATCCAAATCGGAGCTGGTCCAGGCAGCTTCTGGAATGTCACCACCGCCAGCAGGCGAGGGAATGCGAGGTGCTGGCGCCCGGGCCAGCTGCTGTGGCAGCGGCCACTTGGAGCTCTCTTCAGAATGCAGCTGACAGCGGGTGACAGGAGCAGAAACCACGGAAGATGCCAAGCAGGTGAAGGACGGAGGACAGCCGGGCTCTGCCGGCTGGGTGGTGGTGAGGCGCTGAGCAGTCCAGGTGCAGGCAGCATGGGCGTGGGGGCCGCACGCAGAGGTGAGGCCACCTGGGCCTGCACAGCTGCCTGGAGCTGCACATGCACCGAGCCCTGGCCACGGGCAGGAGACAGCTGCACCAGACCCAGCCACGGCTTCTCCACCCAAGGCTCCATCTGACCAGCAGCCTCTGCCTGTGTCTGTCTCTGTCTCCCAGCACTTGGGGTTGAACCCAGGGCCTTCACACAGAGCTACATCCCTAGCCCTTTTCTTAGGCTTTGAGATGATCTTGCTGAGTTGCCCTAGCTGGGCTTGAACCACTGATCTTCCTCCCTCAGCCTCCCAGAATACCAGGATTATAAGAATGTGGCTGGCTTTTTTATGAGTGTGTCTCTTTTGGGCTATTTCAGCACAATGAAGTGAGTTTGCTTTAAAGAACCATCAAGGAAACCTTTCTTTCTCGGTGGTGGTGCTAGGGATGGACTCCAGGGCCTGGGCACACTAGGCAGGCACTGTGCCTGGGCCCTGGAGTAGCAGATCTCATGGCGCGAGTTGGTCAGAAAAAATAAACAAGAGCAGATACATGTGTAAGATAACAGCACAGGCAGTGGCTCTGGTGCCAGCAGCCTGTGCCTGCCGGAATGTGTGTTCCCCGGGCCTGTTTCTGAGGTGCTGTGCAGCAGGAGGGTCATCTCCCTGCAAACCTGGGGGTACCAGTTTCCTCCCAGGCTCTCAGCTCACCACTGCAGGTTTGTAAAAAACCTTTTGTGTGAACCACTTCCTATAAGACATGCCCATGCCCCTGTGGAGTAGCTCTATATAATAGCAACTCTTTGACTTTATGGAAATTAAAGATATATTTTTATCCCCATTTACGAATAGAAAACTCGATGACTAAGTGGGTAGTTTCCATCTTCTCTTGCAAGATTACTTTTTTTATAAATAAATATGTTTAAGGTACCTGTAAACCTGTGGGTTTAAAGCATGATTTCTGTTGTGTTGGCCAAGAAACAAAACATAATACCTTTGGGGAGACATAGAGAACTAGGTGACCTCATACAATCTTCTGCATTTAAAGCAGAAATAGAGCTACTTATTTGAGGCAGGGTCTCACTATATAATTCAGGCTGGCCTTGAACTTGTGGCAGTTGTCCTGCCTCAGCCTCCCAGTGCTGGGATTGTAGGTGTACACCGCCAGAGTGACTTCTTTTTAAGATTCCCTTCCCTTCCTGCCACATAGTTTTGGCCAGGAATGCCTCCCACCCTAATGTGGAACCCAGGGCCTCATACTTGCTGGGCAAGTGCTATATGCTGAGCCACACCCCCCAGGCCCAAGAGCTGCCTGATCATCAAAGTCATTGTGGCCTCCTCAGCACGTGTATGAGGCTCAGAGTGCAGGGCTGCCCGAGTTCACCTGCAACTCCAGGAACCTGTACCAGGCTCAGCAGAGGAGATGAAGCCTTGAGTGGCAGATGTGTGGGGCGGTGAGGGACCCTTGAACCCAGGAGACCACGGCAAGGTCTGTGGCCCTTGCTTTCCGGTGTCTGCCGAGCTCAGACACAGGGAGCCCAGGGGCCAGAAACAGGCAGGGGCCTGGCCACCAGCAGGCACGCCGTCTGTGCACCAGTGTGCACATGTGTGCGTGTGCATTCCTGTGTGCGTGCGGGGCACAGGCAGTGCAGACAGGAGCTCTGCTAGAAGTGTGAGCGTCTGGGCCCAGCCCTTCCCCAGGCTGTCTCTAGTGCCGCCCGCCAGCCTGCACAGGCCCGCGAGGTCTCCAGTCCCTGGGCTGATGTCTGTGTCCCATCTGCGCTCGGAAAGTCTGAGCACAGTGCCGTGCATGCTCCAGGCTGTGGCCCCACGTTTCCTAGCTGCGGTTACTGCAGTCAGCAGTGGGTCGGAAATATTATGGAAGTAACTCCTGAGTTTTCAGTAACTTTCACAATAGTGTACGGGGAGGGGGGACCAGGGTTCCAGAGGTGACAAGCAGGGTGGAAGGCACATTTCCCTGCTGTCTCTGCCCACCCGTGCGCCTGCCCACTTTGGAGGCAGATATCTAAATTGCTTATGCCCTCTTAAAACTCACTTTGGTTGTTTATCCATGAACCCAAACCCTGTCTTTTTTTTTTGTTTTGTTTTGGTAACAAAGCAATTTTTTGCTTATGTTTTTTAAACTTGGGGGTCTCGCTTCAGCCCTGGCCCTCTGTGCAGTTCCTACACCAGCCTGCAATGTGTGTACACTTGTGCAGGTGGTGGAAACTCGGTACTGATCCACAGCGCAGCAAGTAGCACTTGGTCTCCTGAAGATTTTGTGTGCTGAGAACCTCTGCTCTTCTAGTTTCCACTCAGCCTGTGTAGGGCAGCAAGAATCCCCTCAACCAGGAGAAATCCTGGAGCCACAAGACAAAGGCGGGCAGTGGCTTTGTTTGCACTTAATGGCCCTGTAAGACAAGCTGATCGATCACTTTCTGGCCCTGTGGTCAGATACCCTGAGGCCCAGGGAGATTAAGGAATTTAATCCTAGATAATTCATTTAGGAAGTGATGTAGCAGCTGGAGGGAGGCTTCCTGGGGCCAGACTGTGGTCTGTGCTGTTGTGCTCCATCATACTTAGGAGTGGCTTTTCCACTTTGAGTTAAAGTGAGCTTCGAGCCAGGTCTTTGGCCTCTTAGGTCTTCTCAGCACAGATACAGTGCTGTTTCCCCCAAGCAACCCGAGGTGGCTCCTGTACCAAGGGCGGTACCAGCGCAGGCAGGGTTAGGGGCCCTGGCTGGGCAGCTGAGCCACACCCTGCTTGCTCCATGCAGATGCCCAGCTGTGTGGCACAGGCGGGCGAGGGGAGGAATCTGAGGGGTGAGCAGTGTGGGCTGCGGCCCTGGTGGACTGCCGCGGTGTTGGCTCCCTCACTCATTCAGCAGTGTTCTTTGTTTCGGCTTCTGGGTCCTAACTGCACATACATGACTTCAAATAGCAAGAACCCTCTGTCCCATTGTTAAGGCAGAATGTTTGAAGGGTGGTTTTGATTGGATTGGTTAAGAGAAGGAACCGGCTGCTTTTCCAGGACAAATTGCATGGAAGACAAGAGTAAACCGTTCTGCCTCTAAGCAGAGATCAGGGGATGGGGAAGAGGAAGGGAAGCAGCTGAAAGGAAACCAGACAAGCACCACCCCACCTGCGCCCAGTCCAGGGTGAGCAGGAGGAGGAGCCCAGGGCGGCACGTGGCGCAGGCCCCTCCGGCTGCCGTGCAGCTGACGGCTGCGGAATGAGCGCATCTCTCTGTGCACTTGGTGGCCATCCAGGAACTCATCAAATCAAGTTAATAGAGACTTAAATGGCTTCTGAAGCCCGCTGGCTGGCAGCAGCTGGGAACCGGGGCTCTCTGATTGGCCCAGCCTCGAGGTGGGCACCGGCCAGACCTCTGGGGATGGATGGACGCTGGAGCAGGGCAGTTATCGGGATCTTCATGGAAAGAAATTGCTTTTCTCACTACCTGATTGCATCCAGGCCACTGTCTGCACTGAGCTGGCCCACTCCTCCCTGGGGGCAAAAGCCACTTCCCAGGAGCAGCACCAGCCCCCGTGAGAGGCAGGAGGAGGTTGGCAGGGCCCCACACTGGTCTAGGGTTTTCCATGATCACATTTGGAGACACAGCGCTTGAGGGGGTAACGCATGGAGGACAAACACCCCCAGAGCCTGCGTCTTGTTTACCCCCCTCCTGCCTCCCTATGTCTTGGCTTCTGTGCAGCGCACACTGGATACATACATAGCGTGGGAACCCTGAGCTGCTTCTTTTTCAGGCAGAATGCGTAGAGCCCGTAATAACAAACTGATGGAGGTTTTCCCTTAACGAGCTTTCAGGGAAGGAGGAGGCGAAGGCAAAACCAAGAGACTTCAGGATACGATACTGCTCGCTCTCCTGTCTCCCGCCAGCTCCTGCTCTGAGCTTAGTAAGAGACGTGGTCAGCGCTGTCTGTACTTAAGACCATTCATCCCTGCTGCCGTATTGAGTTAAAATCCTCTGGGGCAGTTGCATGAGTTAGCACGGTGGGGAACAGCACTTTAGAGCCAGGGAAGCTGGACCTCACATGGTTCTTCTCACACGTGCAGAGTTGGAGAACCGAGGCCTGAGCATAGTGTTTACTGGGCAGCACTGTGCGACAGTCGCTTCTGGTCTTTATCTGATCTGCCTGGCAGCCGGGCGCAATGGGAATTTCTGTAGTCTTCCTTCAAAGCCAGGGGGAGGAGCTCTGCGCGGTCTGGGTCAGCCGGCTGGTGAGTGACCGCTGGTGAGTGACCGGCCAGCCCCCAGCTCCCGTCTGGGACTCCTCCTCCCTTTCTACCTTTCTGCCAGCTCGCGTTCTCCTCCAGTGATGTAAGGATGCGTTTTGCTGAAAAGCTCCTTTTGCAAGGAGGCATTGAGCGTCATGAATATTTTCAAACCTTTCAGATTCACATAGCTCCTACTTTCCTTCTCTGAGGGACATGCACGCTCAGAGAGCCCACCTGGTTCTTTCTCATCCTCACCCTCCTGCTGCTGCTTTGTACTTGCTTGTGGTTCTTATTTTCTTTTCACCTCTGATCCTTCTGGCTTAGTTTTTAGTTAGCAAGTTTGGGTGCTTTTTGAGGGTCTTGTGAGCCTCGCTGGTCACTGCCCCATTTAGAACCTGGTGTGGCAAGGTCTTACAGGCAGGGCACATCCCGTGTTCTTGCCTCCTCCTGCTTCCTGCACAGACCTCTCGTATCCCCACTCGCGTGGTTCATCCCTCGCTCTGATGTCTACTCGAGGCCGCTGCAGGGTGATCAGCACTGTGGGAAATCCGTGTATGACAGCCCCATCCTTGAGTCGCCATCAACTTGAATGGTGTTCATTTTTTCCTGTGCTTTGCTCACTGTGTGTGCAGCCGGCTCTCACTGGGCACCATCCCCGGCCCAGGGTCGCCGCGGCGGCTGTTCTCACCTAGCAGCCCCACCGGGCCAGTCCTTCTGGGGCAGGTGACGCCTCCCCTCTGCTGGGTGACAACTGTGCTGGATCTGTGGCTTGCCTGCAAGACAGCAGGTCACAGAGCATCAGTGATAGAAGCTGCTCCCCAGATCTGGGGTCGGGAGCCCGAGACGGAGTGTGAGCCGGGCCACGCCCTTTGCAGGCCCCGTCCTGGGTGAGCCGCACTGAGAGCCGTGTCGCTCGGACCCGGCCTCTGTGGTCAGTGTGACGGGGACTCCACGATGCCCCGAGAGGCTCCTCCCTTCAGAGCAGCTCTGCTCCCAGAGCCAATGCAGTGTGTTCTGAGCACCGGTGCTCAAGGCTGTCCTCACCCCGGCCACCTCATCTGTCCTCTCAGCTCTGTTCTAAGGGGAGACTCTGGTTTCCTCAGATGCTCAGAGGTGTCTGGCACTTCCTGCGCTTGCCTGGAGCAGTGGGAGATGCTGCTCTGGATGGGCCAGAGGCAGCTTCCTCCCCTGGGTCCTGCCCTGGGCAGTGCTCCCTCCACAGGGGCTGGGCACGTGGGAGACGGCAGGGCGGGCTGCGGCTTGGGATGCGTGGAACGCGGTGGGCACCCGGCTGGGTCCGGGCCCAGGGAAGGGGTACTGGGTTAGAAAGACGAGAGGGCAGTGGCGGAGTGGCCGTGCCCTGTGTGGGCAGAAGAGCCTGAGGGCAGCTGGGGGTGGAGGACGAGCCTGCGGGGCAGGAGAGCACGGGCCAGACACAGGGAGGACCTGGGAGGACGGCCGTCACCACGTGAGGGGGCACAGGGCCCGCAGATGGGGTCTAGGGCACGGGCGTGGGTCCTGTCCTGTCGCTCGGGAATGGGGTGGCTCCGGCATCTGCAGCTGTGGAGTGGGGGCCATGTCCTCCCGATCCGGGTGACACTTTGGCCCAAGACTCAGAACCGTGACAGGGCCGCACGTGGTTTGCCTGAGTGTCTCCTGGGGAAGCGCGGAGTCGTCGTCTCCACAGCGATGGCACCCGCTGCCCTGCGCCCGGGCGTCCCCAGCAGCAAGCAGAGGGTGGCAGGTGTGCAGCCCAGCGGGCTGGCCGCTGGTCTCTGTGTCCTCTTCAGAGAGGGCGGGAGGAGCTGTCAGCTGCCCCTGTCTGCCTGGAGTTCGCACATGGACCCCAAGTGCTTCATCTGGAGGACGCAGAGGGCCCCAGAGCACTTTGCTGGATGAGGGAGCAGCTGTGACAGGATTACGAAGATGCTCTGAGCGCACCGTGGTGGCCATCGAGCCCCGGACTTGGTCTCCGTGACACGACTTGCTGGAAAACTGGGATTTATCCCCGGGTCACGCGTCGTCCCCTTTGGCGTTGCTGGTGCAGAGCCTGCGGAGGCCCCTGTCTGCTGTGCGTTGTTGAAGTTGCCGGGAAGCCGCTGTCACACGGGGAGGGCAGATGTTTATACCAGGGCCGTCACCACACGGTGCCTTTTGCCCTCCTGTGCTCCGAGGACAGGGAGCACAGACCGGGCAGGAGGGCTGTGAGATGTAGGCACTGTGGTCCGCGTGCACCCTCCCCGTGTCACAGAGCCTCGCTGTCCAGGTGCTACAGAGGAGGAAGGTGCTGGCGAGGCGCAGGCTGCCCCTGACCCCTTCCGTGCGCCAGGGGTCCTGGTGTTTGGATGCACGAGCCCACGTGTGTTCTGTCATAAGCAGGCTCCAGACGGGCGTGCACCACCCTCTTCTCTGTGGTGAGTTTTGTGTGCAGACATTAAACAGCTCTTCCATGGCCCACCCAGAGGCGCTTCCTGTTCCGGGTTGGGCTGAAAATTAGGGCGTCTTCCATGTGAGTCTTCCAGAGTGGCTGGTGCCATTGGAAGCGTGGATCCTGTGCTAAGCTGCTCTCTGGGATGCTATGTCATGCCCAACACTCATTTCCCATACATCGGCACCCAAGCCCGAGCGATCGCTTTTCCTTCCTGAGCTTTGGCCCCACGCTCTCCACAGCTGAAGAAATGGAAGGCGAACTCTCCCCATCCGTGCAGACCAGGTAGACAGACAGATGGACGGGGTGCAGATGGGAGAGGCCGGCCTCTGTGCTGGAGTTAAAGTTGTTAGAGTTATTCCAATGGGGAGGGGGACGGAGCTGGGCTGGGACAGGGCTCCCTGGTAAAGAGTGCTTGCTTGGCCTCACAGGTCCTAGATTCAATCCCCAGTACCACCAAAGAGAAAAAAAAAAAAAACCCTCAGTCTCCCTCTTTGTCATCGTTGTGAAGATGGACTTAGATCACAAATGCTCTGAGCAGGCCGGATGGAGTGAGTCTGCGTGATTCTCTGTTGAAAGTTGTTTTGTGGACCCGCGGAAGCCTTGAACACCTGGTGGGTGCAACTGGAAGGGGCTTTGGTGAATGGGCAGAGAGGGCCGGGCGCCGGGGGTGCAGGCAGGGAGAGCTGTCCTGGCTGCCAGGGGAGCCGGCCATGGGCTGATGGAGGAGCGGAGTGTCCAGGGGCTCACTGTGAACACCTGTGATGTGACTGTTGGTAAAATCCGTCTGCATACTTAAGCTCTGTCAAATTGATTAGTTTCTTTTTTTTTTAGTCTTTAAACTTTTACATACTGGTTGTGTAAGAACTGAAAGAACTGATTGCTATCAAGGTAAGTTTTAACTAGGAATTTGGAGAAAGCACTAGGCTTTCTGCTCTAGAGAGAGGCTTAAGAAAGGCCCCAGTGTGGCTCGTGTGGCTGTGGGCTTCTGGGGAAAGTGCACGGGGCGAGGATCTTCTGAGCTCAGACATGCAGGAGTTTTCCCCAGTCCTGTTTGCTGCTGTCCCAGCTGTTCATCTTAGTAGAATGGGACTGAAAAATCTCATCACAGATGAAGTCTAGAAATGATGACTAGTGAGCGTCCATGTGTCAAGGCTGGGGAGCTGTGCTGGGGTGCAGGCAGCCTGGGGACGAAGCTTATTCTAAAAACATGGCCCCACCAGGCGTGGTGGTGTACACCTGTCATCCCAGCACTCAGGAGGCTGAGGCAGGAGGATCGCTGTGAGTTTGAGGCCAGCCTGAGCTCCATTGTGAGTTCAGGGCCAGCCTAGGGGTGCATAGTGAGACCCTGTCTCAAAAACTAAAGCAGACAAACACAAAAGTATGGCCCACACTCTTGGAGAGGGATGGGACAGGCTCCCAGAGCCTCAGGCCGCACACAGACAACATCCTAGTACCAGGAGAACCGGCTGGGCTGTGCACATCACCGTCCCAGCATGGCCGTCCCCCTGTTTCTGCTGAGGGAAAGGGGAAACTGAGTCACAGCCATGTGCTGACTTTAGCATGGACCCCAATGCCTGCTGATGACAGAGGTGGGCGCCAGTGCAGTGAGGGGCACAGGGGAGCCTTCACCATGCTCATGGCTGGCACCGGGAGCCGGACACGGGCGAGGCAGTTTCCCTGGTCTGGTCCTCGAGTCCTGGCTTTTTAATTCAGTTGACTCAACTGTGAAATCTCTGTCGTTATTAAGGTTAGGAGCAGTCATTAGGGGAAATAAAGGTATTTCCGCTCTGGGGTTTGGTTTGATCCTCCTCTCAAGCTAATCAGCAGTCCAGTCCCCACAGGCCCAAGGGTCCTTGGTCAAGAACAAAGGGTGGCACCGCCCAGGACACAGCAGCCCCACTGGCGGGCATGACGCCAGGCCTGGCCGGTGCCATCTTGCAGCCCTGTCACCACCTTCTGCTGGTCTGGTGCAGGGGTTGCAGCCAGGGCCTTGACACTTCGCGACGTCCACAGCTCCTTTCTCTGTTTTTCTGTCCTGAGACGAACCCTCACCGAGTCGCTCTGTGGCCCAGGCTGGGCTCACACCTGTCATTCTCTTGCCTCGTCCTTCCGGTGCTGGGACTTAGACTTGCACCACATGCCCACTCTGTAATAAGCGAATCTCCTCCTGCTGCACCGGGCCAGCGCCTCGTCCCTCGGGTGGACAGTCCTTGGAGTGGACCCGGCTGCTCGGCCGGTGCGTGCCCTGCTGGCCAGGCTGTGTCCCCATGGGACCGCTCTGCTGCTGACACACAAGTACAGAAATCGGGCCACACCCGAGGGGGCGTTTCATCGGGAGCCACTTTACAGCGTGTGATTCAGGTTTACAGTTTAGATATATGTTAATTCTTATTCCAGACTCTTAAAACCTGCTAATTTTCCTGCAGACTTATGCTTGCGAATTCTTCTCCACTTCCTTCTTTCCCTCCCTTTGAAGGAAGCCTCTGTAAAATAATGCCAGCACACACGAGCAGCTGCAGGTGCCGCTTGGGATGTGGATCCCACTTGTGGCCTTGTAGCACAGGAAAGCAGCTTTCTAGGAGGCCCTGACAATGTTAGAGAAAAAAGGAGACCATCCAGTGTTAGGCATCTACTGATATTTCTGTCAAGGTTTGCCAGGCATGCATGGGGGTGCACAGACACCTGTAATCCCAGCACTCAGGAGGCTGAGGCAGGAGGATCATCTTGAGTTCAAGGTCAGCCTGAACTACGTAGCAAGACCTTCTCTCAAACACCCCCCAAAAGAATCAATTACATGTTTTGAAATTTGTATTTCTGTGGCCAGAGCTGCCTGGTTCCTGAGAGCTGTGATGAAGGGTATGCATTTCCATTCTGCAAAATGCCAGGTGCCCAGTGTCTCCCTTGTCCACCTGCTCCTTCCCCTGCCTGTGTTCTCCATTTCCTGGTCACTGTCTCTCAGAGGGCTGAGGTAGAGGAGTTCCTGGTGCCCAGGGAGGAAATCATTCACAGGAGGGATGCACCCACAGGTCTCACCAGTTCTGCTGACCCGGTCTGCCCTCGCCCAGCCTCCAGCTCTTCCTGCTTTGGCCTGCCCTTCCTGGGGTCCCTGGGGCCTTCGGGGTGCACAGCTGTGCCGCTGTGAGTGTGCTCGGTGGTGCTGTGATCTCCTCTCCCTGCTCGGAGTGAGGCAGCAGCTTCTCTGCCCAGAGACAGCTGTGCCCAGGGTTGCCCAGGGACCACGTGAAGGACAACACAGGGTCTGGGCCAGGCTTTCAGACGCCGGGTCGTGCCCTGTGGGGTCCAGGTGTGGCTGTGCTGTGTGTCAGGTGAGAAGGTCCGTGTCGCTGCTGAGCAGTGTCCATATATTGCGGCTCTGTCCCCCACCAGCTCCAGCTCTGAGTGCCGGGCCTGCGTCCTGCTCAGTGCTCCTTAGTGGCAGGTGCCCTGTCCTTCCTGCCAAGACCACGGCCAGGATGCTCCTCCTCTGCCCTCAGCCCCGAAACAGTCCTGAGCCGGCGCAGCTCCTGAAAGTTCCAGGCCATCTCTTGGGGACCCCAGGATAACTTGGCCTATTTTGTGAGTGATTGTGACTATTTTTAAAGTCTAAGCCACTTTTCAGAGACAGAGCCTCACCTCTTTGAGAGAACACAGGCCTGCGTGGACGCTCACAGACGCTACACGGCACACTGTGACCCCTGCACCCAGGACCATGCTCTCCCTGCGCATTGCCATGGTGCCTGAGGGTGGCACATGCCACTGGGGTCTCTGGCAGGGTCCTGGGCCATGGGACTTGTAGCCCTACCCATGTTTCTACTAGAGAAAAGCTAGCCACGAACAAGGAGTTGATGTGTCCAAGACAGGAGGGTAAAACTGTCACGTAGATGCTGTGTCCAGAATGTGGAGGACAGAGGCAGACTTTTTGGAGAAAGGAAAGATGCAGAGACTGGGGAAGGGGAGAGAGGGTGAAAGAGGAGAGCCTGTCTTTCTCTTTCTGTGTTGACCGCTCCATTATCCAGAATCCAGGGCTTTAAGCAGAAGGTCTCTTGCTTTGCGGAAGTTCCCGCGATGCACTTTATAGAAAATACAGGTCAGACGCAAGAGCAGAGTCGGCCAGGGAGCAGGAGCCCTGAAGGTCCAGGCTGTTCATTGCCCATTGACCTCGGTCCAAAGCGAGGAGCAGCGTGGAGCCCGGGGGACCTGAATGGAGGGGCGGGCATCATGTGCCTGTGGCAGCCTGCAGAACCCCATACAGCAAACTCAGAGGCCAGTTTGTAGGTTTCCGCATGGGAAATGGAGTTCATGTGCGTTGTTGACAGTGTTTGAGGAAAGTGCCTCCTGATAAGCTGATCTGATAATGTTATAGTTCTTTAAGGCAGTGGGTTTTTACTGTGTACGTGAAGGTGACGGTTGTATTTTATTATCACTGGTAGCAATCATGAAATGTGCAGGTTCTTTTGGCATGATTTTTTTTTTTTTTTTTTTTTGTCCTTTAACTGGCTTTAGAACTATGGATTTGGGTAAATAGGGTTTTAGAGGCCAGCATGGATGCTTTTATCCAGGGACGAAGAGAGGATGTAGGGCAAGCTGCTCTCTGGAGGTGCGTCCCTCCGAATCCCACAGAAGGTGCCGCTCACCGGCCGTGACTCACTCCACATCGCCTTGCTGAAAGCAGTCAGGTACCCTTCTCTTCCCATAGAGATGGGAACAGAGCCCCTTGCCCGTGGGTTTCCTCATCTGTAGGTTTCGGGGCCACCAGAAACGATGAATACAATTTCCAGGGCACTGAACCTCCTGGGAGAGGCGAGGTGTCTTTGCCTTGGGTTCCAGTCAGCTCTTGGGCTTGGTGACGCCGTGACAGGCTGCTCTTGCTGAGCCGCTGAGGTCCTGAGAGCTGAGGGATGCTGTCCCACCCCTCAGGGCAGGCGGCCTCAGGGAGCCGCGCACACACGCAGGGTCACTAGGTGTTTGTGATCTGCGGAGACCACAGCGAGTGACAGCAGGAGCGAGCCTCTCCTGTCGCCCTCCATGCAGAGACTTGGTGTTCAGAGGTGGGCGTGGGGACCCGAGCCTGCGGTGTCGGGATTTCTCCCCAGGACCTCTCTCCCCAACCCATTCGTGTGTAAAGCAGAGCATCATTCCAGGTCTGGCCGGAAATGACAAGGGTGCGGCTTGGGCTGTGCGGAAAGGGGTAAGACGGTGTTGTTCATTCCGCTTTTAAGATCTTTTCAGGACATTTCCTTGGAGCGGAGGATGGAAGTGGCAGGTCCCACCCACGCTGCTGGGTGCCTTTGTGTCCCTGCGATTTGTCCTGCCAGGCCAAAAGTGTGTGCCTCTGTGCAGGACAACTGGTAATTAGTGTCCACAACTCAGAGCTTGCTCTTCTCAAGCAGAAGGAAATTATGAGGGCTTCCAAGATGGCCCCTGGAGTGCAGTCCTTTTGTCCCTTCTCAGGCCCGAGCTCCAGCCCTTGGCCAGCCAGGCAGGGTCAGGAGGAATCCGCGAAGTGTGATCCTCAAGGCCGTGCCTGAGCCCTGGTGCTGGGAGGCTGCAGAGCTGCTGCTCGTGGTTTCCCCCACAGCTGGGAATCCACATACTCGCACCTTTCTCTCTGACCTTGATTCGCTCTGCCTCCTCCCTCCCAGGGCCACTCTGAGAGCTCCCAGCAGGGCCCGGCAGAGGCTCTTACTGTCATAGACGGCTGGAGCACAGTCTCCTGGGAAGCACACATAATGAGGCCTTGTCCTCCTGGCCGGGCTTGTGAGGCGTGTCATCGGCACAGAGAAGCGGTGGCTGTGAATAACCGCTGTTGTTGTCGTAGGTTTTCTGTTTCTGTCAGTTGCCCCTAACCCACACAAGCGGGGTCTGCGGCACCCCAGGCCGGTCCACGTGGGTGTGAGGAAGGTGATGTGGTTTGGGATCAGAGGTGCCCCACAGGGTCCTGGAGGGCCAGCTGTGCTGGGAGGAGGCCCAGGGTTCCCACTGGGAGCCCAGCGTCCTGCGTTCCTCAACACCGAACATTGACGGTTCGGGGCGAGTGCGGCCCATTGGCGCCTGGATGTCAGTGCCGCGTGGTTTCATCATCGCACCTCTCCCAAGGTGCCGTAGCTGCACCTGCAGCCCAGGGCCTCAGTCTCTCCATGCCAGGCTCCTCTCAGGTCCTCTGGTGACCATCTCAGAGCCTGTTTGCTCACACGTGGGTGAGAATAGGACCACCCTGCCCTGCTCCTGAGTGTCTGCACAGCGTTCTGCACACCCGCGGGACAGGACAGCAGCTCAAGGAGATGGCGCTCTGGACTGCAACCAGGGGTGGCGCCTGCTGGGCCTCTCCTCTCTCTCTCCTGCTTTCCTCTCCACACTCTTTCCATCTTCTTTCTCCTTTCCTTCCTTTCTTCCCATATTTCCACACGAAGCCATGAATTGTGTGTATTTTTGTGCGTAAGAAAACACTTTTAGAAGGCCCACCTGCAAGTGCAAAACTCACATTTCCTAAAGGTTAGTTCTGTGAACTTGCCTGGTGTGATGCACACCTGTGCTCCCAGAATTCAGGAGGCTGTGAATTCAAGGCCAGCCTGGGCTACCTAGTGAGTTCAGGGAGTGAAATGCATAGCAAACCCTATCTCAAAAATCCAAAAGAAAATATTCCATATACAAGTACTCTCTGGTGAGTTTTAGAAAGATTTTTCATGAATAAATTAAAGGCTGAGAAATTGAAACCCCATGTGCAATAGTTGAACAAAATAGCATGACTTGAAATGTCGACAGAGTAGAGAGGTGTTAGAAAATAAAACGTTAAACTGTGTGTTGTTTTTAAAAAAATTAATTTCATTGGAGGAAATCAAGTGTAAAGCTTTGGTCTCTTTAAGAACTGCCTTCAAAATGTGCGTAAACAGCATGAGTCAGTCGAAGTGTGTATCTTACAGATGGAAAACAGCACTCGCTAATGTCAGCTTCGTGGCCATAAAAGGAAAGAGAGGAGAATGTATAGCGTGGCCCGCTTGGAAGTGAAATAAGTCACGGGCCACACCGTGACACCCAGACAGAAGCTATGACCACGGTGTGTAGCATTTCGTATGCGGTGCTTGGAGTAAGAACTTAGAGCGGATCGCTGTGGGTGTGATTAGTGCTTCTGTAAGTTTACTGTAGTAGACGGACACGGCACCAAAGCTGCCATTTGAACCCTTTGAAACTTGTGACTCAGTGGCCTTAGGATCATTCCAGGGCGGGGCGACCTTCGCCACAATCCCAAGGACTTTTCATTCCCCCACATACCGTGCACCCACTCGGTGGCCACGCCCGTCCTCCTGCCAGCCTGGCAGCTCTTGTGTTCGTTGTCTCTTAACCTGTTTATTCCAGGTGTCTCGCAGAGGTGGAATTGGGCCGCATTTGTCTTTGTTCCGCCTGGTTTAGTTCATCCAGAGCGGTGTTTTTGCAGCAGATCTGTTGATTCCTTTCTGTGCGTGGTCACGTGTTCAGCCGGTCCATCCCACCATCTGCTGGAGCCTCTGTGACCTTTGGTGTACCGATACCTCCCTGGGGCTGGATGCTTGAGGAGTGCTGTCCCCGTGTTGCCATGAGAGCAGGTGCCGGGCCTGGCGTGCCCCTGGAGGTGGCACTGCCCTCCTGCTGTGGACGCTGCAGAACACATCGCCGTGTTCTTCACCCAGGGATTGAGCGTAGGCGTCAGACACTAACGCTATGGCGGCGATACGGTGGCTTCCCGTGCCTCCAGGAGCGTTGAGGAAGCCACCATGGAGAGGGACTTGGTGGAGTGGTTGGGGTGCTTAGGAGGAGGAAGAGGGAGAAGATGATGGGGGCTCCAGGTGTGAGGTGAGGCCGTGTGGCTTCTGCCCTTGAGGACAGGGCGCCCCCGTGGGGATGGAGACGCAGCGGCAATGATGGCTGCCAACGTGGAGGGTCAGGCCTGGGGCCCAGGGTTCTGAGCAGGTCTGCGGAGGCTGGAGACAGGAGAGCAGCTCTCGGTCCCTCCCCACTGGAGTTTGGAGGATGGATGCGTCTCACAGCAGCACCACAGACGTCTTGCAGGCAGGGCTGCGTTTCGGCACCTGTGCATTCCCTCTCTTTTTTCCTTTTACTCCTTTTCTTTCGCTTCTTGATCGCTTGGGTTTCCCATTACACTTGGGCACCTAGGATGTGTGCAGTTCCCTGCCAGTGGCACGAAGAACTTCACACTGGAGCGCGGCCTCACCCCTGGGTCCACTCTTGGCACCTGGGTGAGAACAGATGTCCCCAGGGAGGGAGGTGGTGACAGGAGCTGCCAAGTTGTCCCTGTTTGGTTTTCAATTGTGTGAAAGAGAACAGAACCTAAAACCCAGACTCAGCAGTGGGTTAGAAATAAAGAAAGGAACAGGGCCGGGCAAGGGTCAGCTGGGGACAGGCACAGGGCTGGCTGTTGCGGGGAGCACTTTCCCACCTCTACCCCTCTTTTCCCTTCCCTCTACTTAGCCTCCAGTCTGCCCAAATGCATTTTATTTTCGTGTCAGTCACAGGGGAGGCCGTCTCCGACAATCAGGATCTCACAGGCTAGAGTGCACCTCATTATTTCCCCCCTCCTGGATTATAGGTGAAGCCATTTCTGTCACTGGCTATCCATGTGCTTAATTGCACTGTGGAAAGTCTGACATTCTTATTTCCCCCAAATAGCAGAAATAATCCCTTCCTATTGTGGGAGACAATTTTGTTGTCACTAAGTTAAAAATTTCTCCTATGGATTATGAGCCAGCAAAAGCAAGACATTTTTATGACAGACTTCATATGAACTGTGCTGTGAAGTTGGATTCTCAATCACTTGGATTCTCTTCTTATAAAGAAAAGAATATACAGAACCAAACAGTTGAACAAGTTCAGACACACATTTTCCATGCAGAATGAAAAATTTTTTGTAAACATTGGTTTTTCTCCTAGAGAGAGAAGAAAGCTGGATTGATTAGTGATAGCTCTTTTTCTCTGTTGGGAAAAAAAGGTGATTAGCACTTGAAAATTTGATCAAGAAAAGAATAATAATTGCTTGGTAGGCTAAAGTTTGCTTTTTTATGGTTACCACTTTTTAAAGAGTGTTATTTAGTCTATAAAGAGCCCTTGTGTGAGGTTGGTGTTGGGAAGGACAGAGCTCAGTGACACTCCTGAGTGTGGGCATTAAGCCCACGGTGACTTTTGCTTTTGTGTTTGCACCGTGGTGACCCCAGGCGTGGAGCACGGGGCCTCCACTGCCCAGCTGACCAGGAAACAAAGCATCGAGAAGATCTTGGGCCAATTTCAGAATAAAATTTATCATCGATGCTGACCAAGGTGGGTTTTCAGAGTTCCCGAGGTGCACGGCAGAGGCTTTCAGGAGGCAGGCATAAGGCTGTGTTGGACACAGTGGCCCAAGGTGCCCAAGCGATCAGGAAGGGCAGAGAGCAGACCCCTGTGGGGTGTGTCCTGTAGGCTTGCTTCTGGCGTTGTCCTGTCTTCACCTGTGTCCTGAGCAGGTCTGTGGGGCTGGGCAGAGAGACTGAGGCGGGATTTCAAGTTCCAGCCCAGCCTGGGCAATTTAGCAACTTAATGACACCTTGTCTCAAAATAAAAAGGGCCGGGGGATATAGCTCAGTACAAGAGGCCCTGGGGTCAGTCCCCAGTAACTCCAAACAAAACACAAAACATGGCTCTCTGCCTTAGCTGTTGAGGGCTGCAGTGGAAACACCTCATTTGGGAACTGATCTTGCCTTTAAACGATGTATAACATTCCTGTGTTGTAAATCTAAGACTGTTAGTGTGAGAGCTCGCTTGGTGAGAATCAAGCATCCTAACCTGTCTTCCTTAAGGGAGACAGTGCTGGAGCTGACCCAGCTGCCCTGTCTGATTTCCATCAGGTGAAACCAGGGCTGTTTGCCTGCCCTGCCGGGGCCTCCACGCAGGACAGCTGAGGGCGAGCAGGTGCCAGCTCCCCCACCCCGCGTCCCAGGGCAGGGTTGTTCCTGGACGGCTCGCGTCTGCTCTGTCACCTTCATTGGAAACACGTTCTTTTCTGGCCCTCCCTGGCAGCCCGGGTGGAGGTCCAGGCCAGTCTGGGGCGTTCTGACTGTGGGAGCCGGCAGCTTCCACCTCCTCCCCCACACCGCACCCCTGCTGCCCCTGCCTAATGGAATCGGAGCTATCAGGATGAGGGGGGCCTGGTGGAGAGCAGAGAGAGCTTTTGCTCCAGAAGAATTGAGAACCTGTGGGGTGCTACCCCAGTGGCAGGCACTCGGAGGGAGGCACAGGAGCAGCCAGGGCTGGAGCTCCATTGCTCAGCTTTACCCAAGGGAGGGATCAGCGTGGCTCCGTGTGACCTACTGGGCCTGGCCAGGTGCCCGATGGCCAGGCAGGGTCTCAGCTGACCTCACCCAGTGGGAGAGTCTCTCCACCAGGGCCGCCAGCCCACCCCGCTGCTGGCCCTGCCTGGTCCTGGTAAGGACATGGAGCTCCAGCTGCAGGCCGACCTGGTTTCATTTCCTGGGCGGCTGGCTCCTGTCCGTCCCTGTGGGTGAGGCCGGGCCAAGGTTCCACGCAGTGCTGCTGGGTGGTTGAAGAAAGAACATCTTTTCCTACTCAGAAGAATAATATAGATGGCCCCGACTTAAGGACGGCTGATTGATTTACGATTTTTGGGCTTCACCGTGGTGTGAGAGAGACGCTCACTCAGCACGAGCTGTGCCAGGAGTTTGGCCTTTGGGCCTCTACTGGGCAGCAGTGGTGACTTTGTTCGAAAGTTAAGTACAACAGATACTCTCCACATCACGTGGGTCTAAAAATGAGTGAGGAATTGTTCACTGGAAAGGGGGCATTTTAATATGTATTTGTATGATTTTCTAGCTCTGTTTTGCTTTCGAAGTACTTCGCTTTCTTATGATTTCATTAAGCTAGGAAATAATCTGCCTGTTTTGGTGGTTTGTTGTATTTCCTTCAGGGAAATACAGACCAGGGCGATAGAGGCGGATTATATTTGAGAGATCACAGCCTGTCTTCAGCTCTGACAGGTTGCTGTTGGCTGTTAAATCTGGTGGCTGTGCCGCTTACTGGTGCCCTACTAGGGGCTTCCGATCGGTTTAGGGTGATAATTCTTGGGGTAGGTGCTGGGAGCCCACACATCCCCGCTCATTCAGAGTTGGGGGTCTTGAACTTCAGGGGAAGCTGCTGTTTTTCACATCGTCATCTGTGGTTTTACAGAAGCCGCACCGCTTGTGGAGTTCAGCTCAGACCACAGTGTGCGGGGTGTTTGGGGACTTAAAACGCGGCCTCCGGGTGCCTGTCTTTAGCCGCCGTGCAGGGTAGGCACGTGTCTTGTTCTCCAGCGTGCCCTGTCACCTCTGCCAGCATGCTCTCTCCCAGAGGAGGTCAGGGTGGGAACGTGGGTGTGCTGGCGTCTCCAATGCGCCTGCCAGCCTCATGGCCCAGGAGGCTGTGGCTCCCTGGCCAGGTCACTGCCCCTTGGCCTTTCCCTCCCGTCTCAGCCCCAGCCTGCAGCTGCTTGCTGACTTTCATGGCTCTACTTTCCTGCAGCCAGGGTGCCTTGGTACAGTTTCTACATTGACTCGGTGTTTTGCCCACTGGTGCTGGTTTTCTGTCTTACTTTTCCAAATAAGGCCTTCTGCTGTCTGCAGTCGGAGCTTCAGAAACCTGCAGGCTGCCAGCAAATCTGCTGCACAGCCGTGCGTGAGGAGCCTGGGAGCGCTGCACTTTGCAGCTGCCTTAGAATAGTTTTTGGGCTCTTTTGCTAAAGAGAGGCAGAAGGGTGTTTTGTTTTTGTTTTTTATAGAAAGCTCAGCAACTGGAGACTCAGAAACTGAGAAAACAGCCCGAAATGGGGAGGCTGGGGGCTCGAGGCCTAGAAGCTGCTGTCCTGGTCCAGAGAACGCAGGCCTGGGGGCTTCAGCTTGCTGCCTCATCTCCAGGCTTGGGGGACCGTGACGCACCCGCTGCCTGCTGCCTTTCTGAAACTGCCCTGTGAGTGGCGATTCCATCGTGCACCGCACAGAAGGCTGGGGTCAGGCGCTGCCTCCTCAGCCTTCGGGCCAGCTTGGCTGGGTGCTCGGAGGCTCCTTCAGGCTCACAGGTACCTACCTGTCTTCTCGCTGAACCCTCCCCTGGCAGAGGGAGGGAGCTGTTTCATCTCTTCTGCGGAGCCCAGTCACACCTGCAGGCCACACCCTCGGGTCCTCATCACACCCAGTTATCTCCCAAAGCCTCCCCTTTTGAAACCTTTGCATTAGGCACTCAGGTGGGAACCTGTGAATCACAGGTGACAAACACAGAGCCCCTAACACGTGTGTAAGGCAGATCAGTGGTGCCCAGCACCTGGCAGCTGTTGCCGTCCTCCTAGGAGGATCTGGGAGAAGATGGGTTTCTGTCACACTGTGGCTGGGCAGGGATTGCCACTGAGCCTGAGGGGGGTTTCTGCATGTTAGTCCCTCAGTGTCGGCTGGGCTTCACCCTGCAGTGAGCCATGGAGGGAAGGGAGGCTGCTGTGTTCCCCAGAACCAGTAAAGGGATGGGG
>NW_022900942.1:66526250-66536298 GCF_012274545.1 Fukomys damarensis
GGGGAGGGTCTTCTAGGTAGAGGAGGAGGCCAGTCAGCATTTCCATGGGAATTTTAATGCAGGTGATGGACTCTCAGCCTCATCCCAAAGGGAAGAGAACACCTATCGCCTTCATCCCTGATTTTATTTCTCTATGTGCTATAAGTCAGCCAAAAAAAGAAAACAATAAATTTTTTGAGCAATTAGCATTTATAAGAATTCTGAAAATCAGCCTACATCTGTAGCCACTTTCACGCACTGACTCATGCTTTACAATGTCCTGATTTTTATAGCCTCTTCTTATTTCCAGTCTAAGTTTTAAGCCCAGAGTCTGTCTCTGGGCACTTTAGCAAAGCTGAGCCTGTCAGTTTTCCTGAAATTGCTTGGAAGAAATTGATCTAAAAGAGGAAGCACTGAGAATTAACTTGAACGTCCAAATCATTGCCTAACTGCCTATTTTATTTAATCATATTCAGGACTCAGCAAATGCATTGGCCTTCACTTCCCCGCCGTTTCAGTAGGCATGCAGGGCTGATGTGCTGGCAGCTGACTAGCCTGAAGAGAAAGTGTGGATGTAATCCATAGCCCAGCCCACTCCCCTCCCGCTCTGGGCTGTGCGCTGGGTCCTCTGCCCCCGCCACCTTTCCTTGCTCTCTGGATGCCGAGTCACCAGGGCAGGATCAGTGCGCACCCCGAGGGTCCTGTCCCCAGGGTCCTCGCCCTCCCCAGATCCCGTCCCTCGGCTTCCATCTTTGTGCTGGACGGGGTGCTGGGCACAGCGATGGTCACCCACAACTGCTGGGCTCTTGGGCAGGGGCTGCAGCTCAGTGGGGCACCTGGCCAGTTCCCAGCCTTGCGGGCTTCCCAGTCTTTAACCAGCTGTCCACATGTAGTTAGTTACACCCAGATAACAAGATAATGAGGGCAGCAAGTGGGGATGTTGGCCGCACCACCGCAGCCCTGCATAGGAGGTTGGGCTAGGCTCTGTTCTCCGACATCTTTAAAACACACATTACAACTTCTAGGCAGTTACACCCTGTCTCCTTATTTATTTAGGTGCCAGATAACTTGCACGTGCTAAGCACGCACTATACTGCGTCCCTGGGCCCACAGTCCTTTTTTCTTTTTCTCTTCCCATTTTAAAGGACATATCACACACTGTAGATCATTTGGGAACTATGAAAAGCCACCAAAAAAGAAAACTAAAACCACCCATAATTCTGTCACCTAACATTTGCACGTGTATTCCTTCAGCCCAGTTCCCTCGTGTGCACCCGCGGTACACAGTCTAATCATGTTGAGATCGCCGAACACATGGGATTTTTCACTTGCATTTTCCTTTTAATGTACTGTGTCTCCTGTGTCTTTCATGATTCAAATGCACCAGTGTATTTGGAGACCTACTGTGTACCACGAGAGTTATAGGTCACAGTGCTGTGTCTTGGTACTTCACCAAGGGAAGAATAAAGGTGACCCAGATGATGGGAGTGCTAACTAGCTCCTGTGATAAAAATATAACAACAGTGCATGGGTCCTAACCCTAAATATACAGAATCAAATAAAGGGAAGAAAAGACCTCCACAGATTCCCTGGGAACTATAAAAGGTGCAGTGACGGCACTGTGAGCTGTGAATCCTGGCAGTGCCTCGGCACCTGTCCACACACGTGCCCATGTGGGGTGCCCCTGTCACCAAAATGCTGCCACCCCACGCCCGGCATCTGCGTGGATGCACTCACTCCGTGGGTGCCTGCTGACACAGGTGCCCTACTTTTTTTGAGACTATAAACCTGTAAGTAGAAAAATAAGGTATCTTGTTCTAATTGCCGGTGATCATTTTTATTGGCCATGTGTTTATTTTCTTATTAAGATGGTTATTGTGCTGCTTATACTGCTGTCTTCGTTTCTTCTCTCATGAGTTAGATTCTGTTCCCAGGCTATCCTTTGTCTTTTGATGCTCTTCAGTGGTTTCTTTGGATATAGATAAAAAGATAAAAATCTTAACCAGCCTACAGTCTTTTCCCTTGAATGATTTTGCTTTTGTTTTTGTGTTTGCAAAGAGCATGCTCCAAGAACAAATAGGAACTCATTATTTTTCCTAGTTCCTTTATGAGCTTTTGCATCTAGATTTTTATTCACCTATCCTAGGGTCTGTTTTGATGTGTAGTATAGATCGTCCTTGTTTTAAATTTCAGAATTTTCATACAGTTATTCCAGGGACATCTACCAGATAGCTCATTTTTTCCTCGCTGGTTTCCTGTGTGGATTTATTAAAATCTCACAGGCTGTCGGAGCCATTGCTGGGCTTTCTGCTTTGTTCCATTGAGCTGCATATCCGGGTTCGGGTGCCACGCCTTTGTGTTTGGCAGTCCGATAGTGCCCTCTTCCATCACACAATATACTTGGCTCTTTTTACCAATTTATTTTTCTCTGTCGGGGTCAGCACTCTCCGGAAAGGGCTGGGAGTAAACATTTCAGGCTTTGCCATCACCCAGGCTCAGCTTGCCCTTGTCACACGCAGCAGCCGTAGAGGGTTGATCAGAAAGGAGCTGACTTCCAATCAGATGCTGTTCACAACCCAGGCTGCAGCTCGATGTGTTATGGGGCTGTCATTTACCCACTTCTACTCTCGGTACTTTTGGAATCCTTTTTTCAGATCCTCCCAAGCTCTTGGCCCCTCTGAAACACTTAAAAAGTCTGATACAGCCATGTATGTGTGTGTAATACATTGTGTACCAGCGTGGTACCTATACGTCACACCTGGCGAGCTGTCCATCGTGTGTCACCCACTGTGTATTACCTGTGTGCTGCATGCATGTGTATCACGTGTGAGTGTGTGCATAATACATGCATGTGTATTGCATACACCAAGGGGAATTAAGGCAAATCACACTTCTGAGATGACCTGAGAAGCACAGCGTCCTTGTGACACAACGCCTTTCTGTCCGCAGCGCCAGGCGTTGCTTGTCAGGCCGATTCCGGGTGAACTTTAACCTCCACTCCAGCCACTGTTGTGAGGGGCTCCACACTGCCTGCCCATTCTGGGGTGTGCTGGGAAGATCACCGGCTGGAGTTCACAGCCGTCTGCAGGGGCCAGGCTCCCCAGGGCGGGCAGGAGGAAGCCACCGGCCCCCATCACTCCCCAGCCCCACCCGCCGAGCCTCACCCAGAGCCGGACTGGCCTCCAGCTCCGAACGAACGCAGCCATGTGCGACTCTGTCGATGCCGAGTCCCCTGCTCTCCGTGTGCAGCCTTCGCTTCCTGCCTGGGCGTCGCTTGTCCTTGTGCGTGTGCGGAATCTGTGTCCCGCCGCCCTGGTGCGTGTAGCGGACTGAGCCAAGGCCGGGTCTGCCCTTCAGCCCGGATTTGAGTTGTGTACCTGCATGGAGGGGAGCACCGCCTCCTGCTTCCCGTGGGAATGTTCTCGCAGTGCTCAGCAGGAGAAAAGTGTCTCCTTGGTGCAGCGCGAAGGGAAGGCTGGGAAGCCTACTCAGTGTGTGCAGCACCACCTCACACGCGTGGGCAGGCTGCAGCAGACCAGTTCTCACTGCAGTGCACCCAAGGAGACAGCGGGAGAGAAGGCCAGCTCTGCTGCCAACCACTCACAAGGCCACACCTGGCTGCCCAGCCGCCGTCCCTGCTGGGCCTTCTCTCAATTACCTGTTTTCCTCCCTGGGTCTCGGGCCCCCTAGAGCTAAGTGGCAGCTAGGATTGTAGTTGTCTCTTAACTTCAAATCACTCCATTAAGTGCCAAGGCCCAGTAATCTAAGAATGAGATACTTAAAATATGAACAGCACCGACTTAAGGAACTTGAGTTTTTGTTTTCTTTTGAGATAGGGTCTTACTGTATAGTCCAGACTGGCCTGGAACTCAGTGTAGCCCAAGTGACCCTCCTGCCTCAGCCTCCAGTGCTGGGTGTGCACCAGCATGGCCAGCTTCACTTGAGCTCTGACTGCCTCCTTCCCCAAGTGTGGAGATGCAGGGTAACAGCAGCAGACCACAGCCAGGGTTGGGCTCCAACGCCACTTCGAGGAGGGCTCCAAGGGGACTTAGTTGCAGCCACGCTGCTGAGAGGAGAGGGCTGTCGGGAGGACCTGTGGCAGCTGCTCGGGTCCCAGTGCTGGCCGCAGACGTGGCCTCCCATCTGCCAGCTTCTGGCTCTCCCGGCCTCCCGCACTCTTCAGATGGAGAAAGGCCAGGCGTCCTCGTGTGCGCTGACTGCCTCTCTTCCGGGCCTCCTGTCTGCAGGCCTGGTCTGTAGTAGGCGAGCAGCCAGCTTCCTTGCCCTGCTCCGGACTCCTTCAGCACTTTGTTCCATGACAGGCTTGTGTTTCAGACAGATATGCAGTTTGTAGGCACAGGTGCACCCAAGGTCACAGGGTGGCCTGGCCGCAGCCCTTCTCCGGGGCATCCGGGCCTCTGTGCACCAGGTTTGTACGTCTGTAGTTTTGGCTGAACATGAAAGGAACACAAAACTACTGTACTGAGTGCACACAGACTTCTCTCCTGGCCTTTATCCCACAAACAGGACGGCGTCAGTGGCTGTCTATACCGCAAGGGGGTTAGCAGTCAGGAGGGAGGTGTGGGTCTCTGCACACACGGCAGCACTTCTGTAAGGGGCCTGGGCGTCCAGGGATTGCAGACCCATGGGGGACTCTTTGCACAGACTCCAATGAGGCAGGGCCCAGCCACGCAGCATGCGGCCACACTCACTCCACGCAGGAACAAGCTGTGAGCCCTCATTTTCTGTGTTGTCTCCACGACGCTGTGTGCTCAGGGACCGGGGCAGGTGTTTGAGAGTTTTGCAACCTACATTAGGTTCGGGGTTTTTTTCCACAAACAGGAGCCACTTTCCCCCACCCTGCCTACCAAGCTTTTATCTGGCCACCAGTAACAGCCATTTATTTTAATCATAGCCCAAATAAAATATCATTAGGAAAGAAGTAGGCTCCAGAAATCCCATGTGTGTGTCTCTGAAGTGTCTGCCTTTGTCTTCTTGCTTTCTTTCCATTGCTCATGCCGTCTGGGCCGCCCGCCTTTTCATTAAGCTTGACAATTTCCAGGGTAGACGGAAGGAGCATCGGAGTACTCAGGGCCTCGCCAGCTGTGTTCGCCTCAGTGCCGAGTGAAGCCGTCCCTTGGCTGTAGGGAGAGCAGTCTTGCGCCTGTCCCTGCTGGTGGGGACAGTGTGGCTGTCCCGCTGGATCCTCAGTAACAGCATGTCGTTTGGTTCTGTTCCAGAGTTCCCTGAAGAAAAGAGGCAGTCGGGAAATGTACAAAGAGAAGAAAACCTTCAGCCAGGTAAGCAGGCCTTCGTGCTAAGGTTACCTCTCCTCAACAGGAAGCGGTCACATTTGGGAATTTTGGTGAACAAGTACTAGGTTTGCCTTCAAAGCATTCAGAGAAACACGAGCTGCCAGAGCATTGTGACTCATTCCCAGCTCCATGGGGTGAGCCTTCTCTTTGCAAAGCTACGCTCCTTCCTCTGGTTTCTCTCTTGCGCTGAAAGGTAGAGGTCTCTGGGAAGAACAGACTGGCTTTATGTGAAACCAGAGAGGTGCAGTCTTGTCAGGCGAACGCTCACCCAGCCTTCATGTCATCACACAGGAAAACGAGTCACGGGAGGGCCGGGGCCTTGGCGAGCTGTTGTGTTTTGGGGTTTTGCTTTTGGATTTTGGGGGTCTGTGTGTGTGTGCCTGTGTTTAATGTGCAATTTTGACACTGCCTTGGTTGTTCTGATGGAAAAGACAAGAGGGGAGAAGACTGTAAAAGCTCAGCTCTGTCTGCACACACAGTGTGTGTTCTTCAAAGCTATTTTGGTTTTTCTGAAAAGTTTAACTGGATTCCTCTCTCCCTCAACCCTTTTCGAGTTGCTGCTAGTGTCAGGTGTTGGGGGAACAGGGGTGTTGCTCCCTGGACTCTGAGCACACAGTAACGAGAGACGCCAGAGTCTGGGTGCCTGAGCTGCCTGCCCCAGCACCCACACGCCTCAGGGCCTTCTGATCCCCTCTGGTTTCCCCATCCTCCAACCTCCGGGTCCCCAGAGAGTCCTTTGAGGAGGCCGCGTGCGAGCGTGAGCGGCGGGAATGTGACGTCCCCTCCACCTCCGCTCCCTGGCCTCATCCAGGTGTCCCCTGCCCGGTGCCAGGCACTTTCACCCTCCCAGGCTCAGGATAGGTCCCTACTTTGCCAGCTCTTGAGCAGCAGAGAGCTTTGCCTGTGCTGGGGAAAGCAGCCGCCCAGGGGCCACAGTTCTGCTCTCTGGTGCAGGCGCCAGGCCCTGGGTGTGGAGCTCCCTCTGCCTGCCTGCAGAGTGAGTGAGAATGGAGTTTCTGTTCAGCAGGAGGCTGGAGCTGAGTGCCTCCGGAACTGCAGGTTGCCCACCAAAACCCAAAGGAAGCCTGCACCCCGGCGCAAGGCAGGCACGCGGCTGTCAGTGCTGGGGTGCTGGCTACATGGCAGCCTTGCAAGCCAAAGAATATATAGTGGCGGCGTTATATTTCTGTTGCTTGACAAGGCCTTCCGGCTGGAGGTAACGGTGCTGGCCCTGTGTGTCTGCCCCTTGCCGAGCTCGCCTCTCTGAGCTTGCCTCTCTGTGCGGTGGGAAGTGTTCCCTGTAGAGATTGTCACACAGCCCTCCTGAGCTGTCTGGGGGCTGTGTACCCTACACTTAGGCTCGGCCTGGACCTCCTCTAGGGTCTGGGCGGGTTCCAAAGTCGTCTTCTTTTTGTTTTTTGAGATAGGGTCTTGCCCTGTAGCTTAGGCTGGCCTTGAACTCACTCTGTAGCCCAGATTGGCCTCTGACTCACTGCAGTCCTCCTGCCTCAGCCTCCCGAGTGCTGGCATAACAGGCGTGCACCAAGGCTGCTAGTTTCCAGAGTCTCTGGTTACGCGCTGAGGCAGGTTTCCAGCCTCCTGCCAGCTGAGCTGCAGCTGTGATTCCCATCTTTGTAGGAGCAGACAGGCCAGACTCAGCTTCTCCAGGGCCCTGGGCTCCGTGACCTCAGGGGGAGTCCATCCCCCTTTCCCACACATGCTCCCTGGTCTTCAGCTCTGCTTCAGCCCTGGTGGTGGGTGGCACAGTGCATGCACAGGCGTGGGTGGGAGTGACAGCGTGCTCGGCCCACTAGCGCCCCCCCCCCGCAAAGCTTCTTTCTTAGGGAACTAGAAGACTGGGTGTTTTGTTACCCTTGGGTAACCTGTGAATCCATCATGCCCAGGTGCGTGTGGAGTTGTGTGCGTCCTTGGCCTCGGTCTGGGCTCAGGAGATGGGAAGTGGTGCTGGTGGTCTTGTGGGCCTGGGTGGTGGGGAAAAAGTGAGGCCCGGGGTGTCAGGAGGCCGGGGGACTTAGCATCTGGAGCCCTGTGGTGTCCCAGGGGCTTCTCAGCTCCCTGTAAACTCCTTTCTTTCATGTGAACCACAGAGACCTGCCGGTGGATTTCAATTTCTTGCACATCTTTGCTTTACAAAAAGGTGGAAATGTGCTTGTGATTCTACTTTAGAAAGTTATGAGGAGCAGCACATCTATCTCGGGCACAGAATAGCTGCTCTGTGAATGTTTGCTGAAAGGATGGATGGACGAACAAAGGAGCAAGCAAGCTTTTCCTTCGGTTTGGGTCTAAACACGCTGGGTGTTTCACCGCTCTTACCATCTGGGCTGGCCTTTGTGTACAAGGTTACCACCCCAGCATCGGTACCAGCCGCTTTGCCCAGTGGTTGAGTAGGGTCAGCACCCTTAGCTCCAGATTCTCCCAGAAACCCCCTTATGTTTGTCTACCCGAACCCAGCGCAGATCCTTAATGTGCTCAGTTGCACTTATGGGTTACTGTCCTCCTATGCCCAGGAAAATGAGAGCCACTGACTCCTTCCACCAGTGTTAACTGCGTCCAGACAAAGCCGGCTCCGGGGCCAGGGGCGCTGGTTCACCATTCAGCTCCTGCTGTGACCTGGGGCTCAGGGTGGACTGGGGAGCAGGTTCATCATGACCAGAGACGGTGGGGAGCAGAGCTCGGGTGCTGGGCAGTGTGTCCATCCCCGGGCTTGGTGGGGCACAGCGGTGGGGGACATCACCCCTTGCTGGCAGTCATATGCAGGGCTCACTCCCCACTTCCCACGGCCTTTTCCCGAGCTTCCTCTGTATCTCCGCCCCTGGTTACGCAGTGAGGGAAGAGAGCTGGGAGGCGCCGTGGAGGGCATTGGTCCTCCTGTCAGCAGGGCACTTGCTCCGGTGCGGGCCGAGCCTGGGCTGCCGTAGGCAGCTTGTCTCAGAGCCACTGGTGACAGCCTGCAGCGGACACCTTTGCTGACTGCTCCATCCTCCCCATCGGCCCTTGGGGATTCTGGTAGTCAGAGGAATGACCCATGAAACGGCCACTGCCCCATTCCCGTCCACGAAGCGTGAGTCATACATCATTTTTTAAGTCCAGGACGGGGTCCATGCTGTGTCAAGGCAGGAAGGCTGTGTGGGGAAGGTACTGTTGGCGTCCTGCTTGGCCCAGAAAGCACCTTCTGCCCTCCATAGCCTGCCTTGGACTCTCCCGGGTCCTGTGGTGCCCCGGTGGGACTCCACCTAGGACAGCTCCTCTGGCTGGAGACACTCTCTGTCCACCACGTGGCTCCCTGCCTTGAGCCTTGAGTTTTACTGCTGTGTTGCAGTAGCTGAAGGAGAGGAACAGCACCCAGGGCTCTGAAGAGCCCTTGATAGCAAGAGGCTGGCATGGCCAGGTTTCTAGCTTTGGGTTCCAGCAAGTGCTCCCTGCCAGGGCTCAGTACTGACACGGCCCCGGGCTTCCAGAGCCCTCTCCTGCCCGTCGCCTCAATGTATTGTCCAGAGTTCATCCTTCTGGTTCCAGGGGAGCGGCTTACCCTGCCTCGGGGACATCAGCCCTTGCTGTGTGGCTGGGCTCAGCCCCGGGGCTGCGGGCCTTCCTCCTTCCTGCTGGCTCCGTGTGGTGCCCTGGAGGTCTTGCCCCAGCCTCTGGTTGCACAAGACCTCACCGCAGGGTCCTGGTGTCTCTTGTAGGTGCTGGTGATGGACCAGTTTGGATCTGCACTGTTACCCAAGGCCACGAAGTACCTAGGGGTGCTGGGTTTCATAACCTGCGTGGTGGCTTTCACATGCATGCTCTCTCCGGAATTAGCCCTTCAGTTTCTCTGTTTCACAGTTTGTTCTGTGATAAAGCACCATGTGCCAGGCCTTTCGCAGATGCGGGCCCCGGTCACCGTAACTTGGCAGCAGTGCCGAGGGACGATAGGTGCTGTGTTTGTGTACACGCTGGGGGTGAGGTGTGAGGGGACATCAGAAGCAGGCCTCTGGCATTTCCAGTAATACGTCTCCCGGGCTGCTCTCTCCTGGCAGGACGACAGTGCTGACCTGAAGTGCCAGCTTCAGTTTGCCAAAGAGGAGGCCTCCCTGATGCGCAAGAAGATGGCCAAGCTGGGCAGGGAGAAGGACGAGCTGGAGCAGGAGCTGCAGAAGTACAAGGCCCTCTATGGGGACGTGGACAGCCCGCTGCCCACAGGGGAGGCTGGCGGCCCCCCCAGCACGCGAGAGGCTGAGTTGAAGCTGCGGCTCAAGCTGGTGGAGGAGGAAGCCAACATCCTGGGCCGCAAGATTGTGGAGCTGGAGGTGGAGAACCGGGGCCTCAAGGCGGAGATGGAGGACCTGCGGCTGCAGCAGGAGCAGGAGGGAGCCGGCCGGGACCACGCACCCAGCGCCCCGCCCCCGCCCTTCGGGGACTCCCTGGATTCCTGTGCGGAGCTGCGCCGGCACCTGCAGTTTGTGGAAGAGGAGGCCACGCTGCTGCGGAGGTCCGTCTGTGAGATCGAGGCCCACAACCAGCAGCTGACGCGGGAGCTGAGCAAATTCAAGTTCGAGCCCTGCCCGGAGCTGGGGTGGCGCAGGGACAGCCTGAGCAAGAGCAGCATGGCCCCCCTGCAGGAGGAGCTGCGGTCGGCCAGGCTGCAGATCAGCGAGCTCAGCGGGAAGGTGCTGGAGCTGCAGAGCGAGAACTTGGCGCTGCTGTCGGACGCCCACCTCGGGCTGCAGCCCCCAAGCCCCCGGGACAGC
>NW_022900942.1:66536597-66565593 GCF_012274545.1 Fukomys damarensis
CCCAAGGACACGGAGCTGCTGGCCGCCCTGCAGCTCGAGGCCCGACAGCTGGAGCGCACCATGGAGAGGCTCATCAGTGACACCGACAGCTTCCTCCAGGCGGAGGGCGAGAGGGGCCCCGGGGGCCGGGACGAGCCCCTGCTGCTGGGCACCGTCCGCGGCAGGGTGAAGGCCTTCCAGAAGGAGCTGCGTGCCTTCCTGGAGCAGGTGACCCGTCTCAGGGACGGCCTGTCGCCCCCACCCCGCCTCACAGAGTCAGCCAGCTTCCTGTCCACTGTGAGCTCCGTGTCCCGGGACTCCCCCCTCGGGAACCTGGGGAAGGAGCTGGGCCCAGACCGGCAGGTAAGGGGGCTCCCGGCCTCGCCCCGCCGCTCCGCCCTGCTCCTCCTCCTCCTGCTCGCTGGCCCGGCTGCTCTGGGGCTCGCGCTGCTCACGGCTGCCTGGCTGTGACCTCAGACCTGCACTGTACCACAGCCTCCTCCGCGCCAGCCACACCTGTGCTCTTGGCTGGGTTCCCGTTTGCTTCTGAGCTCTCATGCACTTCCCGCCTCTTCCTCCGTCCTCCTGTGTTGTTTCTAACCACGCTGCCGCTCAGTGGTTTCTCCACCTCTCCAGACACAAAGCTCAGTACGCTGTGGCCCCAGGGATTCGCTCGGCCCGGCCTGGCTCCTTTCCTGGTGTTGCAAACCCCCGGCCGCCCCGCTGAAGAAGCACTGAGGCAGAGTTTAAGACAGCGCCGGCTCCTCTCGCGGGCAGGATGGGCAGCAGACGCACTGCTGATGCCCACCCCTCCGGGTTTAGTGTCCAAGGTGCGCAGTGCAGCCCTAGGGGCCCGGGCTACCCTCTTCACTGGAGATAAGGTGGGATGGGCACAGAGCCCCTCTGAGAGAGAGAGAGACAGACAGACAGACAGAGAAAGAGGCCCGTTTTGCTGAAAAGTCACTGCTGCCGCAGCCCTGATGCCCAGGGCCATGTCCTGTCCTGTCTGGACCTGGGCCACGGCCGCCCTGCCCGGATGGGGCTTGTGCTGCTTCACCACACGCAAGGAAGGAAGAGCCCGCCACGTGCCCGCTGCTGTGTGCTTGCGGTTGAGCTGCCCTGCGTCCCCCACTGCATGCGCCCGTCACCCAGTCTGCACTGCCCTCGCCTCCCTCTGCTTCCGGTGGTTCCTGCACATCTGCACATCTCCCCTCTCGTGCTGCTGTGTTCAAGCCACTGTCCCTATTTCTGCTTTTCTCGGCTGGTAGTTTTTTCCGGCCATCTACTTTGTCTGTTTTTGTCTTCTTTACCATCCACCCTTTGGCTCCTTGGCCTTTGTTTTTTTGTTTAAAATTAAAATTAAAAAAACCAAACAAACCCACATCCCTCCCCTGCCCTCACAGTCCAGACTGAGAGACCAGCCAGAGCGGCGGCTGGGGCCCGACCGAGGGGATGACCGCGACAGCCCACACCTCCGCACTGCACAGGAGCTACACTGCCGGGCGGACGGGGACGCCGGGAGCCACCGGCCAGGAGGCCAGAGCTGCTTCAGTCCCGAGGTCAGTGCGGGGCCGCGTTACCTCCCCATGCCATGTGGCCGCCCTCAGAACCTCTTTCCTGCGCCAGGGGCTCGGGGAACAGGGCAAGGCTCGAGCCAGACACACATCTGCTGGGAGTGTGTGCTGTGCACGTGTGTGGCCCCTGCGTGCCTAGCTGTGAGCGGGGTGTGTGACGGATCCAGGAGAAAGCAGGGAGGAGAGCCAGGTGGGATCTTCCCTAGTCTGGAAGAAGCTGTCCTTGGTTCTTTGTCGCCTGTGTCTCGCGTGACCCACTCCGTGGAGTCTGGGGACCCTGCTCAGGTCTGCGGGCATGATCCACTCCGCACCTGTGGCAGCAGCTGTCTTCTTTGCCATGGCAACCCTGTGTACACAAAGCCACAACCACTTGCATGGGTACTGCTGTCCCATAAGAGGGGTGCTCTGAGACCGAAGTAACCCCATGCAGATCAAAAAGATATCCCCGGCTGGGCGTGGTGGCGCACACCTGTAATCCCAGCACTCGGGCAGCTGAGGCAGGAGGATCACTGTGAGTTCGAGACCAGCCTGGGCTACACAGTGAGTTCCAGGTCGGTCTCAACTACACAGTGAGACCCTGTCGCAAAAAAAAAGAAAAAATGTCCCCAGGTCACTGGCAGGAGGAGAGCAGCTGGCCACCCCAGCGTCAGCCCTGAGTGCCAGAGCACAGGGTGAGGGACAGGTGGGGACTGTCATAGCCAAAGGGGACAGAAACTCACCCTGCAGCAGAGCCAGGTAGTTTGCTGAGGCAGTGGAGCCCCAGGGCCCTGCAGAGTGTGAGTCCCCGACCCTGCCCAGAAGAGCCGGGGTGGCTCTAACTTGGAGCTGTCCCTGCCCCATGAGAGCACATCACTCTCTGCCTTTATTCTGCATGCGCGAGAACTTGAAATTCACCCATGAAAAGCTCATGAAAGACAAGTGTTCAGGAGCTTCTCATGCAGCCCCTCATCCTTGATGTACCTAGAGAGAGGCCAGGCCCACCAGGGCAGGTGGCAGCCGGGTTCCCACCCCAGAGGGAAGCACACCTGCTCCCACGGATGTGACCAGAGACGCCCCACGCAGCAAGCCCCAGGAGCAGGCGGAACCTGGGGGAGCCACAGCCAGCAGGGTGCCCAGAACTTACACTCTCCGGACACGGGTCCGTCTGAGCTTGAGCCCCCAGTGTTCTCTCCAGAGTCGTAAGTCAGGAGGTCCTAGGTTGGATACCACAAGTAAAATGGAACAGCAAGGATCTGGGGGCCTTGTTTAGTGAGACGGCACCTTCTGCCTGCGGAGCCTGCGCAGGAAGCACCTTGCCCGCCCCCACGCCTGCCCACCACCTGCATGCACACCTTCTCCAGGATGCGGGCTGCAGGGCGTCACAGACTCTGGGATAACGTTTCCTGCAGCACATGTGACCCACATCCAGGACAGAAACCTTAGGAAGATTCTAACCCAGCTGTGCACTGAGCTCTAGGCAGCGGGGACCCCGGAGCCCCGGTGCTGTAGCTCCCATCTCTGGGAGTCTCCAGGGTGAGCACCGCCCCGCCCTGGCCTCTTGTGGCTGTACGTGGACAGTTCTCAGAACCAAAGAGCTGTTGAGTGAGGCAGCACTTTATGAAGCACCCAGTGTGTGTGACGCAGGTGGACGACACAGAGTGCTCCAGGTGACCCTGGCATCAGTGGCGTAAACAAAGAAAACATTATGAACTTACACAGAAGAGAAGCAGCAGCTTCTCGGTTTCCATTTGTGGAACGCCTTCCATGTGTTTGGCCTTGAACGTTTTTATTTTTGGTGGCAGGACAAAAACGTTATTTTATAAGATTGAAGTGTCTTAGCCAGCGTATAACAACGATTGTTACCGATGGTAAGCCAGTGGCAGCAGTAATAACAGACACCACTGAGGAGCGAACGGGAAGGCCCGTTCTTACACACAACTCATTTTCAGAAGAGGCCAGGAAGGGGTAGCTTCCTGCAAACATCCGACCCAGTCCTGCACCTGCGCAGAAATCAGCTGCTTAAAAACTAAACTGGACTCGGACAAGTGTGTGTGGTGCCTATTGCCTTCGGTAGGTGCTGGCACCATGCCCACGCTGTGCCCAGCTCTGCCCTGCGGTCCCCTTGAAATCTGCTGAGAGCATCACATTTGTCCAGAGCAAGCTGTGCTGGAGTATTTCACATGGAATGTGCAGGCATCTTAAAAATAGTTCTGAATGAGAAGTGGCCCAGCGTGGACCCTGCTCAGATTTCACATAGAAGAGAAGCCATGCCTGAGTCCCGAAGATTGAGTTTCTGCATCAGAAATCGCAAAGAGCTCTTCTCCCTCGTTCCTCCTTTGATTCCTCCATGGTGGAAGCCCTCGAACATCTGCCGTCCCTCGAGCCCTGCTGTGAAACGCCAGTCACCATAAAACCCGTGACACTAATCCCAAGCGTCGGGCCATGTGTATGACCCACCTGTTCTGCATTTGAAAAAGGTGGCAGCCCTGGCAGGACGAGGTGGGACCAACCAGAAACAGTCTCGGGAAAGCAGCTGCCAGCATTACAGCGACTCGCTGTTTATTAAGATAGAGACCCTGGCTTCTCCGTGTGGACGGTTATGAGACACTGTCTCTGGAGATGGTCAGGAGATGAGTAGGGTGGGCTGCGGCCTTGTGGGGCGTGGGTAGTGGTTTCAGGATGCTGGCATGGCAAGGTGCCTGATACCAAGATGAATGTCCCAACGAACAGCCTGGGGAACAAGAAAGTGGCATTTGTTGAAATAAACTGCCCTTGCTAAGGGGTCAGGCAGATCCATTCATTGTGTAGTCGGCATCTTAGGTAAGTGAGTGGGGTTGTTCACAGCCGCATCTTTTGGGGATCCGGTGTTTTGTGTGATGACGTTCCCCGATGTGTGTGATTGTGGTGGCCATGTGACAGCCGGGTGCACTGCAGACTGGACCTTCGGCCACTGTGTTTGTGTTGTGTGCCTTGTAACACTGGAGTGACTCGGGTATCCCGGTGAGTGAGGAGTAGCTATCCCAGGAGCTTTACTCCTGTGCTAAGAACTGGAACCCCGCGGACACTGAGGTTCCGGGAGATCAGCAGGACCTGAATGCTTCTGTCCCCACAGCCGCTCTGGGGCCTCCGTGGGGAAATGGGACCCCTGGCAGGACCACCTCAGGGTACCTTGTGGGTCCCATACCTGGACCCCTCCTCTGTGCGATTCTCGCAGGTCAAGTGATGCTGAAGTATGAGGCTCTGTTGATTATTTAAAAGAAGAACATTCAGATATTTATTAATACAAAAACAGGTAGAGCGTCCCTAACCCAAGACCATCACCTCCAAATCCTCAACACTTTGAGCACCTACAGGACTTTTTGAGTGGAAAATCCAGTACCCTAAAACTTGGATTCATGCACAAAATGGTTAAAAAACATTGCACAAATTTACCTGCAGGCTATGTGTATAAGGGGGCGTACAAAACACAAGTGAATTTTGTGTTTAGACTTGGGTCCATCTTCCAGACACCTCATTTGTTATGCAAATAGTGCAGAACCCAGGACAGTCCAAAGCCCTAAACATTCCAGCCCCAAGCACTTTGGTGAAGGGTTATGCAACGTGTATGCAGAGACTGCGTTGCTCTTTGCTCTTCTTAAGAAGTGAGCTGGATGGGAACATCTGTTTTGTCATCTAACGATAGGACGCTTGGACCGGTCCCTACTGTCTGAACGTGTGGAGTTCACAGTTTGAATTTGCAGAGTAACATGTGACCAAAAAGCAAAGCTGGAAGGTCCCCTGAAAACATCCTGCAGGAGCCAACCCTGGCAGGGCAGGGCAGTTTCTTGACTGTCCTCATCCCAGTGACTGGACAGTGCCCAACTCACTATTTGCTGAGTAAAATGGGTGAAACACAAAACACCCTTTTGTCAGAGAGCTGAGGTAGGGAGCTCCCCAAGGGCTGGGATTTGTGCAGAACTGAAGACATTGGCAGTCCCTGGCTGTGGGAGTGAAGGAGGGGTGGTTACAGTGTTGGTAATCAGAAATGTCTGTGGTGCCACGGGACAGGAGGCAGGGACTTGGGCCCAGCACCGATGGGGAAGGAAAGTGACAAACAGGAGAAATGTTTTTGCTCCTGGCTGCCAGGGAGCAGAGAGTCACCACAACCCTGGCCACACAGCGTGGGCTCTGGGCTGCAGTCGCGGGAGCCACAGTAGCCCCCACATGGGCTTTGCACTGGTACCAGGTGGGGTCCCTGCGTCCCCAAAGACAGGAATCCGTATTACACAGCCGCCTTCTCCAAGCCCGAATGGGGCATATTCTCAACTGAATGCTGGCTGAGACCATAGATAACTAACGGCTCGCTGAAGATGAGCTCACAACAGAGAATTTCAAACACAGCATCGAAAAGCGGCCACCCGGAGCTGGCACACAGCAGGACACAGCACTCAGAGCTTAAGATAAGAGGATTGTCAGACAGAACCTACAGTCAGTGCATTTAGCACATGTGATAAAAGATAAGTTGCAGCCATAAAAGACTGTGCACGTTGTGTCTGTAGTGTGTATTAGTCTGTTTGCAGTTCATCATGATCACCTTCCTCGTGGGGAATGGGTACACGTGTGTGACACGTCTTCGTTCTCCTGCGTCCCTCCCTCCAGCTCTTGGTCCCCCTGTGCAGAAGATCGCTCTCTCATTTCCTGTCACCCGTCTTTTATTCTGCTTTTGTTTATACTTTGGGTTTCTTCTATAAGAGAAACCATATAAAATTTAAGCTTGTGTGTGTGATTTATTTCACTTAATATTATGTTCTCAAGGAAGACTACACACATTTAAAACATAATCAAATAGACCTTTTTGACGTGAAAAATTGGTCATTGGGGTAGATTCAACATGTAGACAAACACCTGTTTTCAGAGAGGCGCCCATGTAGAAGATGACATCAGGATCTAATGACCAGCAAGTCATAGAAGGTGTTCAGTGTTCTCAGAAGCTTTGAGTTTCGTAAAGTAGGAAGAGTTGCAACCTCTGGCTTCAGAAGTTCTACCCGAAGCTGACAAACTCCCAGCGTGTCTCAGCTCTCCATTCTGCAATCCAGGGAGGGCTCGCCCTGTGCTCTCCTGCCTTTCCTGCTTGTGGGGTCAGGCCCTCGGTGTGACACCTAAGTCCCCTCAGACCAGGCAGAGCGGTGACCACAGGGCAATGGAGTAGCGGGTTGGGGGGACAGCCAGCCGGTGGATGACGGTTTCCGTGGCAGCGATCCACTCTGATGCCCAGTTTTATGAATCACCTGTGTTTGCGTATCACAAAACGTCAGGCCCCAATTTTAACAGTGCCTGAGAATTTGTGTGACAGTGTTTCCACCTCTGGAAAACATTTTATTTCAAAAGTAACGACTGTGACCTCTCTTCTGTGCCCATTTGGGAGTAATCACACAGATTCCTTCGCCTCTTTTAAACCTTGGTTTAGATCTTCTTGGCAGTGTGTGCCACTGAGGCTTGAGGGCAGGTGACTGCTCGGGGGCAGCTCTGTCGCCTGAGCACCCAGGGCCACCCTGCTGGGATTGGGCGAGCATCTGGGCTCATGAGTTGTGCAGTCAGAGACCCCGTGTGGCTTAGGGAGCGGATCTGACAGGCAGACCATGATGGGCAGTGGCTCGACCCAGGTCACGTAGAGGTCCCCACTCCTGGTGCATCTGGAGGCCACCGTAGTGGCAGGGATCCGGCAGGTGCTGCAGCTCCCTTCCCTCGAGTGGCCGAATGGTTGCAGTGGTGGCTGAACTCAGGCCCTGGGTCCCCACGCAGCTGCTTCCCCTCCTGGGTGGGAGCCGAAGGGGCTCCTGGGACGTCCGCAGTCACTCCACTGCTGCAGCCTGTGCGCGTCGCTCCTTGTGTCTCTGCTTGTGCCACTGTCTGTCCTGCGTCGTCACCCGGCTGACATTCTCGCTTCCACTAAAGCCCTTCCTTTGTCCCACCGGTAGCTCAGGGGTCCCCCCGTTTTCCCCAAGCAGAGTGTATCGATAGAGGAGCTTCAGGGCCAGCTCGCACAGGCGGCCAGACTGCGGCAAGAGGAGACAGAGACACTGACGGACAAGATCCGGAAGGTAAATACACATGCGGAGCCCAGCACAGCTCTTCTCAGGCCGCAGAGCCCCTGTCTGTGCTGGGCACGGTGGCACATGCCAGTGAGGAGGCTGAGGCAGGAGGAACGCAAGTTCCAGCCCAGCCCAGGCAACTTAGTGACTTAGTGAGTCCTGCCTCCAAATAAAAAATAAAAATGGGGTATGGATAAAGCTCAGTGCGAAACCCAGGGTTCAGTCTTCGGTACTGGGGGGAAAAAAGCTGTCTTACCAAGTACAGGTGCCAAGGCTACCAGGCACGTGGGATCCCACCACCCCTCTCAGATCTGCCCCCTCGTCTGGGGGCGTTCTGCAGACACCCAGGACCACACACTCACCCAGCCTTGCAAACACTGTGTTCTCCTCCACTGTACAGATAATAAAGCTGAACTCACAAAGCAGGCACAGTAACAGATGTGCAGCAGTGACACAGCAGAGCCACTATAATGGTAGAGCATTCTTCAAAGCTTGTGAAATGGCTATTTTTGGCATTTCCAGTTTGATACTTGGGGCTGAGTGACCACGGGTAGCTGAAACCACAGCAAGCAAACCCATGGGCACAGGATGACTGTGCATTGTAGTCCCAGGAGAGTCTTGTCTATATCTAGCCATCCCTGCAGCAGAACCAGCCACAGCTGACCAAGCAGGGGCCTTCAGTCCAGCTGTACAGGCAGTATGACTCACCCAGGTGCTTGTAAAAAGTGAAAATCTGACAAACATTGGCTCACTCTTAACTGTTGTCTTCAAAACACTGCTACTGCTGGGGCAGAGGCAGCGAGCGCTTCCGGCTGCTCCAGAGTATATGTTGCAGGCTGATCGCCCTTTTCCCACTAGGTCTGTCCCTAGAGTTCCTGGTGACAGTGTCTTCAGGTGCAGGCAGTCTGGCCCAGCATCCCACCCTGTGCGCACATCTGATTTAAGTTGTATACTGATCTCCAGGTTCATCCTTGCTGTCCCTCTTCTCCCCACTGTGTGTTCTAAACAGAGCTGTGTGTTTAAAGCAAAACAAAGCAGCCTTCCTTGAGCAGTGCACCGTGCTGTTGCAGTGTCCAGGGATTGCTTCTGCTACGAGCGAGTGCAGTATGCATGTGACCGGGGCCACCAGGGTCTAAGTGGGTCACCGCCGATTAGGCATCGCTTGCTGCCCCTTGAGGCTTATGGAGTAGCAGAGCTGAAACCCCCATGTGCCTCTGCCTGCCTTTCCCAGGAGGTGCACGCCCCTTTCCAGACTGCACCTGGAGGTTAGATCATCCTTAGCAGAGGGAAGAACCGTGTTATGCAAAAGAAATTCCTAATTAGAAACTGTTCTGGCATCACACCACACAGTGCTGGGCGGCAAGTTCGTTGCTGGAGAGGCTGCTGGGAAGTGGGGGTCTGGAGTCCCGGGGAAGGGGTGTGCAGAGGAAGGGACTTCAGTTCTGCAGGCTGTTCACAGTGGAGGGGACGCTGTCCCCTGATGTCTCCAGGGCCAGTCCCGAGGTCAGGTCGTGCGTGGAGGAGCAGAAAGGGCCAGGGAGTGCTGGGTACTGCACGTGGGGATGAGCACGACCCTCACATGGCACCCTTTGTCCCACACCTGTCAGCGCCTCCGGAAGGAGCTGTGTTGTCTTTGTGTTGCCCCAAGGAAGTTGAGGCTTCTCGCTGAGTCAGAGTGGAGACACCAGGTTTCCACGTGTCCAGCCGTCCCACCCTGAAACCCCCGGGAAGAGCGGTGGTGGGACCCACGGGGCTCCTGACACATGGCAGAATCACCACTCGGTGTCCTCCCAGCCCGAAACCTCACACCGGGCAGGTGTCACGCAGCTGCTGTGACAACACACAGTCCCCGCGCCTTCCTGGAGCCTCTGCCGTGGCCTCACTGGCCTTCGCTGCCACCAGGCCGCTGGCGTCCCCAGCACCTGCACACAACCCAGAGCTTCAGGGGGAAATCTCTGCCTTGCTCTTCGGGTGTGTGAAGTGAGGAGAGACCCATGGTACAGATGAGACTGCTGTTCTAGCCCCTTTTTGGTATGTGAAACAGAAACCTTCAATCTTGTGTATCACTTTAGTACAATAGATTTTATCCTTGTACCTTATCTGAAAAATAAGATGTAATTTGCTCCTCTTTGTTTAATTAGAATGAACACTTACTAATTCATGCACGAAAGAAGGCTGAAGTGTTTTAAAAACAGTATCCTAGCCAGGCACGGTTGCACTCACCTATAGTCCAATGCCTGGGAAGCTGAGGCAGGAAGATCACTTGGGTCCAAGAGTTCGAGGCCAGCTAAATAACAAGAGCCCTATTTCTCAGAAAAGCAAAATGCAGGAGCTTGACATTGAGCTGGAAGATACTTCTTAATCTGCAGTGCTTTTGTGTCCCTAGGAGAGAGGTCCATCTGAGAGGATGCTAGGTCCATGGTATGGGAATGGGTTGTCCACACTGGGGACGAACTCCCGCCGCGCTCGGCTCTCAGGGGCCTCTCTCCTCCCTCCTGTCAGCTCCCAGTTCTCGTCTGTGAGGGGCCTAGAAGGCGCAAGGGTGGGGCACACCCGTGCGCCCAGCCCAGGCACAGGGGACGTGGGACCTGCTTCCGTGGTGGTCGGTCCCGTGTCAGCCACTTGTCCAGGAAGCAAGGGCTAGAGACGGCACCAGCCACCGTGAGGACGCCTGCAGTGGCTGTGCGGGCTCTGGCCCAGTCACCCCGCCCCGGGCGCTGGCTTGCACAGCTCTCGCAGGGTGGTGCGAGGGGCTTGGTCGTGCCTGGGGCCCCGACTGGGTGTGGGCGGCAGGTGGAGTGGCCGCCTGTCACCCTCTCTGTTCCCCTCAGATGGAGGAGGAGCACCTGTACGTGCTGCGCTGGAAGGAGCTGGAGATGCAGAGCCTGGCGCTGCAGAGCACGCTGCACGCACGCACCTGGGGCGAGGAGCGGACGCTGCTACAGCAGGAGCTGGGGGTGCTGAGGCAGAGCATCTTCCTCTTCTACGTCAAGCTGCGGTGGCTGCTGAAGCACTGGCGGCGGGCGAAGCAGGCAGGCAGCGGGGAGGACTGTGCCGAGGTAAGGCCCGAGCTCCGGTTCACACTGGCCTCTCTCGGTGCCACGCCCACAAAGCCTGAGGTCCTCCTGCCTGTTTGGGTCAAGGCACGGGATGTGTGAAAACACTCACTCCGCTGCCCTTGGATTCAGCTCCGAGTGCGCCCTGGTCCATGACTCCATCATGGGACCGTTGTGCTGCCGTCTCCTTTGGTGCTGGTTTCTTACTGCCTTGTTGTCATCCCAGGCCCTTTCCCGTCTCTTCCAGCCTTGCTGGTTTGTAGGCGCTGCTTCCAAAGCCTTCGTGCCACCCCACCCCACTTCAGTTCACATCCCCACGCCAGAGTCACACTCCCCGACCCCCTGCATGATCTTCCCATTGTGTCTCAGGCCCCAGCAGGTGACAGCGGCGGTGACAGCAGTGACCAGAGCGGCTCGCGTTCTGATTGGGTTTATTATTGAGGGGAGGGAGACCGCAGGCTCCCGGTACGCATGACACGGAAGGTCATCGTTAGGCTGTGGAACTAGTTGCAAGGTTTCCTATTGATCGCTGCTCTGGAATTTCTCCTTCTCTGATTTATAAAACAGTAGCTGTAAGCAATGCTGTCTTATGAGAAGTACGATTTCTTGGTGGTTTTTAGTAAGTTGAGCACCGCCCTGTACTGTTCGTGGAGAAGACACCGGTGTATGAAAGACTGGAAAGAAGGACTCCACATTCTTAATGGACAGCTGTCTTCAAACAGTAAAAATCGGGAACCACACTTGCGGGTTCTCAGGAGGTTGAGGGTCTTGAGCTTAGGTGTTTGAGGCCAACATGGGCGACAGAGTGAGAACTTGTTTTATTAAAAAAGAAAAATGAGGCCATCCAGCAAAAAGCTGCAGGCAAAGCTGAGTGTCCTGTGTGCTGATTTCAGGGTGAGCATCCAGAGACCCTGCCCGGGCTGGGGGAGCTCGGAGTCCAGGGGGGCCTCCAGGCAGACGGGCCAGAGCGCGGTGACTGTGACCGAGGCTGTGGCTTTCCAGTGGGGGAGACCTCTCCACGCACCTCCGTGCAGATCGGCGACCACGCATCGCGGCTGCAGGCTGTGGACGGGGCACCGCTCCACAGGCAGGTGGGTGCCCAGATCCGAGACTGTGCTGTCCTTCCCGGGCCATGTGCTGTCCTGTAGTTGCGGCCGGTGTCACGGTAGCGGAGATCCTCCACCTCGCCAAGGCCACCATGGCCGCTCGCAGTTGTGAACCGTGGTTAGCAGTCTCGTCGGTTGGCCCTTGCCTGACAGTGGTCTGTTCATTCTCTGGACTCATGTGCACGTGTGAAAGGACCGGAGTGAGGGCAGCGGGACCAAGTGTGTCCCCAAAGGCCAGTGGTTGACCTCGAGAGGGGATTCTGTGGCCTCCATGGACTTGAGTGGTGACCGTTTTACAGAGAAGAGAGAACCCATGTGATGCTCTCACACGGTGGGAAAGAGCTCAGACCAGGGTGTGGCTGTGGGGCCGCATGGCTGGCGTGGAGGGAGAAGAGAGCAAGTGTGGCGAAGGTGTGGGTGCGGTGTCCTTTAAATCCCCAGCGTAAAGGGTTTCAGGTTCTCTGAGGCACCTGAAACATAACGTCCCAAATACAAATGTTTGATGATTCTGAGAGGAATGTTAAAGTACACACGAAGGGAGGTGCGAGCTCAGGGACAGGGCGTTAGTGTTTCTGAGCACCACAGGAATAGACCGGCTTGATGAGGACACTGCGGGTTGCATAACGTCCTTTTTTTTTCTTTTTCTTGTGTTTTTATACAAAATGAAGCTACAGTAGATTTGGAGAATTGAGGTCCTCAGAAGGATGCTGTATTCTCTTTTTTGTTTTATTGTGGTTTAATGTGGGGGGCAGGGTAAGACAGGGTCTCACTGTGCAGTTCAGGCTGAACTTGAATTTAACTGTGTAGCCCAGGCTGGCCTCGAACTCCCAGCGATTCTCCTGCCTCAGCCTCCCAAATGCTGGGATTACAGGCATGCGCTACCATGCCTCAGGGCCTGGTGTTAAAGCTTGGGACTTTGGTCCAGACCCACAGGAGAAAAAGCAGCCTTGTTCTGAGCACAGCTCCGGTTTTTCCGCCCACACAACCGCTCTCCCATCACCTGATCCACCCCTCAGATCCCCAAACCTGGGGGCCCAAGGAGGAGAGGACCTTCGCCACACCATTAGGATGTATGTCGCTTGCCGGTGTCCATGGGGAGATTTCAGATCACAGAAGAAGTTTCCCGGCAGTGATCTAGTTCGGAACTAGAATGGGACTTTGCAAATAATGCCTTCAATGCAGTCATATTTTTGTTTTTCTTTCTTTTTTTTTTTTTTTTTTACCGGGTCCTTGTGCTTGTGAGGCTGACAGCGGAATCACTGAGCGAAATCCCCAGCCCCATATTTTTGTTTTTCAAAGAGGTGTTGCATTTGGACTTCTGAAGAGACTGGTTAGTTCTGATGGGCCTCCGTCACCACACCGCACTGGGCGTCTCACCCCACAGCCAGGTGTTTTGGATATAACCCATCTGGCGTTTTTTTTTTTTTTTTTTTTTTTTTTTTTTTTTTTTTGTTACCGGGTCCTTGTGCTTGTGAGGCTGACAGCGGAATCACTGAGCGAAATCCCCAGCCCCATATTTTTGTTTTTCAAAGAGGTGTTGCATTTGGACTTCTGAAGAGACTGGTTAGTTCTGATGGGCCTCCGTCACCACACCGCACTGGGCGTCTCACCCCACAGCCAGGTGTTTTGGATATAACCCATCTGGCGTTCCGAACAGCAGTCGTGGAAAATTGCGTAAAGTCACTCAGCCTGACCCTCCCGTTCAGCACAGTTCAGTGTCACCTCCCATTTTCCTCCTGCTCTTGCCAACTTTCATTTTTAGGGATTTTCTTTACAAGTGGGCACAGACGTGGCATCTCCGTGCCGTCCGGCGGCCAGGACGTCCACACTGGCAGAGGCAGAGCTGCCTGTCCCAGCTATGGGAGACTCAAGCTCTGCCATAGGACTGACTACTCCGGAGGAAGCTGCGCTCCTGTCAGTGGCGTGGCGCTGGCCGGGCCACGTAGAGCAGGAGCCAGGTTGCATCACAGCTGCTCTGCAGAGCCAGGGAGTTGCAGAAGAGGAACGAGCTCGTGGGAGATGGAGCCGGGCGGCCCCTCCGGCCCAGGTCTGGGTGGTGGCGAGTGCGCACCTCTCAGCTGGACACAGTGGATGGCACTGTCTGCCGGTTACCAGAAACACCGCACACTTACCCGCCGCGGGCTGTCGGGAGAGCCAGCATGGTGGCAGACGTGGCCCCGCCAGCAGCCCTGCTTCGTGATCTTGGCTCAGTCACCCAGCGGTAAGCAGGTTGTTCCCTGCGCCGGGCACCTGGGGCCGGCGCTGCTACAGCTGCCTGTGCTTCTGGAGGCTTCTCGGGCACTCCTGAGGTCAGGGCTACGGCCAGCTGATACCCCGTGATTCCAACAGTTCAGCTTCTGAACACTGGCCTCAAAGATCCAAGTTGCTTTTCCATTCAGGGACAGGTACAGATGTGAAGAACGGGCGCAGAATTTACAGCGAGAGCCGAAGCGATGCTGTTCTCAGTTGTCTGGAAGGCCTCGCCCGCCCCGTCACAGAAGGTTCTGGCCTGTCAGACACTCCAGTCCCCACGGCTGGCTTCTTGGCCATCCAGCTGCCCCCTTTCTGTCTTGCCTGAGATAAAGAAGCTTCCAGAAAGAACACGTCTGCCTGTCAGGCATGGTGGCACACGCCTGTAATCCCAGCGTTCAGGAGGATCACCGCAAGTCAGAGGCCAGCCTGGCCTACACAGTCCAGGGCCAGCCTGAACTGCAAAGGGAGACTGTGCCTCAAACAAAGCAAAACAAAACAAAACAAAAAGAACACTTCTGCCAGACAAGATCTTGTTTATTTTTGTGGTGTGCAGGGATCAAACCCAGGGCCTGGAGCGTGCTGGGCAAGCACTCACCACTGAGGGCCACCCCCAGCCCTGACTTTTTCTCTTTTAAGGAAGAACCCCCCCTTGAGCCTGGACAGCTCCTCCTTTTCAGGCTTGCGTCCCTTCTCCACACCCCAGAGCTTTGCAGCCTCTCGGATGAGACACCTCCCCTGCAGGAAGGGAGCTGGGTCGCTGTCTCAGGGCCTCTGGTCTCTGCCGTCCATTTGCCACCCTTGTTTCTGACTCTCTGAACCTAGCACACGTGCAGGTACACGATCATAGAACCCCAGGAGACCCAGCGAGGGCACCCTCTGTGCGTGTGTGTGTGTGTGTGTGTGTGTGTGTGTGTGTGTTGTCCTCACTTACCCTCTGTGCGTGTGTGTGTGTGTGTGTGTGTGTGTGTGTGTGTGTCCTGTCCTCACTCAGGTGCCAGCAGGTAACTGCGCACCTGCGTGGTGGCTCACAAAGATCCACCCTCCCTGGTCTGGTGGGTGATGCTTCCCAAATGGCCACGGGGTTCTTGGCAGAGCTGCCCCAACTTTCTAATCCTCTGAATCATCACTCAGAGTTCACTTGTTAACTGTGGGCGGGCCTCGTGGATCCTTCCCTACCCGGAATTTGTTCTGGGGAAGCTGGGAGTGACAGCAGGCAGAGCCTCTGCAGCCCAGCAAGTTACCCTCAGGGCAGCCTTCCTCGACCCCACCTCTTGTCTCTGTTGGGGGATAATGGCTTTAGGAAAGAAAGCTTCTCCTCCTGAATGTAACAAGGAAGGTAAAAATGACAGAGGGCTTCTTCAGGAAATGCATCCTTCTGTCTGCGTGTGTGACCTCGCCTGCCCTGGAGGTCAAACAGGAGCGGGCTGGGCCGGGTGGCCCCCCAGCCTGGCACAGCCCCAGCCTGTGTCCAGTCACCTCAGTAAGCAGCAGGCAGAGCCCTCCGCCTGTTTTGTGCCTGGCTTTCTGTGGGTCAGCCTGGCAGCAGTCCAGATGTCTGCGCCAGCTTTCCATTAGGCTGGTCTCCAAGGTTAATGGCTCTGAGGCTGACTCTGTGCGATCGATGGAGGTTTGGTGTCCCCCGGGTAGAAGTAAGATTTCACCTGACGCATGTGTCTCAGAAATCGATTTTAAAAAGCACCGACACAGCCTCTCTGGTTTCCGGGTGTGGTCGCTTGTCCGTGTCTCCCCCCCACCCCATTTGTTTTCTGTGGATGCTGCTTATTGGAGTCTTGAACAGCAGTGTGCCCGACCTCGAAGCTGTGCAGAGTGACACATCATCTTCCGATCTCAATGTTAGGAGTGTTTTAAGCCTTGCCCACAAGAGATGAGCTGGAAAGGGCTGAAATGCCCTTCCCTTCCGTGGAGGAGCAGGAAGTACTAAAGCTGTTTTATTTTGCTTTAATGCTAGAAGACCGACAAGTGATCTTAAAGAGATTGAAAAGTTGGGCTTTTGAACTGAAACTGATCTGTACTTAAAACCACAGACCCAAAGGGCAAAGCATCAGTAGGCTTCGAGCCCAGCATGGCTTTCAGTAGAGAGAAGACAAAGTGGGTCCCAGTCTTAATTGGATTTTTTTTTTTTTTTTTTGAGACTGGGTCTCACTTTGTAGTTGAGACTGACCTGGAACGCCCTATGTAGCCCAGGCTGGTCTCGAACTCACAGCAATCTTCCTGCCTCAGCCTCCTGAGTACTGGGATTACAGGCGTGCCCCACCATGCCCGGCTTAATTGGATTTTTGATTGGGTCACCATTTTACCCAAAACCTGCAAGGGGCACCACCAGGGGAGGAGGAGAGAGGTGACTTTGAGACTTACTTTCTTGTTGCCCTTGGTACAGAAGAGGACAGTATTCTCGCAAACATTAGGTGGCTTCTCCAAGGCAGAGTTAAAAGGAAGCCCTGGGTTTGGGGATGTAGCTCAGCAGTAGAGGGCTTGCCCAGCATGCTGGAGGCCCTGGGTTCACTCCCATCTGCCAGCAGAGAAGGGAAGGGGGCGCATGGGAATGAGGAGGGAAGGGCCTTGTCTTGCACGGTATCCAGTCAAAATCTGAACATTCCTGGTTTGGTTTGGGTAGTTTCCATGGGGATGAGCCTGGGGCACTGTGCAGGTTGTGCAGGCTGTCACTGCCGCAACACCAGGGCCTTGGCGGAGCCTGAGCTCCTGGCTGCATCTCTCTGTAAGACGGGAACGCGGCTGTGGCTGGGAGCAGCAGGGCACTGAGAAACAGAGGGAGGTCACAGGGGCCCACAGGAAGCAGTGCTGATGGGTACAGAAGAGCTCCCCGAAAGCGACTGATGACAGGCAGCGTGCTGTCACGTGGTTCTCTGCCTCCTCTTCAGGGAAAATTGGGTGGTTGTATCAATGACCAGATCAAACTTACTGTTATTTTATGCTTAAACTTCTGTTGACTCAAAAAGATAGTGACTCGGTCAGGGATTTAGCTCAGTTGTTCTGCCACCTGCCTCAAAAGTGCAACGGCCTGAGTTCGATCCCCGGTACCAGGGGAAAAAAAAAAGATAGTGACTCTTTAATTGGAGTGAAAGTATTAAGTAAATCATAAACTCATAATTCTCCAGCAAATTCTATGCAAAGATGTGTTTCTGAAGAATGCTGCAATGCTTACTCGACTGCACTTACATAATTTTATTTTTGCTTTTTTTACACTTATAATTTTTAGAAACTTGGTGTGGAGCTTTGGGAAACCGCTGTGCATTTACTGCGGCTTCGCCCAGCTGAGGAGCGTTTGTCTCCCTGGAGGAGGTCAAAGCTTATTTTATACTCAGGGGTTGGAAAGAGTGTGGGGCTTTGAGAAGGTTCTCTAGCTGCTGCATCGTTCAAATGTAATTAATTTTCACTTTTATTGCCATTTGTCCCAAGTAAAAATTGGTGTCCATGGCAAGAAAAACCGAAGAGCAGTAAATGCTGATAAATAGTATCCCCCCCCCCAAAGCCTACGTCTCTGATGGGGACAACTCGAGGTCTCAGTTAATCTGCTCATGTGAAAGGAGTTGCCTTTTCTAATTCGGCTTTATTTAAATGTAAAACCGCACACCTGAAATCTCCAAGGCGCTTCCCACAGAGGCCCAGACCCTGGGCTGCTTGCTGGGTTGACTGGATTGGATGGGCCCAGCACCTGGGTGCCTTTGGGTCGGAGGCGAGGGAGCCGCGCTTGCTCTGGTACAAAACCTGTGCGCCCCTGACACAGACCGCGGTTTCACAGGCGGGGCCCAGGAAATGTAAGCAGCCCTTACTGGAGCTGTGAACGGAGCCGCTGTGAAAACTGCTCCTCCGCTGGGCTCTGTCCGTGCGCTGAAATGAGCCGGGCCTTGTGCGGTGCATGGTCCGCGTGGGCGGGGCCCAGTTCCGCAGGTGGGGTCGTCCCCGCTGACCCAGGCTGAGTGTGTCAGGGTTGGCTTTCCCTGTGAGGTGTCGGTCTCCCCACTCAGGTGGCCACGCTTGTCGCCGAAACGCCACCCGGGAGGCCGAGGCCGGTGTAGGCACCTCCTTCATACAGAGCATGCGGCCTTTGCACCGTCCGCCAGTTCGGCAGCTGGCACAGGCGGTGGCGTACACAGAGGGCCAGTGTGCGTTTTCTCTGGTCTGCACCCCTGCGCCAGGTGGTGGCAGCCTAGTCCTGAGCTGCGGACCCCTGAGGGCCCGCGGGGCAGCCAGGCAGCCCTGCTCTTGCTCCTCCTGCATCTGCGCCTCCGCTTGAGGCCCGAGTTCTGCCTGTGGGCACATGCCGGGGCCCAAGGTGGCCCAGCCAGCCTCCCTGCCCCAGACCCAGACAAGGTGGGCCCCAGGGGTTCACTTGCTCTCCCGGCAGCAGACCCTGGCTCTCGGGGCCGCCCCTCTCCCACTGAAGGTGCTGAAACCCGGCTGTCCCCGCAGGTGGCGGAGAACCAGCAGCTGTTCGGCACCCTCAAGGCCCTGCTGGAGGACTTCCGCTCTGAGCTGTGGGAGGATGAGCTGGCCCGGCGGCGGCTGCAGCAGCAGTATGCCAGCGACAAGGCCGCCTGGGACGTGGAGTGGACCACGCTCAGGTGCCGCCTGGAGCAGGTACCAGGATAGGGCTTGCTGTCCGAGTCGGGGTACAGGGAGAGCAGCGCCCCAGGCCAGGAGATGGGGGTGGGGTGGGCGGCTGTGTGGCAGCTACGGGTCTGCTTCCAGGGCCAGCCCCTGCCGGCCCTGAGGTCCCCAGTGCTTCCAGACCCCTAATATGCACATCAGGAAGCAGATGTCCAGGCATCATTGACCCATCTGCCCCTGACGAGGCACCAGGCTGAGCTGACCAAATTCTAGACCAGGGATGCAAGAGCAGGCTGCGGCTGGGGTCCTCTGAGCAAGGTGGGCACACGCTGCTTCAGACGCCTCACAGGATGGCAAAGGCTCGGGGTCCCTACCCGGGACCCACCATCAGTTCCAATCCACTTCCCACATCAAGGGAAACTGAGCCCAGAAGGAAGAGCTCATGTCAGATCTCGAGCCACCCAGCCCCGGGGCAGGAAGAGAGCCCAGAGTCCTGCTCCCTCCTGCGCACCACCCAGGCCAGCAGCACCCCAGCCTCCCCCGAGGGTTTCTCCCCTGGGTTTCCTGAAATGAGCTGCAGCCTCCTTGGGTCTGCTGCTCAGGGCTTGCCCTGCCCCCGGGTCCTGGGGAGGAGCTTCTGTGTGAGTTTGATCTTCACTTTCCTGGGCTCACCATGGTAAAGGTTCCTGTGGACTGCCTTGGTCAGCAGAGAAGAAAATAGCAGAGAACAGAGTCATGGCTTTGGGCAGCCTTGGGCAAAGAGGCCACAGGCCCATTGCTCTCCTGGAACCCACGCCTCCCAGCACTGCCAGCTGGCCCGGGACCCCACCTGCTCACCTGCACCTCACCTGGCCCGGCAGTATGCTGTGGGCCGAGCCCGTGTGCCGGTGGAGTCAGGGGCCAGCATGCCACCCGCTGGGCACCGGGCACACAGCAGCCGGGGCTGGCGCTGGGAGATGGAGCAAGGCTGCCTTTGGCCAAGCCGCCTCTCCTCATATTTAAAGATGTGTGTGCAGGACACTGGGTCGGGAGCTAAATATTTTCCAAGACAGACGTAAGGAGCTAAAGAAGGGAGGCATGATCTTTGATGTGAGCCAGCTTCAAAACATCTCGTCTTTGTTGGGAACCTGGTGTCCACCTGCACATGTGCCACAAATAAAGGCTGGGAGAGTCAGGGCACACCAGAAAGCGGGGCTTGGACTGAAAGCCCCAGCCAGGTGGTGCCAGGTGGGCTCAGATCTGCCAGGAGGTTTCTTCCACATGTGCGACAGGGAGGATGCGAATGTGGCCTGTGCCAGCCCATCTGTCATTGTCCTGCTTGCAGGCTCTACTGAAATTTCAGTATTTTCTCTCAGTGGCTGAGCCCATACAGTGCCATTTCCCCAATGTGTGATTCCTTCAACTGACTCCCAAGTCAGACCTTGTGCATGCGTAGGACACAGCTTTCTCCAATAGGCTCGGCATGTGGCAGGCCACCAGGACAGGCTGTAGTGGGCAGTGGTGTGGCAAGAGCCCATGGGCCGTGCCCCTTAGCTGGGGGCTCAGGGAGGCTGCACGAAGGTGTCACAGGCAGGTGGGCCACCACATGCAGGAGTACAGGGCCCGCGGGCCCTCATGAGGGAAGGCGCATGGCATTCCACTGGGGCACAGGGAGGGCTTGCAGTGGTCCAAGCTATAAGCCTGATTTGTCCTGGGGCTTAGATCTCCTTCTTACGTGGTTACTCTGCCTGCAAGGCGGAGATGAGTCAGAAGCCGTAGAAGTGGGTGCATGGACGAGCCTGGGCCCGCAGGCTGTCCTCAGGAAGCTGCCTGGCGGGGACAGGGAAAGATGCACTTTCTCTCTGCACGCTGAGCTCACGCTGCAGAGCCTCGTCCCACCCTCAACACACTGTGTCCCGCCAGCCTTCACCATAAGCGTGACTGCAGGTGACAGGGCTGCTGGACAGGAGCTTCTGGTCTCCCCAGATGGCCAAAGGGGCCAAGGCACCTGGACTGCAGAGAGGAGGCTTGGCAGCTGAAGGCTCTTGCAAAGGAGCAGGTGACTTTGACACGGTGGGTACAAATCTGAAAGAAACACAGAGTAGAAAGTAACAGATGCCACAGGCGGTCAGGAGCCAGTGTGGCTCCCAGGTTTCTAGACCGTTGTCCAGGTGACAGTACCTTCACCAAGAGAGGGTAAGAATCCCAGCACTCAGGAGGTTCGAGACCAACCTGGGCTACATAGTGAGTTCCAGTTTAGTCTCAACTACATAGTGAGACCCTGTCTCAGAGAAACAAACAAACAAAAAAGAGGAGGCTGGCTTTGAGCTGTCGCAACAGGTTCTGGGACAGGGCTGGTGAAGATGTTCACAGCCACACAGCAGGGACGTGGATGGAGAAGTCTGTCATGAGTGCCACACAAGCATCACGGTCCTCGCTTGAGCTACGGTAGCCATGTCTTCCTGTGGTGATGCGTCAGTCACGTGTGTGTGCCATTGCTGGGGAGCTTCATGCCACACGTGGCTGTACCTCGAGAACACGTGGGTGCTGAGGGAGCAGGGACCCCGAGGAATCTCCAGGACTGTGCACAGAGCAAGAGAGGCCCAAGAGACTCTCGTCCCAGGAACCTGGTAGAGGAAGGGAACTCTGAAATGAAGAGTCTGGGAGCTGCCCAGTGTGTCGGTGCTTTTGGAGCTCAGGTTAGATTCGGATTTGGGGAGAGAAGGGTGTTAAACCTGGGCTCCAGGAAGTCACCGGAAGCTGGCAGCTCTGGGCATTGGGGTGCAGCCGACAGGTGGAGGAGATGTGCGGGGACTGGGGACCAAGTGTGATCAAGAAGGGAGAGGCAGACGGCAGCGGGACAGCAGCCACCAAAGATGCGGCTGCATGGGCTGCAACAGCCGCTGTCACCCAGGACACGTGGAATCTTCGCCCATGGTGGACGCAGCTTCCCTGTCCATTCCTGCATTATCTTCCCCAAAATGAAACACGGTTTTATTCTCCCCAAATACTCAAGTCTTGGGCCAGCAGGTCGAGAAGCATGCCGCCGGTTCACCTCGCTGTGTCCCAACCCTGCCTGTGTCTCTGGCTTCCTCCAGCGGTTCCTGCCGGGCCAGACCAGGTCCCCTCCCTCTGCTTCCTCTCCAAGGAGCTCCATGCTCCACGCAGATGGGGAAGGGTGTTCGCTCCCTCGCAGGGCAGAGGTTCAGCGTTAGTTCTCTGCCTTGAGCCCCTGTAGGCAAGAACTTCCAGTTCAAACGAGTGAATCCTTCACAGCCTGAAGCAAGTAGACAGAGTAGCACTCGCTGGCTTAAGACCAAGCAGGGGGTTTCGGAGCAGTCGTAGGTGTCTAACTGGCTGGGTGTGGCAGTGCAGGCCTGTGCTCCCAGCACTTGGGAGGCTGAGGCAGGAAGAGCACATGGTCCACAGTTCATCTCTGCTTCCTCCATTTCCCTTCCCTCCCTCCTCTTGGTTCCCCTCCCTTTTGCAAAAGATCTGTTTCCCATTATCTATTGTTTTGCTCTTTATTCATATCATTTCTCATGTAAGAGGATCCGTGTGATATTTAGGTTTGTGTACAGATTTGTTTCACTTACTATTATGGTGTCGAGGTCATCCATTTCCCTGCGAATGACTCGTGTATCTTTCTTGATGTCAGAGCAGTGCTCCACGGTGTGTGAACACCACCTCTTTATCCGTTCCTCTGCTGATGCACATATAGGCTGCTTCCAAGACTTAGCTGCTATTGATTGTGCGTCTGTAAACCCAGGTGTGCGTGGACCCCTGTGACGCGGTGTCCCTACCTGTCTGGAAGACACCCAGAAGGGAAGAGCTGGCTCGAGTGGACTCTCTAGTTCTTTTCTGAGGACCCTCCACCCCGAGTTCTGTAGGTTGTGTTCCCGCCAGCAGTGCAGAGAGCTCCGTTTTGCCCCACAGCCCTTGCTCATGGTTGATTTCTTGGTGACGGCCGTGCCTTCTGGGCTCCGATGGAATCCCAGTGGCCAGTGGTGTCGACCGTCTCCTCCATGTTGTCATGGGCCATCTGTGTGTCCTCTTCTGAGAGGTGTCTCTTCGTTTCAGATGCCTGTTGTTTGATGGGACCTTTTACTTTGTGGGGTGCCAGTGCTCTTAATTCAGCTTTAGAAGTGAGGTGTTTCCCCCGTGGGGCTGCCCCGTCTGGCTTCCATGGTGTCGAGCCGTGAGCTCTGCGTGCGCAGCACCCCGCTGGCTGGGAGGGCCCCTGAGTCTTCCTCCTTGCAGCTGGAGGAAAAGGCGGAGAAGAGCCTGGGCGAGCCGGATGCCGTGGCGGAGAGCAGGGGCGCGCTGAAGAGGGAGCGGGAGGCGCACCAGAAGCTGCTGGCCGACAGTCACGGCCTGGTCCTGGACCTGCGCTGGCAGATGCACCACAGCGAGAAGAACTGGAGGCGCGAGAAGGTGGAGCTGCTCGAGCGCCTGGACCGCGAGCGGCGCGAGTGGGAGCAGCAGCGGCAGGAGCTGGCCTGGAGGATAGAGCAGGTGAGTGGCCCTGCCTACCCAGCACGGCCACGGACAGGCGCTCGGGACAGGAGCAGTGCTGCTTGAGGGCCTCCTGGGGAAGAGGCAGAAATGAGAGAATTTCTAAGGTGAGTGTGGTGGTACGTTCTGGGAGGCCGAGGCAGGAGGATCTTGAGTTTAAGCCCAGCCTGCACAGCTTAGCAGGACCATGTCTCAAAATGGGGCCGCCACCTGCCTCACAAGTGCAAGGTCCTGAGTCCTACCTTAGCCGTAGGTTTTCACTGATAGAAGTTAAGCGAGTCTCCCAGGCTTTCCTTTCACCTCTGAGAATGAGAAGCGGAGGAAGACGCATCTGGTGGTGGTGAGTCTGCTTTGGGGTCAGCGACCCAGGGAGGAGCTGCCGCCTCCTTCTGAGACTGCGGTGTGGAAAGGTGCAGGTGACCAGGGTCCTGCTAGGGGACAGGCACAGACAGAACTCAAGTCCTGCAGGCCGGCAGCCCACTGCTCACGCCGGTGCGGTAGATGCCGGAGTTGTTGTACAGTGACTCCACTGCTGGTTGTAGGAGAGAATTAGTTAACAGTGAACACTGGCTTTCCGACATGAGCCCAGCCTCTGCCCCCAAACTCTCAGCAATTTTCAAGCTTCTGCCGGATCCTGGAACCGGGCGGGACAGTCACAGGCCTGCTCTGCACAGGAGGCTGGCTGCAGGTGTGGGGCACAGACGTGTATGCCGGGGGGTGCGTGGATTTTGCTCCTCAGGTTACTCCTTCACTCGTGCTGCATGAACGCAAACCCTGGCCCCGATGTCTGACCGCTCGGGAAGCCCTGGAACCCGGATTTGATAGCCACCTGCGGGTGGTGAGGCCTTTGATCCATTTCCACTTGGGGAGCACGCGCCCTGTGCTTGCCGGTGTCATCCCGTCCCCACATCATCCCCTCCCGTACAGCGGAGACGGGACAGAGGAGCGAGGGCCCCGCAGCGCACCTAGTCCGTCCCGTCATCACCCGTCTAAGCCGCGTCTGATCGCGGGTGGTTCGGTTTTGTGGGGTCACCGCGCATTCTCTGCAGATCGTGAAGGTCACAGTTCATGCACACACACAGGCACTGCCGCTGTTCTCCCTAGCTCAGCGGAAAGCTCGCATGTCCTCTGTTCTCCTTCCAGTAACTTTCTTAAATCAGCTGCCTTTGCGGCATAAAAGGCCCTTTTAAAACCTGTGACAAAGCCGCCGTTTTCCCCTGGAACGGTCTGGGTAAGGGGACACTCTTGAGGCCCCATGGTGCCCTGCATTACTTGAAATGCAAATCTGACCAATTTTCCATTTACGTGAGAAGTTCCGCGAGCCAGGGTACAGGAGGCTGAGGGTGCCCGGGAAACCCCATCTCTGCAGGCTGCCCGCCCTACACCGCCCCACAGAGGCGTCCAGGCTCAGGGTGTTCCAGCGGCCCACTCCGGCTCCGTTTCAGGAAGCCGGACGCTTACTTAGAAGCCTTCAGGCAGGCTGCTCTTGACTGCCTGCGTTTATTTTTGAGATTCCACTTGCCTGAGTTAGGACGCACTTGTTCATAGCTCTCCCCTGGAGTCATCCTCTCTCCTCCGAGCACATTTACAGCTTCCACTGTGAGTCTTGCATCTTCATTCCCTGCCCAGAATAGCTCACAGATGATCATGTGTCAGAACTGAATTGCACTGACACGCAGGATGAGCAGTGCAGAGCTTTCCCCGTGTGTCTCCTAAGGGTGGACCGCAGCGTTTTCAAGAGAACTGTGCCACAGGGAGGGGTTGAGCTGAAGCCCAGGCAATTTGCTTGTTCCCTAATTTGACCGGGACCCTTCCTCAAACTCCAACATTCAAGCTCCGGCTGCTGGCACCTCCATCTTTCTCACGAAGGAAATAATTCCTTAAAACTTGGGTTCCACCACCTCCAAAGACTGGAATGAGTACGCAAGTGACGGACCCTTGTCCCTGGTCTCCCTGGCTTTCTTCTGGGTGGGTCGCAGGGTCGCAGGTGGTGCCTGCATCCTGCTTGGGGCTCATGGCTCCCATTTGGGCACTGAGATGCTGCGTGTGAAGATGCTTTTGTGAACCCATGGCTCTGTGTTCGTGGCATTGTGCCATTTCCTGGTGCCATCCTAGCACTTGAGGATCAAAAGCTTCACTTGGCCAATGAAGCCAGCCCCGATTGTCACTCCTGTCCTTCGTTTGTGTAACACAGGGTCCAGAAGAGCAGGGCACCTGGGCTCCTTGCCGAGCTCCCACTGCAAGGTCCCCTCCAAGTGGCAGGAGAAGCGGCCAGACAGCGTCATGTGGCCCTGTTCTGTGGGCACAGCCAGACGGCCTTGGGTGGCACTTTTCCTGACACCCTGGCCCACGCAGCCCCTTTCCCAGTGAGCTGGAAACCCCCTGCCTGCGGCTGCAGGTCCCAGGCTCCAGCCCACAGTTTGCTCACTCCTGGGACCTCTGTTTACCAAAAAGCAGGTCTGGGAAGCGCGTGGCTTTTCCATCTCTGACATTCACCACAGGCCCTTGGTTGCTTTTACGACTTAAATTTTAATCCTCTCAGGCAAAGTTGAAGCTGTGTTTAACACCGAGTGGTTGTAACCCTGTGTGATGGGGGTAAATGTGGGATATGCTCCAGAGGATTGGGTTTCTCAGGAAAGCCTGGTTCGCCTTAGAAGAGTACCCCATGGATGGTGTCCCACAAGCATGCCCGAAGCCAGGAGGGCGATGCTCAGAGTCTGAGCCATGTTCAGGTTTTGAAAAGTAAGTGCATAATTTCCCATGAGCATAGTACTCGAAGCTACACAAAAACATACTTTACAACACAGATGAAGGAAAACAACACTACACACACACATTTGGATCAGATGAACTGATTGGGTTTGTGTGGTAAATGCAGATTTTTCTACTCCAAATAAAATTGTTTGTTGTTGTTGTTGTTGTTTTGGTTTTTTAAAACTCGTCTGTGTCGTTCAAGTTGGGCTTGAACTCACTATGTAGCCCAGGCTGGCCACAAACTTGAAGTGATCCTCCTGCCTCGGCCTCCCAAGTGCTGGGATTCCAGGGATGTGCCACAAAATTGTGATTTAAAAAAAAAAAATCATTAGTAACACATTACATTCTGAAGTTAGTTTTGAACTTTAAGTTCATTTGCTTTTCGCTGAGTCTTTCAGACCGACCTGTGTGTCATTCTTCATGTAAGAGATTGGTTGGTCTTAGGAAAACTGTGAGACCAAATAGTGAGGCTAATGATTTCCATTTCTAAAATTCTCAAGTTGCAGAAAGAGAATGGTCCCCGGAGAGGCGGCAGCTTCCCCTGTGATCAAAAAGAAGGCAACCTGCGCCCCACTTCCCACCCCGGAGGACCTCGCGTGCCGCGGCCTGTGTCCGTGTGGCCCTGTGAGGATGCGGACTCCCTGCCCCTTGAGGACCGGCCGCTGTCCAAGCTGAAGGAATCAGACAGGTGCTCGGCCAGCGAGAACCTCTACCTGGATGCCCTGTCCCTGGACGACGAGCAGGAGGAGCTGCCCCCACCCCGCCGGCCTAAGAGGACGCTCCGGAGCTGCCTCCCTGAGGTCAGCCAGCTTCTGCCCTCTCTGGGCAGCCTCACTCGTGGACTGCGCTAGTTAATCACACTAGTTGACCTCCCTGGTTAACCGCTGCAGGCCCTGAGCTCTGTGTGATCTGTGCTCCCTACGTCTTTGCCCTGGCCGGGGCTCACAAACCCCACCCCATTGTCCTCCACTGAGGGAAGGGCTGGAGGATGAGTGGCCCCGAGTGGCACACGAGGGAATAAATGACTCCGGAAGCCGCTGCCCAGTGCTTCCTGAATCCTCGTGCTGTTTTCTGATTCTAGGAAAGTAATAACTGCAAAAGTCCTGTATTCCGGGAAACTCCCTAATGCTTGCAAGTAGCAAGTACTGCCAAGACTGCCGTACCCTACATCTCTTGTTCTGGGCAGAAATGGAGAAAATCCAGTACTGAACACCCTGTGTAAATTAGGTTACCAATTGCTGCCTTCAACTATAGAATGCAAGTTGTTAGTGACATTTTTCTGGTTATGTGGATTTTAAAGCCTCATCTTGAAGACCGCTGCTCGGAGTCATTGCTCGCGAGCCCTCTGTGCCCAGTACTTGGCCCCAGACACACAGTCCCTAGAAGAGTTTGTGTCAGCAGCATTGCTGCAGCCTGGGGAGATCACGCTTACTCGAAAGGCTGGAACCCGGAGGGGCTTTGGAGTCAGATCTGCACAGATTTGGGGATATTTGATGTCTGTGATGAGGTCCAGCCCTTCCCCGCACAGCCCGAAGGCAGCTTACACAGCTTCCTAATCGTGTCCCTGAGCCAGCTTTCGGGGTGTCAGCTCCCACAGGTTCTAGTGTGGGAGCTTTTGGACCTTGCTGTGGGGTCGGGTTCCAGAGCAGAGAGGACGCGGGCCATGCAGATGCTGTGTCCTAGCCCCAGCTGTGTCACAGCAGCCAAGGAAGCACCCCCTGCTGGCACTCATGTCCTGTGGCCACCCCAGGCTCCTCGCGGGTGGCCCTGTGGCTCTGCCCTCTGCAGGCTCAGCCCCCACTCCTCCACACTGAGGGGATGTCTCGAGACTGCACCTTCGATCCTGAGACGGGGTCCCACAGGCTGCCGGAGCAGATCGGGGTGGAGGGCACCAGTCCCCCAGGCCCTTCTCCACCTGCCCTCACCTCACCTCCCCTGCACACAGCCAGGTTGTTACGAGCGGCTCTGAGCCCCGAGGCGGGGACTCCTCCCCTCCTTCATACCAGAGTCTCTCCCATGCTGAGCTGGCCCTGCCCAGACCCCACCAGTGCCAGCCCCTCGTGCACTGTGGGCTGTGCCTGCATCTCGGTCCCGCAGGAGGCTCCCTCCCACAATGGCCTCGGTGCATTTTTAAATGCTGTCTTCCCAGGGAGCAGAGTGGAAACAAGGCTCCCCGGCATCCAGAATCACCTGATTTCAGACAAACTTATTTATTTCTCTTTTGCAGGAAGAAGAAAATCACAAGAGAAACCTTCAGAGGTAAGTGAGGCTGACCGGAACCCCGGGTCACCAAGACATAGTCCTCAACCTTAGAGTGCCCCTTGCCGGTCCAGCCTGGGCTCCACCTTGTTACCGTTTGCTGTATGAGGGCATTCTCTCTCGGGATCAGCTGCAAAAGGGCAGTCACTGTCTTCTGGATGGCCCTGCAGTGAGGGTGTTGCCGTGGGTTGTGTTGAACGTCCAGTTGGAAAGCTCTGGTGTAAAGTTTGGAAGAAGTCTTTTGATACAGGAGACATCAGGTCTGCTGTGTTTAAAAGTTCCGCCAGGAGGGTTTGCTGAATTCTGGGCGGCGATCCCTGAGGAAGCACCTGGGCACCAGCGCTGGCCTCACTGTCCTCAGGGTTCCGTGCTCTCCCTCTGGAAGCCCTCGAGGGAGCCTGGTGTGGTCTGGAGCTGAGGCGTGAGCCCTCTGTTCCCCGAGGCGGCGGGTGCGTGTGTCCCAGGTGGGAGCGGTCCAGCTGCGGTCGCCACCTCAGCCTCAGCCCGTCCTCTTTCCCAGCACCCTCCATGTCCCCTGTGGGTGGGCAGGCTGCTCAATCCCAGCAGCCCTTGGTGGGGCAGATCAGTGCCCACCCAGCAGCCCTGGTGCCTGTCCCGGCAGAGGAAGGCGCTCAGCGAAGCCTTGTGAGGTGGGAACGTGTGGCATCCCAGTGCCGGCATGTCCGGCGTATCCGGAGTCCACGCCGGATCCGCTCGGTCGGGCACTGCATGTCCGGCGTATCCGGAGTCCACGCCGGATCCGCTCGGTCGGGCACGGCCTGCGAAATCCAGTCACTGCTTAGATTTAGCTGTCCTCATCCTTTGGTTGCGCTCAGGTTTCCAGGGAGCTTCTCTTACCTAGGGTATTAAGGAGAAATGTG
>NW_022900942.1:66566199-66568148 GCF_012274545.1 Fukomys damarensis
CCGGATCCGCTCGGTCGGGCACTGCATGTCCGGCGTACCCGGAGTCCACGCCGGATCCGCTCGGTCGGGCACGGCCTGCGAAATCCAGTCACTGCTTAGATTCAGCTGTCCTCATCCTTTGGTTGCGCTCAGGTTTCCAGGGAGCTTCTCTTACCTAGGGTATTAAGGAGAAATGTGAACAAGTCTGGGCTGTGCCGAAGGCAGAGCAGTGGGAGCCGAGCCCCACTGGGTTGCGGCCACACAGAAATCTGTTCAAAATGATATCTGGGAACAGGGATGGAAGATGACCGGACAGGTCACCCATGTGCCTGTGCCCCAAAACTAGCATAAAAACTGTGCGTTGAAAACATATACCCAGAAAAGAGAAGCAAAGAAGGAAACTAGACTTAAAACCTTCCAAAATAGCTATCTTAGGATGTTGTCCCCAGAATCAAACAAGGAGTTCCATGAAGGTCCCGGTCGGCCTGACTGAGGCCGGCAGACAAGAGGGAGGGAGGCAGCGAGTGTGTGGGGCCCGTCTGGGTCCCTTGTCCTCCCTCCCCTCGTGTCTCTCGTGGTCTCTGGCGACCAGGCTGGGACAGAGCTGCCCTCCTCAGCTCACGCTGAGCACAGCACTGCCCGTGCTGGTGTGGAGGTCGCAGCAGCCCCGAGGAGGTCTTGCCCGCCCTCCTGTCTCCTGGTGCATTCGGGCTCTGGGCAGCTGGTGGGGTTCCGGCGGATGGGGTGGCGGGGCCGCCCTCACAGGGTGCCTTGCAGAGTGGGTTCCATGCAGGGCGACGCACGCTCACACTCTGCCCCCTCCCCAGGGCGCTGTCTGTGTCCTCCATGTCCGAGTTCCAGCGCCTGATGGATGTATCCCCCTTCCTGCCGGAGAAGGGCCTGCCACGCGCCACTGGCAGCAAGGACGATGTCACCCCACCCCTGTCCCCCGACGACCTAAAGTACATCGAGGAGTTCAACAGCAAGAGCTGGGACTGCACGGCGGCCCCCAGGGCCGGCCCAGAGCAGTCCCCGGACGGCTGGGCAGACAGGACCGAGGGTGGGCAGGTGGGGAAGGAGGCCGCGGCAGAGCCCCTCCCCACCTCGTCCTGGTACCTGACCACGAGTGTCACCATGACCACGGACACCATGACCAGCCCCGAGCACTGCCACAAGCAGGCGCTGCGCAGCCACGTCCACACCGAGCCGTCAGGGTTGCGGGTACTGCACAGCCCACCTGCCGTGCGCAGGGTGGACAGCATCGGGTCCATAGCGGGCAGCGAGGGCAGGGCCAGGCCGGACCCTGAGGGCCCCTTGCCCGCAAGCAGAGCCAGGGGGAGCCTTGGAGAGACCAAGGAGCCCCCCGAACTGGCCAGGTGCACCTGCGCCCCCACCAGACACTCCCGGGACCACATGGAGGGGGCCCTGCGCCCCCTCGACCACCCCCTCTGCTCCCCACTGGGACTTGTGTCCCCACCGCATGGCCTGGACCTGTCCAAGAACCTGAGCGATGACACGAAGGCAGCCGCCTGCTCCCTCAGGAACGCCGTGTGCTCCGGTCCCCCGCGGCCCCACGTCAAGGACATGGCCTGCCAGACAAACGGGTCCCGCACGGCGGGGACTCAGACGGTACAGACGGTCAGTGTGGGCCTGCAGACGGAAGCCCTGCGCACCGCCGGCATCAACAGCAGCCCCCACCGGTGTCTCACGCCAAGGGCCGGGGGCGGCGCCACACCCGTGTCGTCCCCGTCCCGCAGCCTTAGGGGCAGGCAGGTGGCCCCTGCCATCGAGAAGGTGCAGGCCAAGTTTGAGCGCACCTGCTGCTCCCCCAAGTACGGGTCCCCCAAGCTGCAGAGGAAGCCCCTCCCCAAAGCCGACCAGCCAGGCAGCAGGACCTCGGCAGGGGGCGGCCAGAAGGGATTCAGCGAGTCAGCCTGGGCCCGCTCCACCACCACACGGGAGAGCCCGGT
>NW_022900942.1:66568285-66571859 GCF_012274545.1 Fukomys damarensis
GGCCGGAACCCGGCCGGAGCTGGGTCCCGGCCAGGAAGTGGGCCCCGGCTCCTGGGGAAGGTCGCCCAGTCCCCTGGGCATGGGCACAGAGACGGCAGGCAGGGAGGACAGGGGAGAGGGAATGCCCACAAGGCAGGACCTGTCCGCACCCCCGGGCTACACGCTGGCTGAGAGCGTGGCCCGGATCCTCAACAGGAAGCTGCTGGAGCACACCTTAAAGGAGGACAGGAGGCAGGCCGCCCATGGGCCTCAGAGTCTCACCAGCGACAGCCTCCCGGGAGAAGCTGAGCTGGGGGCCATGGAGGTAAGGTGTGTGGAGTGCTCAGTTTCCACCCGGCCAGCTCCTCCACGGGGCCAGGGCAACTTGGCTGTGGTCTTGGGTTCTGGGCAGGAGCAGGGAGGGTGGCCTTTGCAGGAGGACAGGGTTCAGTGGCAGCCCCAGCCCCGAGTAGCTTCGCGTCATCATGCTGCGCTCAGTGTGTCATGCAGTTAGAGGCTGCATGAAGTCCTGTCCGCTGGTCTTGAGTGACCGTCTCAACTCTCTGGGCTTGGCCCGGGGTCACGGTGTGCCTTCTCTGTGACCCGGTGTGTGTGTGAGGTGAGGGGGCACACGAGGCTGCTGCCCGCCACAGAGCTCTGTGTGTGGGCCCAGGGACGCGACGCATCTCCTGTCAGGACGCTGGGTCCCCCGTTGCCACTCATCTCAGCGGCCAGTAGTCCACCCACATGAAAGCCAGGCGGAATGCGCGGATTGAATCCACATCCTGCCTGGGTCCGCTAGAGGGTGACAGTGCTGGTCCCGAGGATCACGGATCCCCAGCACGTGGCCTGCAGGACCACAACCGCAGATCTATCCGGCGAGTCACACACGTGACCAGGAAGGGTCAGCGTCTCAGCCCCCCAGGAATGTGTCCCCAGATGTAGTTTAATCTGAAGTGGGGCAGACATGGGGTCCACCTGCTGCTCCAGAGACGCGGGTCTTGGGGTGACACTGACGCTGCGGGGACAGGTGCTGCTGGGGTGAGCTGGGTGACAGCCGGTCCTCTGTCACCTTTGGGAGCGGCTGCCCCGTGATGATCATGTGGCCTTCCCACCTGCAGGAGGCTGGGAGCTTTGTCCCTGCGTCCTTAGCTGGCTGGCAAGCAGCATCTGCTTCCGTGGAGACTCGGTAGCCATTAGTTTCAGGCTGAGACGCTTGAGTTCCTGACAGTGAGTCCTCCAGCGCCAGGAAGGAGAGGCTTCCGGTTGATTCCCCGCCCTCCAAAGATGCCCTGGCCTCGGCCTCTTGGGGCTCGCACGCTACCCAGAGAGGTGCTCTGCCGGGAGGGGGAGGTTTTGGGGAGCCCCAAGGGCTCTGCCGGTAGCTCCCCTGCTGCCTCTGCAGTGTGTCTCTGAAGTGACCGTGGAGAGCCAGCCCACACGAGCAAGGTACCCCTTCCGTGTCCCCACAAACATGCAGTGGTCCTGGGCGCCCTCGGTGTCCCTAGAGCTACTCCTGGAGCCTGGCTCGCTCCCACTTCTCCGTGGGTCCCTCCTGACCATCCCTGGAGGTCTGGGCGAGGGCAGCAGCACCAGAGCCATGAGGAGAGGAAGGACACTCAGTGCTGCTGTGCTGTCCACTGAGGGGTTCAGCCGGAGCAGCAGCGGGTCCAGTGGTGACCAGGGTGCCACTCAGTGGTCCCTCTGCCTAGGGCCAGCGGCGGCGCCTCCTCCCTGGCACAGGGGTGGAGGGCAGTTCCCTCCTGGTGGCTGTTCCGAGAGCCACACCCTGTCCCCAGCTTGAAACTTTTGTGCTGCTGTGAGAACGTGACTTCACCTGCCTGCTTTTCTCTTCTCTCTGTCTGCTGGTCCAGAGCCCACCTGTCTTACTAACTGCCCCGTGGGGACTCTAGCCCTGCCTTCCTTGTGCTGTAAGTTCCTCTGCCGGCTCCCGGCATCCGGACAGTTGTGTGTGTGTCTGACACCATCGTCATCTCTGGGGTCCACTCCACATGTGTCCTGGGCCAGGCCTACACCCCTGTGCCCCTCGGTGGCTGATGTTCAGTGAAGATCGCTGGGTGACTGGGAGGCCGCTGGGAACTTTCTGAGGCGCGGTCCAGCTCAGGGCCCTGAGTGCATCTGTCTTGTCTGTCCGAGCCCGGCCCACCCTGCTCCCCACAGTCTGTCACAGGCTGCGTTGCCACCTGCTGCCAAGAGGCTCCCCTTCCTCTGGCCCCCAGAGGAGTGGCCCAGGGAGTCGGGGCTGAGCATGTTGACCGTGCCGGCAGAGCCTCGGGGCTTCTCTCAGGCGGCCTGCAGAGCCCCCTGAGGCCTGGAGAAAGGGTGACTCAGGATTTGACCCAGGCAGCACTAGGTCCAAAGTGCAGCCAGACGCTGGGATAAAGGCTGTGTCCCCAGGGAAGTGACCATGTGTGGGGACGGCGGTTCCATGGGCAGCAGCCCAGGACGCGAGGCCCCAGGCCCCTCTCCGGGTGGCACCCAGCGAAGGAATCCCCACCTGCTTGCCCTTTTGGCTGTGGCACTAGGCCACAGGGCAGGCACTGGAGAGGAGGTGGGTACTGTCCCGGGAAGGACTCGAAGCAGCAAGTGCCTCGCAGCACACACACTCATGTGCTGGGTCATAAAGCAGAAAGTACAGCACCTGAGGTGTCCCCAGTGCCCGTGGGAGGCGGGGGAGCCACACTGCCTGCACTGCCTTCCCCAGCTTCAGGTCCCCCTGCCCTGCGGCCAAGTCACCCTCACGGCCACCCCAGCTCCCGTCCCCTGGCTCCTCCCCTCCGCTTGCTCCCCTGGGTCACTCGTCACGTCCCACTTCCTGCCGTCTCAGGGCTCATGCTGCACCATCCCTCCAGCCCCCATCCACGTTTCCACGTCAGCTGTGGGTGACGGTCACCCGGGCTCCAGGAGCCTTAGCGTTTACACTTCTGTCACCACCTCCGAGCTCGCATGTCCTTGTCACCCAGCAGCAGGCAGAGAGCTCAGTGTTCTCCCAAACAGAAATGGGCCTTGAGAGCGAGGGTCCTGGGTGCTCTCACGAGGCTCTCCAGCTCAGGAGGTGAGGGTGCCTGGTTGCAACTCGTAAACATGAGCAGCTCCCAAGAGCCACCAAAGGCCGTGAGACCTCTGTGGTCACTCGCTGCAGTGCCTTCTGTCCACGGGACTCTGCCCAGCCCGCTACCAGGCAGCGCAGACAGACAGACAGCAGCAGGGGCAAGGCTGGCGGCAGGAGGAGGTGGGCGCCAGCACGGGGGAGGCCACTGAGGGGAGCAGCATGACGGGTTGGGGCCTGTGTGTGAGGAGACCCGCTCTGTAGTCCCCCAGCTCCGCTCACAGCTGGCTGTCCCCGTGCCATCAACGGACCACACGTTCACTCGCTCATTCCACGTGTCCTCATGGGTGTGCGCCCGTCATGTGTCGATGTGGCATTGGTCGGCCTGCAGGCTGCCTCTCACACCACTGTCCCTCCCTGCCAGGCGCTGCCCTGTTCCGCCCGCGCCCCGTCCCTGGAGCCCTGCTTCTCCAGGCCCGAGAGACCAGCCAACCGCCGCCTACCCTCGCGGTGGGCCCCGCCTGA
>NW_022900942.1:66572390-66673009 GCF_012274545.1 Fukomys damarensis
CATGGGCCACGGAGCCACTGGCACGCCCTGGTTCCGGCCAAGGCCAAGAGGCGGGACACCGCGGGCCAGGGGCACATGGGCTGGGGTCCCACCTGCCTGGCCTGTCTGGGATAGAACAGCACATGTGCCTGAAGTGACTTAATTCTTTTCATAACTCAGAAAAATATTTTTGTCTCCATCTTTTTTACACACAGTATATTAAACAAAATGTCAAATAAGGTTATAAATAGATATAAAATACGAAAGTTTTAAAAGTGTAAGAGATCCTTTTAAGAGATCCTGCTGCCCCTTGCTCCCAGCCCCAAAGGCGCCACTGGTAAATCTGCACTGTTCTCTCTGGGTTGGGATTCTCTCCACAGTGGCGTAGAGTGTCTTTAAGTAACTATTTTGTCCGTGTTGATGTTTTTTTAGGAATTTTTTAAAATGCTTCAGACTGTCTGATTCGGTGAACTTTTTGTGGTGGGAACCACGAGGCCAGGGCCTCTCCCAGGCGGGGGCCGGGACAGAGCCGTCATTCGGCCACACTAGCCCTCACCCGCCTGGCTGCGTGAGCACTGCTGCCTGCCTCCTGTGGTCCGTCCGGTCCATTGTGGTCCTCCCGAAGTCCCTCGTGCTGCTCTGTTATGGTTGGTCCCCTCACATGACAACAGCAACTTTTTTAAATTATTGTTAAAAGATTAACTCCCGGTGTATGTACGACGTTCGCTCAAAATCTTTTTGTTTAAGGAAGAGCACCACAAAAAGTCACGCGAGTACAGATGGTGACACACAGTGGGCCTCGGAGCTGACTCAGACCACGGTGACGTGGGGATGAAGCCTTCCCAGGTGGCACCGTGGTGTCGCCCATCAGTCCCATGCCTCCCGAGTTCTCCTGAGGATCCGGTGGGTCCCCTGCCGGCCGTGAGCAGCTAGCCACACACCTCGTGGGTCTCGTTGGGACACTGGGAAACTGGAACCCTGAGCACAGTTGGTGGAGACGGACACGCTGTGGTCGCCATGGATGACAGTGTGTCGGGTCCTCAGATAGTTACACAGAATCGCCGGGTGACGCAGCTGTTGCACTGAAGGGTATAAACAAAAAAGAAATTGAAATCGAGACCCAATAGGTCTTTGTATGCCAGTCCTCATAGCCACATCATTCGTAAAGGTGGAGACAGCCCAGGGTAGGGTGATAAGATGTGGCCCACCTACGCCATGGAGTATTACTGGGCCTGGAAGAAGAGGGAACACCTGCACTTGCTGTGACTGGAAGACACACTGGGTGAAATGAGCCGGTCGCAGAAACAAGTGCTGTGTGAGTCTGCTTAGCACTGCAGGATACCAGGGCAGACTCAGACTGGAAGTGTGGTCGGCAGGGGCTGTGGGTGGGGCGGTGGGGCTCTGTGTGGAATAGGCCCAGTGTTCTGGTTCTGGGTGAAGAGAAAGTCCAGAAGGGGTGGTACCAGGGCGACCAGCCGTGTGAAGGGACCCAGTGCCAAGTGCTTGACCTCCTCACCTGGACCCAGCTGACCTGTCAGTCTGGGTTTGGGCCGGGTTGGGAGCTTGGCAGGACAACAAGGTTCTCAGGCCTTTCTCAAGGTTAGATGCTTGAACTTGAAGCCACTGTTGGTTGTTTAATAAAGGTGAGTGCTTGCTCTTTCCATGTGGGGAGTGGTACTGTGGGACTTGGGATTGAACCAGGGCCTTCAAACTGAGCTACACCCTCAGCCCTTTTTTACTTTTTATTTTGAGACAAGGCCTCACCAAGTTGCCCAGGGCGGGCTTGAGCTTGCAGTCCTCCTGCCTCAGCCTCCTAGAGTGCTGGGATCACAGGCGTGCGCTGCCACATCTAGCTGATTTTTTTTTCTTTTTTTAAATAAGGGAACAACTAAGGCCCCTGGGTGGGGCTGGGATGCAGCACGATCTGAGATGCTGGAGGAGGAGTACAAGGGCTGCGGACTCCTCCTCCCACCAGGTTCCCCACAGGCGCCGTGCCAGGTCCCTCAGGCAAAGGACTGAGAACTGGGTTCCAGTCGGCCCCTCCAGTAGCTGTTGGTGCCCTAAGCCGCCCACGTGGCCCCGCAATCAGACATGGTGGAGCAGCACCACGGTCTGGCCACGGCTCCTCGGGCGGCAGGCACGAGCTGTAGACAGATGCGCAGGTGGTTGGCACGGAGCTGCCACGTGCTCCCAGTCTCGTCACCGGTCACCTCCTGGGTCCTCTTGAGCCCGGCTGTCCCGTGTGCAGAGCAGATGTGGCGCTCGTGGTCGCCTGGAAGGCAGCTCTGCAGACTGAAGATGTGGCACTGGTTCAGCCCTGAGAGGCCCTGGGACGAGGTCCCCCGAACACAGCACCCCTGCTTGATTACCAGGAGTCCTGGTGCTGCGCCCCAAGAGCCGTCACGCTGTCTGCGGGTGCAGCTGGGCGCAAAATGGTCCCTTCTGCCTGGGGCGTTCTAGGAAGCCCCCATAGGGTTATTCCAGAGAAATGGGGAGAGAACCCAAAGGTATGACGCAGGCGATGTGTGTTGTACTTCTGTGGGGTTTCCCAGGAAACGCTCAAAGTTGTTAGCCACTTTTTATCAAATGGGACACTGCTTGTCTTCACTGCAAAGGTCAGTGGGCAGAGAAAAGCCCATCCATGCTGATACTCTGCTGCCGTCCATCCCAACGAGTGCTCCTTCCAAAGTGGCTGACGTCCAGTGCTCTCGGAGGCTGAGGTGGGAGGGCTGCAAATTCGAATCCAGCATGGACAAGTTTGCAACTTGGTGAGATCATCGCAAACTTTAAAATATACAAACAGCTGGGAATGCAGCTCAGTGTATTCAGTCCCCAGGACCACTGAAGAAAACGTGGCAGATGGTGTCCGGTGGACCTTCTGTGGCACGGTGAGGAAAGAGTCAGCCCTCCCACACATCTGCTGTGGTTTGCTGGTCCCCTTGTGAATTACGCGCCAGACGGGGTGGAGCTCTTGGGGTAGTATGAGAAACACCTTGTCCTGGGATCCGCGTTTGGTCTGTTCCTATTCGGAGCCACCTGGGCGTTTGCTTTACTCCCCTAGACACGCTGTACAGTCACACTTCTGAAAGTGGCCGTAGCACTGTGGCTGACGGAAGCTGAGCCCTGGCAGCGTACCCCTTCCTGCCGGGGTTCTGAGCGCCCAACCCATGATGGTCCCGTCTGCCCTGCCGACCGTGCATACATCCATGGGGCTGGGCCTCAGCACTGGACGCACGGACATGCTTTCTGCGTGAAAAGCCCGCCTTGGGTTGGTGAGCTGCCGAGATTTTGTGCAGCTCATCTTACCCCATCCTGACCACAATAGCTGTCCCCGAAAAGGGAGTTCTCGTGGGTGTATCGTATCAGGAACAGAGAGCAGGAAGGAGATGGCATTTCCCCAGTGTGTGCAGGGCCGGCAGGGGAAGGGGAAGGACTGGCTTTGCCTTTAAATAAGAGGCATCTCTGGCTCCCTTAGCTCAGAGGGTAGGGAAGGAAGGGTGCTGGGCTCACTGTGGTGCGAATAAGCCCAGGACTCAGACCTCCCTGGCTGTGCCCTCCAGTCACCAGCTGACGGGGACCCGCGGGGCCAGACCCAGCAGGGTCCTGAGAGTGAAGGGGGCGCCTGCAGTGCTCTCCCAGGGGCTCTGCCGTGTGGGGCCCGCTGTGTGGACCTGGCCAGCCCTGGCTGCAGGATTTCCTGCAGACCCCAGGTACACTGAGTTTGCAGTGATGTTTCGGGGCTGTGGCCAGCGCCCTCAAAAGCTCTTGTCTAAATCCACACTGACCCACTGAGGGGAGGGGCCGGAACCACACAGACCTGGACGTGAAACTGGACACTGCTCAGGGCACGGGCGCCCATAAGATCCAGCGATCAACTCACCAGCCAGAGGTCAGAAGGCGCTCGGCAGGCACAGCAGGGCTGCTGCAGACACCTGAGCAGCGCACCCCCACCCTGTGGTCACTCAGGAGCATCCATGCCGCAGCCGGTTAGCACCAGCCCTGGTCTCTCAGGGGAGGTGAGTGGGACTTTTGACTCATGCTCCGGTGGGCGACGCCATGAGTGGCTGGGCGTGTGCGTCAGAGGCCCGAGACACCGCCTCCCTCTGCCCTGGGCCGGTGGCGCCCCAGTGGGCCGCTGTGCCCTGCCAGGCGGGGACCTAACAACTCTCACAGCCCTACGCTGCCTCCTGGGGCTCGGGCCTGCTGACGGTGGTTGCGCCCCAGCCTGCGGGCTGCGGGCCTGGGAAGTAAAGGGGCCTCCTTCTGGGGTTCCGCCGGTGCTGCCTGGCCTAGCGCTGGCTGGGTCCAGGGTGTGGCCTTCCTGCCCCGCCCTTTCATTGGGGGGTGGTTAAAATGTAGGGAATACGTAAAAAAGAAAAGTCCTATTATTTTTATATAATGAACCCGAAAGGCAAGTCCTGCGTGAGGCAAGCAGGGAAGCGATGGCCCTTCCCGCCCCGGGAGAGGACTTGGGGGCTGCTGGTCAAAGGAAATTTCCTGAGCCAGGAGGAGACGTGTTGTGCAACGTGGGGACCATAGTTAATAACGATGCGTTGTGTGACTGCAAATTGCTGAGAGAGTAGATTTCAAATGTTCTCACCACAGACAAGCCATAGTAATAGATACGTTAATTAGCTTCACTTAGCCATTCCACAGTGTGTACGTACATCAAAACGTGTTGTACAGCATAAGCATGTTTGACTTTTTTACTTGACAATTAAAAATTGAAAGGAATAGAGCCTATGCCACGTCACCTCAGAGAGTGGTTGACTGATATAAACGCACATCATGCACTGTCATGCTGGTAGCTGTGGTTCCTGACTGGATTCACGGTCTCCCAAGGGAAAGGAACAGCATACACCTCGTACCTTGGCCACGTGTGTGACCGCCACCCCCAACTTCCCCCAGAGACATTGAGCAGGTCCTGAGCTGCTTCGGTGTCCGGAGGAAAAGGTGTCAGCAGCCCCCTGCTTTGCCTCGGGTGAGCTCTCCTCCTCCAGGGACCTGACACATCCACCTTTTGTAATCAATGATAAGCACCATGCCAGTCTTTGGCAGCGCTTGGCCATGCACTGGGACCACCTAGCTGACTGACAGGTGCGTGTTAGGCGTTACTGGGAGGGGTGCACTGTGGGCGTGGGCCCTGTGCAGGGAAGCTAGGTCACTGGCCATGCCCCTTAGAGGGGTGAGGGCGGCCAGTCTACTGGACACTTAGCAGTGACATCAGAGAGAAAAGAGGCAGGAGGGCCCTGTTGTCACCTTCAGGTGCAACTGGTCAGGCTCTGCGGGTGTGTGCCAGGCTCACACCCAGGGACCTCGCACACAGACACCCTCAGTCCTAGACACCTCCCTGACCCCCACACAGCGGCCCCTGATGTCCAGCCCTCTGCACCCCCGAGCTCGGTGCTTGGTGCTCTGCTAGGAGCTGGGCACAGAGCAGCACCCAAAGAGAGCAGGGTCCTGACCTCCTAGAGCTGACTGCTCCGTCACCAGCCCTGCCACACCCCGAAGCCATCAGCCTGTCGTCTTCTGCGGCGCTGACTCTTACCGGGCTTTCTTATGGTGCAATCTGAAAGTGCCAAACGCACATACGCGGCTGCGGACACACCGGTGGCGGCCAGAGTAGCTGCATCGCGGGGCAGGCAGTGTGGGACACAGCCAGGGTGGTCCCCATGGCTGACGCTCGCCAAGTCATATGGTTCTCTTCCGTTAGATGACCTATGCTAAAAACGGGCCCACGCGAATAAACACACGCATAGGAAATGTGCACCTGTCTCACCCCTACCCTCGTGACTCCCATGTCCATTTCTCTATCAGTCGTGGAAGTGAAACCAGCAGGAAGCAGTGATGGCAGCTGGGCATCACGGACGGCTGGGATGGGGCGAGCTCACCGTCACGATAATGGGGACTTTCGTGATAGTAGGCACCTGTCCTGCCAGCTAGCCAGATGAGAAAGGATGAAAAAGGATGCTGATTGTCTTTGCCTCTACTCTTGGCTTAAAAAAAATTCCTAGCTTAATTGTTCTTATTATTCCCTTGGCCCATCTGTGTAGTCATTGTCTTTCCCTCCCGGTTAGTCAGCTTTCCCATGGCTGGTACACACTGCCTGACACCCAAAACTTAAAGAAAGAGAGGCTATCTGGATTCAGTCTGGTCAGCGGGCTCGAAGAGGAACATCGTGGTGGAGCAAAGCTGCTTAGTTCATGGCGGCCAGGAAGTGGAGCAGGGGAACAGCGCCAGAGAGGAAGGGGCCAGAGAACAGACGCAGACCCCAAGGTCACACCCTGTGGCCCACCAGACACACCCAGAAGTGTGCTGTACTAATCTGCTAGGCGTCCCTAGCAACATCTGCAAATGCCTAAGGAAAAATTGAACTTAAGGATCTCAGGGATGGGGCTCTTCTGGGTAACTACTCAGTGACCCCCAAGAGCAAGTATCAGAATGGCTGTGAAGTGAAGGTCATTTCTGGGCATAACAGCCTATGGCTGGGGTCCCAGCTGCTGGGGAGGCTGAGGCAGGAGAATTCCTTATTCAGGAGTTTTATGCCAGCCTTGGCATCACAGTGAGAACCCTTTTTAAAAAAACAAAAATTGGAGATCACTGACATGCTAAAGTCAAGGGCCCGAGATCACTAGCAACACAGGAAATGAAACCTCATGGGTCAACTGAAGGTCAGGGAGGCACTGGTCTTAGCTGCTTGGTGGACCCAAGCCACCTGGAATCCCGGCTCAAGTGCACTGTACAGGGTTTCAGCCCAAGAAACCAGGACCCAGCCAGGCATGGTGGTGCACGCCTGTAACCCCAGCACTCAGGAGGCTGAGGCAGAAGGATCACCATGAGTTCAAGGCCATCTTGGGCCACATAGCAAGACCTTGCCCCCCCCAAAAAAAAACCAGGACCCTTCCCTGCTGTCACCCCTTTGATTTCCCATGTTTACCAGGTGCCCGCAGGTGACAAATCTGTCCTTTCGGCATTAGGAGGAGGAGTACTGAACACACAACTGAGGCCAGAGTCAGAGGCTCCCATTAAAACAGCACTGCCCGTCTCTGAAGATGGAAACAGCAGGATGACCTGGAAACTGGAAAGAGGGGACTTTCCGCAAACACCTAGTCAGCGCTGCCCCAACTGCCACCGCAGATCCAGATGGGAGGAGACAGGGCTTCCTCCTCCTCCAAGGCCTGGGGGAGTGCAGCCCTCAGGAGGGGCTGAGCCACACCCTGCCCCCAGCACCCAAACCAGGATCCTGCTGCCTGGTTCTCCCCTCCTCTCACCTCACTCGGCTCTCACCTGCTCCAGGCTGGAGGGAAGAAGCTGGGCAGATGCATTTGGCCTGCAGGACCCAGTCAGAATCCAGAGGAGCCTCGCATGACCCCAGACAGACTCAGCAGCCGGCCAGGTCCAGGCCGACAAGGCTGACCAGGGACCCGAGAGGTCCCACAGCCCCTCTGTGCCGCCATCTGCCGCTCCCCCTCCGTTGTCCTGGGGGGATGCAGCCGCAGGCCCAGGGGGCCCCTGAAACTGCGGACACCTCCGGACTGTCTACGGCTTCCCTGGACACGCATACCCATGACAGGGTTTATTCACAAATTAGACACAGTGAGGTTAACAATGAATAATAGCAAAATAGACCAATTTTAACATATCACAAGCAAAGTGGCTCGAAGCTTATCAATCATTTTTCTAGAACTTTCCATCCGATATTTTGGGGCTGCAATTGACTGCAGGTACTGAAACTGTGGCAGTGAATCTAGAGATGGGGCTGGGAACTCACAAACATCAAGCTGATACCCATAGCAGAGCAGGAAAAAACACTCTTGGGACCCTAAGCTTACACTCCAAAGCAAATTTTACTTATTTTCTTTTAAAAACAAAATATACATAATATTAGAGAGTCATGGAATACCTGAGTCTCCCCGTTGAAATGGACAGCCCTTGCTTGCTGATATTTAGGGTTATCCGCTGTGGTGTTTGCACTCCAGTGCGCCCCTTTCTGCCGGGGCTCAGCCGTTTTTGGGGAGCCCCAGCCATCAGCACTTCAGCCTGACCCAGGATCGCCCCCCTGACACCATCTGTCATCATGGTGGCGCTGCAATAAGCCAGTGGGGGATTCCCTTCTCTCTGTCTGACAAACTCCTGGCCTATCTTCAAAGCCCCAGTCAAATGGAGTTGCCAGGGGTAGCTTCACTGTGAAGTCAGTGAAGTTTAACCTGCAGGTCTCTCCTTTGCAGACTTCTACCAAGACCACGGGAAGGGTTTTAGCACTGTGTTCATGTAGAAATGCGTTTTTGGAAAATTGTAGGATTGAAGTATTTTTTAACTAAAAGGCATCCGAATGCTGGAACCACCAGCCCTGTCCGGAGCTGCACCAGCCCAGCCCTGCACTGGTGACACTCGCGGGGGCCAGAGTGCTTTGTCCTCCTGCCCGGTGCTCCCCGTGCAGTGTGGTTGACCAGCTCGTCCTTCAGAGAATTTCTGGTTATGCGTCTGTCTCTACAACATCCCTTAAACGCGCACCGATGGGGAAAACGGGAAGATGCCGATGGGACTCTGCGTCTGTCTGCTAACTGCACCACCCCTTTTCTTCTGAGGCGTCCTTGCCTGGCCCCGTCACCCGCAGACAGGGAGGGAACCGGGCGCCCAGGACAGCCCACGAGAGCCAAGGAGGACCCGGGGCTCATCGGAAGGGCCGTGCCGGGAAAGCAGAGGAAATGACCGAGGCCTCAGGGAAGGAGACCTAAACGCGGTCCCATGACTGGGGAGAGCCTGGGCTTTGGGTGGGAGGCGGTTCATTCTAAAGTGAGGGAGAGAGAGCAGCGTACATGTGTGTATATGTAAGGAGGCTTAAAGAAAACAGGACCATGTGATGGGTTGTGTCGGGGCATCGGCGAATCCCCGCCCCAGCCGGCCGCAGCCTTGGGAATCGAGCCATGCTGGGCCTCCGCGGGGCCGCATTTCCCTTCTCCCCCAGCTCTGCGCTGAGCCTGGGATCGGAGTCACGCGTCCTTCCAGGCCCCGGCCAGGCTGAGCTACGATCCAGAAAAACGCGACGCGGCTGTGCTGATGGGGGACAAGGAGGCGGGCAAGGAGAAAGGGAAAGAACGGCTGTCTTGGAAGCAGATGCCTCCGCTCCTCCTCGTTTAGGCGGAAACCGTGTGTGCTCTGTGAAAAATCACAGTGAAGCCAGTGTTGCTTCGCAAGCGTTTCCCTGTCCCCTGAACAGCTCTCACGATGTCCAGGGCGGCTCAATAGAATCCGCGATCATTCACAATTTAGACGGTGAGTGCAGCCATCAAAATGTCATCGGAGGAGAATGAATGAATAATTTAGCTCACTAAATTAACAATTAGAAAAGACCTGACTTGCAAATTCCAGGAGGTGGTGACTGCCTGGAACCAAGGGCTGGGGATTTAGCTCAGTGGTTCCACCGCCTGCCTCACAAGGTCCCGAGTTCGATCCCTAGTACCAAAACAACAACAAAACAAAAACAAACAGAATGATCATGGAGTCTGTATGTTGCCCTCCCAGATAGCCTGATTTCTTTTTCTTTTTCTTTTTTTTTAATAGAGTCTCACTAAGTAGCCCAGGCTGGCCTTGTTCTCCCAGCAATTCTCCTGCCTCAGCCTCCCAAATGGTGGGATTACAGGTGTGTGTCACCACGCCCCACTGCATAGCCAGACTTTTTGACAGACCTGAGGGGTGGCAGCCAGAGTGGCCAGCTCCCTGGGCAGGGTGCCAGACCACATATGTGATTTCAGGTCACCCAGTGCTCACTGCACCCTACTGAGCAGGGGGCTGGGAATGCTGAGCTCATCAGGCCAGCCATTGTCTCCTTCAAGGTGCCCGGGCTGATGAGAGACACGGAGACCGTGCGTCACAGGAGTGCGTGGCAGGGCTGCCGCCTGGACCACGTGAGTCGGAGACCACTGTGCCGGAGTTGTCTGATAGAAAAGCAGGAACTCGCTGGTGGCCCTGAGATCAGGGGCTCTGTGGTAGCTGACGACCGCTGGGAGCTCCAGCAGCAGGCAGAAAACTTGGGGTACAGGACCAGGGCCCCCCAAGGACAGCTTTGCTCCTCCCACTGTGGCATAGCCTGGGGTCCCTCTGCCCAGGATGCGCTGGCCCCCTCTGTCCCCAGGAACCCTGCTCCGTGTGACCCAGGGGTATCGCCCTCCCACTGCCCCGACTGACTCGGGCCCCCACCCACACCCACGAGGGTCGCGGGACCCCGCTGGCAGGCGGCCCGGTCCACGTGTCACCTTCTGACCGCGTGTGTGCAGTCGACGTTCGTCAGGACCAAGCGGGAGAGTGCGGCCTCTGTGTGAACGAGAACAAAGCCCAACACTCAGAAAAGCCCGCATTTTGCCTGTGTGCCCTGCTGAGTGGTGAGGACGGGGAGCAGAGCTGCTGCGAGCAAATCCCAGGACAGGCGCGGCCCCCGGGACCAGGAACACACAGACATTTCCGCGGCAGGTGGGCTTGCCCAAAAAAGCACGAAGAAAAAAAGCAGCTAAAATTTCAACCACCCCTTTTTAAAAAATTATTAGTACATGGCTGTGGTACATGCTGGTTGCATTCCTAGTGTGGACTTGGTTCATACATGTAACACATCTCAAGCTTTTCGTATCTCAGTCACCTTCCCATTTGCAAAAGATCGGTCTTACTATTTCTTATTATCTATTATCTATGTTTTGTTTTGTTCTTTAATGTATTTATGATATGGGTTTTTCATGTAAGAGAAACCACGTGATCCTTAAGCACGTGTGTCTGATTTATCTCACTTCACATTGTAGTCTCGAGGTGCATTCATTTTCCTACGGATGATTCAAGTTTATCCTCCTTTAGGGCACAGTAGTGCTCCACTGTATCTAAATACCACATTTTCTTTATCTGTTCATCGGCCAGTGGACATACAGTCCACTTCTAAGATTTAACTACACTGAATTGTGCTTCTATAAACATGGGTATGTGTGGATCGCTGTAATGTGACATCTTGAAGCCTCTGGGAAGATATCTACAAAGGGAATCGCTGCATCAAATGGAATTTCTAGTTGCAGTTTTGAGGAGTCTCCACACAGATTTCCACAGCAGTTGTACTAGTTTACACTCCCACCACCAGTGGAGAAGGCTTCCCTTTTACCCCACATCCTCACCAGCACTTGTTATTGTTTGGTTTCTTGTCGACGGTCATTCTTTCTGTGGTAAGGTAGAATCTCAGTGCTGTTTTAATTTGCATTTCTCTGATGACCAGAGATGCTCGATGTTTTTCATGTATCTTTAAACTTCTTCAGAGAGGGGTCTATTCATTTCACTTGCCCAGTTTGTGATTGGGTTTTTTATTTGGGAAATCCTAATATTTTAATAAATTCCTAAATGTGACCAAAGCACAATAATTCAGAGTAACTGAAAACCCAGGACCCCAGGATGGGGTGTCTTTCTGTATACACATGCCAGCTCTTTCTGAAGGGTCTCCAAGGGGCGCCCGGGAGAAGCCTGGAGTGAACACCAGGCAGGACAGGCCGTGGACAGCAGAGAAGCCCATGTCCCACAGCCCAGAGAGGATTGGCTAGGGGCCCTGGCAGAGGTGGAAGAGGAACAACCAGAAGGCCCTGGGACAGCACAGGCCTCAAAGTGGGCACCGGTGACAGGGGCCGAGCCAAAGGGGATGAAGTCTATGTGCCCAAGGGAAACCAGAACAACAACCCCAAACTCAGCTAAGGCTGACTAAATGGACTCCAGCAAAGGGAAGTGCAGCGTCCACTTCCTGATCACATCAGGGCCTTCTCCAGCCCCTCTGCTTCCTGCCCTGGTGCCTCTGGCTGTCGCTGCCTCTTGAATGCTCCCCTGGATTCCTCAGCCCCAGGAAGCTGCCAGGTTCCATGTGGGTCTCCCGTCCCTGGGTTACAGCGGGAGTCTCTCCAGCGTGGGCACTGCTGTGCATTCTTCTCTCACAGGTGGGACTTTCCAAGCCTACCATTGTTTCACAGATATTTCTCCAGGTGTCCAGTGCTTTCAGGCTGAGTAATAAATTTGGTCCCTGTCACATGATCTTGGCCAGAAGCAAAATTTCATTCGATTTTTGACAACGGTGCCAAAGAAAGGCAATAAAAAAGCAGAAAACCTCTTAACAACTAGTGTAGAAGTCTCACATAGAAATGAACCTCAACAGCTACCTCACTCTGTACAGAGAATGTTACTTGAGATGGGGCATAAATTGAAACATAATGCAAATGTAAATATAATGAAGCTTTTAAGGAAAACATGTCTTTAGGACTCCAGCATAGGAAAATGTTTTTTATATTTATATTTTTGGTACCGGGGATCAAACTGGGGTCCTTGTGATGGTGAGACAGGCGGCGGAACCACTGAGCTAAATCCCAGGCCCTTTTATGGATATTTTATATTTCTTGTTTAAAAAACATTTTCCTGGGCCAGGGATTTAGCTCAGTAGTTCTGCTGCTTACTTTGCAAAAACAAGGTCCCAAGTTCAATCCCCAGTACAATATACATATATGTACATAAAAGACAACATTTAATAGATTTTTTCAAAAATTTTTGTTCAACAAGTGTCTGTTGAAGACTTAGATAAAACATTTTTAGTATATGTGCTGCTGAAGCGACTTAGATAAAACATTTACAAAACTAAAGACTAATATCTAGAATTCATTTTTTTAAAAAGACCCCTGAAACTGAATAGTAAAAAGCCCAATTGGAAAAAGGCCAAAGGATATGATCAGATAATTTATAAGGAAGATATGCAAATAGATACTTGGAAAATTGCTCAATACCATCAGTCATCAGAGATGCAAATAATTAAAACAAAAAGATACAACTACTACACAATCCCTAGAAAGGTGAAAATTAAAAACATGAAGGCTGGGGATTTAGCTCAATGGTGCCACACCTACCTGGCAAACACAAGGTCCCAAATTAGATTTCTGGTACCAGGGGAAAAAACTAAATTAAATTAAAAACACCAACACTACCAAGTGCTGGTGAAGACATGGAATAGCTGGATCCCATATATTTTCAGTGTTTCCCAATTTCTTGTAAGACTAACCACACACTTATCCTGTGGCTCAGCATTTCCATTTTAGGCATTTATCTAAGAGAAATGAGATACATGCCAACAAAATGAATGTTCATGCTTATAGTATCCCAAACTAGAAATTCCTAGATGTTCATCAGTAGGTATGTGGATATGCAAACTGTAGTACATCCATACAATACAACCTTTCTTGGTAATAAAAAAGGAAGAGACTACTGATAAAATGTGACTGAATCTCAAAAACATGCTAAGTGAAAGACAAACAAAGAAGAAAATAATTACTATAATACTGTAATATAGTATAGTTGCATTTATTTGAAATTCTAGAGTAAGCTAAATGAATACATAAAGAAAGAGAAATGTCCAACAAAAAAATGAAAGAAAATTATAATAGAAAGAAAAATCAGATCAGTGGTACTCCTGGGAAAGGAGGAGTATTAGGAGTTAGGAATGAAAGGGCCTAAGGGGAATTCTTGGAATTAAAGTAATAATCTATGCCTTAGTAAGAGGCTTAGATCCTGCAAATTTAGGCAGCTCTCAAAACTGAACCAACCATGATCTTAAAGATGTGAGTATTGCAATGACTGTGAAATTTACTTCAAAAGAAAAAGAAGCATTAGAAATTTTAAATGTACTGATGGATGGGTGGAGAGATGAATAAATAGATAAATGTTATAAAGATACTAAAATATTAATAGTAAAGTCTAGGTGATTAGCGTGTGAGTATGCATTATGAAATTCCTTCAACTTTTCTTTATGACTGAACATTTCATAGTATAAATAGATAGGAAACTGTTCTTGAACAAGGAAGGCAAGCTGTTCACCTCAGGTAGACCAGAAGGCCAGGGAAGAAATGTGAATGTGCGGGTTAAGGATGGGGCCAGTTACATACATCCGTGCTTATCAGGAAAACCAGAAGCAATGAACCCACATCCTCACCGCACATTCAGAACGGTCCCACTCACAATCCCACAGACAGGAAGAGCAGTCATCACCACCATTGGCTGGACACCCACTGCACAAGCTCTCAAACAGGGCACTGCTCAAGGCTCCAGTTGCTAAAGCCCTCCAGCAAAGCCGTTCTACAGTTAGAGAACTGATGAGACTCAGCCTAGGTCCCACCCAGCCATTAGTGAGGTGGGCAGAGCCCAAGAGACTGACCCAGCTTGCTCTTCCAGCTTTCCTGTGCCCCAGGGGGAAGACAGGAGCCTCTGCTCCGGCTGACTGACTGACGTTCAAGCCCAGAGCAGCCCTGGTGCAATGAGTCACCCAGACACTGGCCCACTTGAACTCCTCCGACTGGGATGGAGTCCAAAGTTTAGGAGAGGACTGTAAGGACAGAGGCTCCCAGGGAAGCACCATAGGCCAGGGACTGTGCTCCCTGGCTGTTCTGCTGTAACCCCATGGATTCAGCCAGGAAAGCACAGCCACTGTATAAATACAGGTGAATGATACACACAGAAATAGGAAACCGGCATTATAAATTTACAGGCAGGAGGATCAGTGCATGACTAGGAATTCTGCATCCATCTTATCCCTCTCAAACTGTATTTCTGAGATTCTTAGAAGAGTTTTATTCTTATTCTTATCATTATTATTGCTATTATTAGTTTGCTGATGCTGGAAGTATTCTTTGCACATTCTCATGAGTGCCAGGCAATCAGTAAAGTTCTGAACCAATCTCAGATCTTGACCTCTGGAATACCTTTAGAGGTTGTTCAGGACAGTACCTTACCAAATATCAGAAAGTAGAGGAGTCTAGTAATTACTTCCCCTCTTTTCTGGAGAAACAGCAAAGATTCCATTGGAACAGTACAAATGAGGGCCACAGAAATCTCTCCCGGATGGCTCAGAACCCATGAGGAGAGAGGTACTGCTGCAGAGTCTGGGAGGGGAAGGGTAGGCCTGGCCTGGGTTCTGGCATCTGGTGGCAGCAGGTGGGCCTGAGCCAGCTCTGGGTTTGATCCTGCAGTGTCCCAAGCCTGTGTGCCTTGCAGACCAGCTGAGGAGGTGAGCCAGCCCCAAGGACGAACTCAGAGTAAGCTCAGTTCCCTTCTGTGCTCTTCAGTGCTCTGGATCTGCCGAGGGCCCATTTGCTCCTTGGGACAAGGAGAATGGGGCTCCGGAAGTGGGATTTAATGGGGGCCCTCTGGGCTGAGGGGTTTCCTTTGCAGCCAGGACCCTTGGGCAGGCTCTGGTGTTAATGCTGCTGTCCCACCCTGTCTCCAGCCACATGGTGAGGATGCAGGACTAAGACTGAGATTGCAGAATTCGCCAAGGTCCTACAGCTGTACAAGGAAGAGCAAGAGGACCCAGGAGAGACACCCAGGCCCAGCTATCCTGACGCCAGCCTGGTTTCCCACAGCAGTGCTGGGGTTCCATATTCCTCAGTACCAGCCACGGAGGGAGGCATCCTCCTAGCACTAGACAGCAGCGCCGGGCAACTGGCCTCTGCCTTTCTGGGGTTGCTTTGTCGGTGCGTGGCTCCTTCCCTCACCACCAGGTTTTCTTGAGATCTGAGGTCGGATTTGGGGGTGGAAGCACATGACCCACCCCTGAGCTCTCCACAAGTCTGGGTGGAACCGAAGTCACCGACCTCCACATCCTCCCTAAGTTCTTAGCATACTGGAATGGCCCACCATTCCTTCCTTGCTGCCATTTCCCTGTCACTCAATGGGAAGGGGCAGCGAGATTCCCACAGTCTGGGCCCCGGGACAAGGTAGAGGGTGGTGGCCTCTGAGTGACACTGGCCCACAGTCCCCTCGTCCCTTGCTTCAGCATTGTGACAAGCTGGGATCATGGTGCTGGCCAGAGGGAGACCCAAAGAGGGAGAATTTGTCTTGCCCAAGTCAGCCATAGAATATGGAGAGCTAGCCTAAAGGGGAACCCGGAAAGGACAGAAAAATCCTGTAACCTTTTTGAAAGAACTCAATAAGAGTTGGCAAGCCTTCAACTTCTAATGCTGGGGGATGATAAATTATTCAGGTGAAATAACCTCAGCTTCCTCTCACTGCAGCACAAGAGCATTGATCCCACTGTCACTAAACAGAGGCCAGCTTGAAATCTGTTACTTACAATCTGAAGTGCACAGCGACCGCATTGCTGTCTTGGATTGTTTGCCCCTCCTTCCCCGAGAGCTTGCTGGCCTTTTGTAGCCCTCCAGAATGGACCCTTGAAACCTGCACACCCATCAACACCACGCGTGCCTTCCAGTGCTAAGTTTGGTTGCACAGGATTGGCTCAGAAGTCCCTGCCCATACATAACAGCTTTTTAAACTTTGATGTGCATAAGAATTCTCCCAGGATCTTGTTAAATGTGGATTCTGACGTCCTGGAGAGTCTGCCTTTCTGACTTGCTCCTGGCTGGTGCCAATGCCCTTGGGATCGATCTTGGGCAACAAAGAGAGGGCGATAGAGGCCAGGCCCCACCTTCCAGGCTCCCTGCCCGAGTATGATGGTGCGTTATCCCCTTGACGTCCCTGCTCAAAGCCCTCCGCTGCCAGCTAATGGACCCCATTATTCCTCACTGTTCTTGTCTTAGGCCATGCCCCCACTCTGTCTTTTAGTGTGCTGTTTCTTCTCCCTGGAGTGTTCCTGCTCAACTCTTTAAAAGTCTGGCCGGAGTGCTGTCTTTCATGGGAAGCCTCGTGAGTCCTTCCAGCCACAGTCCTCTTCCTTCCCCAGCCCCTGGTGTCGCCACAGTGCCACCAGCTTGAACTCGGCGTCTGTGCCCTGAATGCTCTCTGTACTTCCTGTGGGCAGGTTATGGTTGGACCTGTGCTGCGGCTTAGAGACACCTTCACAATGCTTTGTCTCAGTGCTCCAAGCCCCCCACAGATACCAGAATCCACGGACACTCAGGTCCTTTCTATCCAGAGTCATTCTGTACACAGCCTACCATTCTCATGCGAACTTTAAGCAATCTGTTACTTATGATCTCTAAGCGCTGTAATTGCTATGTAAATGTGTTTAGGGCAGATGCAATTCCTTTTCCCAAGTATTTTCAGTCCTAGGTCTGTGGAATCCATGGATGCTGAATCCATGGATGTGGGGAGCCAACTGCAGCAGGCTCTGAAGAGCGAGTGTGTGTGTATATGTGTGAATTTTATGGGGCCTAACTGAAATCAGTAAAATGCATAGATTTATTTTTTAGTTTTTTTTGCAACACTAGAAGATTGAACTCAGGGCCTTTGCACTGAGCTATATCCTCAGCCCTTTTTATTCTTTGAAAAAAGATCTTGCTAAGTGGCCCTAGCTAGGCTTGAACTTGCTATCCTCTTGCCTCAGCCTCTCAGAGTGCTTGGATTCCTGGTATGCACCCCACACCCAGCTTAGATTAAGTGTTCTGTTCATTAGGTTTCACACCCAGGCAATCACCCCCCAGCGAAGACAGAAAACATTTACATTACCCCAGAGTACTCTCTTTTCTTTCCCAGCCTAGCTCCCACTTCACACCTCGACAGGAAGTAACTGCTCAGGCTCCTACCACCAGAGATTGGCTTTGTCTCATCTCCCACTTTGCGTAAGTGGAATTACACAAAAGGTCCTCTCTGCCCGGCTTCTCCCACTCAGAGTCCATGACACTGCATGCTAGAGGTACTTCTTAAAGGATTTGCCGATGGCTGGGTGGGAGCCCTGGGTGGCTGTGCTCACACTGACTTGGGGACTTGGGGACCTGCCTGAGTCCAAATGGTACTAGACAACAGGGTCTTTCGACCCGGAGATGGCAGAATTGAGATGGCGCCTTGTGTTTCTTGCAAGAGCAAAGCTCTATTGTCAGGAGGCGGCTTCAGCCAAACTGGGGCTTTGGCTGAAGGGAGACAGCAGATGGTCAGGAAGTGACCAAGCTGTGACTTGGAGGAAGAGAGAGAGCAGGTTTTCATGTGTTGTGTTGACTAAAGTCTGGAAATTCCCACTGGAAATGGCCACAGTGTGGTTCTGTTTCTGCCTGTGATGGGCCTGGACCACCGGGTGGTCAGTGTCAGCTCACCCTTGAGGATGCTCTATTTGTGTAGCTCATGCCTCGTCCTGAATACATCCCAGCCTTGGGCCCTGGACCATTGGATATGGCAGACGGACCTCAGGATGGGTGCAGAAAGAGGGGACGGAGAAAGAGAAAACAGACCAGCTCCGGAGGGCATCAGCGAAGCTAACCCTGCCTGACAGACTTGGCCACCTCTAAATGATCGACACGTCTGTGTGCAGAGCTGCGTCCAAGGGCCAGGACAGCAAGGGGACGGACACCCATGAAGACAGACGCCAAGCCTTTCACCCCACTTCAGGCCCCTCAGATCTCTGCAGGCGAGTGAAGAGGAGTCCATATCCTCAGCAAAAGCAACCTTCAGGTCCCAGGGAAGTGGCCCAGGCCACTGTGAGCACAGTCCAGCCGTAGGGTGCTGTCTGCAGCCTTGCTAGTGGTCAACTGGCTCCGAATTAGTGACTTCCGGTGGACTAAAAGCAGTCAGGCTGGAGGGCTTGTTTAGATGTTTTCCTTGGTGATGATTTCTCGTCTCAGGCAAACACTGCTTCTGTGGTTTGCCACATTTCCTGGTGGCTCTGCCAACACTTGCCATGCCACAGAGGGCAACAGTTTGCTGTGCCCAGGAGCTTCCTTGGTCACCCTGGGCTTCTGTCCCACTGCTGTCCCATAGTCGCTGTCTCTCGGGGTTACTCGGGCTTTGTGTGCTTGCTCCCAGCCTGCTATGAGGATGCTCAAATATCGGAAGTCCTGCGCCCTTTCTCTGCTGAGCGGCTTCCTGTCCCCTTGAGCTGTGTTCCGACTGCATCCAGAGTCCCCTCCTCCGGGTTCCAGCCTTCTGTGTTCCAGGCGACTGGCTCCACCTGAGGATGTGACCTTCACTCTTCCTTTGTACCTCTTCCTCCTGAGCACAGGCACGGGCCACCTGTCGAGGCTCAGAGTCACCTGCCCATGGCCTCCATAGCCCTGCATGCTGCGGCACATGGTGGGTCCGTGCCAGGTGGCAAATGGGTGACAGCCCCCAGGGACAGCTGCTGGTATGTGGGGTTCTGATGCCTGTTGCACCCCAAGAATTCTCACCCGACCAGCATGAATGATGAGCTGGTGTGTCCTGCCCTGCTAAGGCCCCTCACCCAGGGGTGGCAGGGGTGACAGCAGACAGACCCACGCTCAGTCTGGGCTGTGGTGCACGTGTGGGTGAGCAGAGCAGGCCCGCTGGGCCCGTCACAGTAGCCACCATGGGCTGACTCTCGTCCCTGTTAAATCTGCCACTGTCTGGATCAGCGTCACCTCCCGGCCTTGGTGGGACAGGGTGGCAACGAGCCACAGGCTGGGCATGTCCTAAATTGCTGCTACAGAACGAGCCCCAGGCCTCAGCCCCCTGGTGCTGGCGCGTGGCCCAGGTGGAGAAGGCGCTTGTGTCCCTGCCCCAAATCCTCGCCTTCACCTGGAAAGAGCAGGGCGACGCCATGTTGCCCGGAGACACCATCCGCTGAGCGTCCTGGGGACACGTGTCACCCAGGGTGTGGCGCTGCCCTGTGGAAGACCACTCCCTCTCCTGCCTCCCAGAGCCTCAGCCTAGGGCAAGGAGCTGCACAAGTCACAGATCTTGGACCTCAGCCCTGTTCCTGCTGTTACAGCACTGTCGCCTGCCTCTGGTGCCTGGAAGGTGAAGTCTCGTCTGACCTCATGGGTCCATCGGAGTACTCAGTGCCAGCCCAAAGCCCCGGCTCCTCACAGCATTTCCTAGGAGGGTCGGGAAGGAGGTGGCACCCTCCCTGCTGGCCCCACCCAAGCCTGGTGGTGTGGTTTGTGGTCTGCAGTGCATCACAGGGCCCAATGCATGTCCCTCGGGCCGGAACAAAGAGCCCCAGGCTGTGACAGAATGTCTTTGCTCACAGTTTCAGAGAAGTCCCCGATGAAGGTGGCAGAAAGTTGCCTGCTTATCACATACCTTCTCACCTTTTCCCTGTGTCCCTGCGTCACCTTCGCTCTCAGCCGATCTGTGGCTTAAACTCCTCTCCCCATAAGGGCAGCATCATACTGAATCATTGCTTATATGAACGGCTTCCATTTTAACTCAGTTACCTCCTGACACAAATACACTCATGTTCTGAGGCTGGAGGCGGGGTAAGACCTCAACATTTGAATTTTTGGCGGAACAAAATTTGGCCAGTGATACCTATCCAAAAATATTTTCCATTCCTGGGTAGCTACATGTTTTCAATTCCTTCCAAAGAGGCCCTGAGCTACAGTTTTGTTAAAGGGCACTCATTTTATCATGAGGGAAGACAGAAGGAGCCATTCTCCCCTGGTAACATCGCAGCACTTGGCCTTGTGATCAGCCAGCTGGTGCCAAGCCTGTGCCATGGCTCCAGTGCAGGTTACTTGAGGAGAACAGGATGATTAAGGAATAAACTAAGGAACCCAAGTTTAGGGTTCTGCCCAAGAACCAGGGTGAAATATAGCACTGGAGTGAATCCTGGCTTTGGGAATAAGAGGGACAAACAACGCTGAAAGTACAAAGGTGAGATTTATCTGCTTCAGATTTGCTGAACACATGAGAGAGAATTAAAAAGGGGAACTCTGGAATTAGGCAAAGCAGGATTCACAGGTCACTATGATTTGGGTACAGCCTGGGTAGTTTTCCAGAGCTCTGTGTGCAGGAAGCTGGGTGCGCCGTGCTGTGGCATTGTTGAGCTGGAGGGAGCCATAAGAGCTGGGGCTGGTGGGAGGCGCATAGATCATGGGGCACACTGCAGTTCTTGAGGGACCCAGTGGTTTTCATAAGCAAACCTGGCATCTCTCTTCCTCTTGCACCCCCTGACCCCACCTGTTGTCATCAGCCATGTCGGGTTGTGGCCTCACCAGAATGAGCTCTGTGTTCTTGCTCCTCCAAAACTGTGAATTAAATAAAGCAATTTCTGTCTAATGACTAGCCTCTGGTGTTTTGTAACAGCAGCACAGAACAGACTACTATACCAGTCGCCCAGTGTGTGCCTCTGGGCAAGTTGCTTGAGCTACCTGGATTTCTGTTTGCATCGGCACAGATGGGAGGTTTTGGTGCCTGCTCCAGCGTGGAGAAGTGAGCTGTCCTCCCTTGGTGCGGGTAAAGCATCAGCACCGTGATGGGGTATGGTGTTCAAGAAACAATATTGCACATACTGCTCAAAAGCTCCATCAGGAAGTCTGCGGGTCTGAAGATGGGAAGGGATGACAGACGTCCTGCCTCTGGACCTCCTGTAAGTGGAAGTCTCCTCTTCGCCAGTGGTGTCTTGGCTTCCCTGCCAGCTCTAGAGTGGATGATATGAGTGGTGGAAGGCCTGGTCGTTTAGCACCACCAGGAAAATTATGATTGCTCAGTGGGTGATGTGTTATGGCTTGTTTCTGTCAGGTCATCTTTTGCTTGGTTCCTACCATAAACCAGTGGCTAGTGCCCGCCCACCTCAGGGACCTCAGGATGGCGAGCAGAGGGATGGTCTTTTGGCCCACCATTCTGGGGCTTCCAGTCCGTGCTGCTGAACCCATTGCTTTGGGGTCCGTGGGGGGTGTGGCAGGCTGCCTGCCCCATGGCCAGGGAGACAGGGAAGGTTCAGAGGGGCCTGGGTCCCAGACTCCCACCCAAAGGCCAACCCCAGGACCCCAGGACTTTGAGTGAAGCCTCCTTAAAGTGCCCAGCAGCTCCCAAGGCGCCATGCTGAAGACCAAGCCCTTAACACATGGACTTCCAGGGAGGACTCAGCATCCCAGAGACAATGGAAGCCCACTCCCAGAGAGCCAACCTCTCTAATACCGCGCTCTTTGGTAAAAACGTGCTCAGCCAGTCTCTGTCCACTAGCTCCTTTGTCTCTTCTCCGCTGGGTTGAAATGGGGGTGGCTGAACATAATGATCGTTGGTCACTGGCATGACCTTGGATATTAGAACCCTGGCCTTTCCTGCTCTTTGCTTCCTGGCTGTCACAAAGTGAACAGTCTTCCTCCACCTCTCCCTTCTTCCGTGACAGGCTGGGCTGCCACAGACCCAAAGCAACTGGGCCAACTGACTACGGACTGGAACCATGAACCAAAATAGCCCCCTCTTCGTTACAGGCGATTGTCTCAGGTATTATGTGACAGTGACAGAAGTCTGACACCCATTCTTTGGCTGTTTTGCCACACCCTTCACCTTTGCTGCACTGTGTGAAATACTCATGGGTGTCACATCTGTTACAGTTACAGGTCCCCCTACACTCATGGGAGGGGGATCCAGGATGGGTGCACTGGAGACAGGATAGTGGGGGCCATCCTCAAACTCCGCCTCCCACAGGTGCTAAGTGGGACCAGAAAACTCCACAGGGGGATAGGGAGCTACCCAAAGGCAGGCAGACAAGCCGCATCAAGGAGATTTGTCCACTACCAAGCCCCTGCCTGGAATAGGACAGCTCTGGGACACGGATCAGCGAGGGCCACTGTTGTCCCATGCTCTGGGCCAGCCAGCTAGAGCCCTTGCCAAAGCCAAGGGTAGGGCAAGGACAGGGGTGGGTGAAGGAGGTGACTGCAGGGTGCTCAGATCACACAAGGCAGGGTTGACATTGCTGAGTCCCTGAGGCTCAGTGTCCTCTGGGCTGCAGCAGCCCCTGCTGCACATAGGAGCAAAATCCCCAGGCCGGGAACCACTGGCCACGGGCAGTGGCTTCACTCCTCCAGGCCCAACTAAAGTCACCCGGGCTGCACTCCCAAGGGTCAGAATGTCTGTGTTCCAAGGACGTTGGAGCCAGACCTCAGAGAGGGCCGCAGAGTGGGCAGCCAGCAGTGCTGCACAGCGCTAAGCTCAGGGCCTCCAACCTTGCACTTGACTGTCTGAGGATCTTGTCACCCAGCAGCTGAGAATCCACGTGCTGATCGAGTCAGGAAACAAGGAGGGGTCACAATCGCATCTACCACAACCACCTATGCATCCGGCCACTGACGGCTGGACAAGAAGGACAACAGGAGGTGACAGGTTACATTCACCCAGGAGGGTAGAATGCAGAGGCTTTGGGCCATGATATGACTCGGGCGCTCATGAGCTGGAAACCTAACCCACGTGTTAGTGGTATTTGGAGGTGGGGCCTTGGGTGGGCACTGGGATTAGATGGTGTCATGAGGATGGGGCCCATGATGGCAGTTGGTGGCATTATAAGAAGAGAAAGAGGCTGAGCGCGCATGCTGGTCTGTTTTGTCGTGATGTCCTCTGCCGTGTTTTGACGCAGCACGGAGGCCCTCACCAGATGCCACACCCTTGGAGTTCCCAGCCAAGGACTACTAAAGAATTATATCTTATGAATAAGCTCTCCTGAGTATTTTGTTATAGCCGTAGGACACAGACTAAGACCATAGCATAAAAAGCTGAAGAAAGGGTGAAGGCACACAGTAGTGTGTGTGACCAGAGCACACTTCCTCGGGGGCTCATGCTGTGCCTGGAGCCCAGGACTGGAGGGAGCAGGTTGGGCCACAGGAGCCCCGTCCCTGTGCCAAGGCCTCTGCATCAGGTCTTCATTCTAAGTTTCCTACATTGGGGCTGAGCCTGCTGCTGAAATGCTGATGGCTCAGTGAAACATCTTAAACTCATCCTACTGGGGGTCTGTGTCCCCTGCCATCAACTATGCCTCTGCAACTGCTTGGTCAATAGATGCAGCAGATGCGTGGTAATGTCCTGGCCTAGACCCAAGGAAAGGAGTGGCTTCTGTTTCCTGTCTCTGGAGAGCTTCTGCCTCTTCTTGGCCCCAGGTGTCATGTTGTAAGGAGCCCAACAGCTCATGGAGAGGCTGGGAGAGAAAACCCAAGTCCCAGGGGCCAACAGCCCTTACTGACTCAGAGCCCACCCACATCCAGTGCCAACATGGTGTCTGAGAAGTAGCCGTCCAGCCTTGGGCTGCTCTGAACACAGCTGCTAGGAACATTCCCATGCAAGGTTTATGCAGACATATGCTTTTTTTACCTTGGGTGTGGTCCCAGGAGTGGACTTACTGGCCCCATGGCAACCGTGTGACCACTGGAGGGAATGCCAGCTGGCCCCACAGTTCGAGCCTTGTAAAGCCTTTAGGGGACCGTAGACTGCTTCAAGGGTGACATTTCAGGAGGAGCCCAATTCCCTACACACTGCCACCCTTTCCTTACCTGTCTGAGTGACTGCAGCTGCCCCAGGGTGTGCAGAGTGGTGCCGCATTCTGGTTTTGATTTGCACTGTGCCTAAGGAATCTTGTCGTTTGCCTGTTGGTCACCCACACATTTTCTTTCGAAAATGTCTACCCAGATCCTTTACCCACTTTAAATTGGGCCATATATGTATTTTAGTTGTAACAGTTCTTTATATTCTAAGTATCGATCCCTTATTAGATGTACAATTTGCAAATTATTTTCTCCCATTCTGTGTTTTGCCTTTTGAAAAAAAAATTTGAACCACAAGGTTTAAACTTTGAAATCCACTTTGTCTCTGGTTTCTTTGGTTGTGCTTTAGGGGTCATAGCTAAGAAACTATTGCCCAATCCAAGGTCATGAGTACTTACATCTAGTTTATTTTCTGAGAGTGTTATAGTTTTCACCTTAGATTATTAGATTTGACCCCTTTTGGTAGTTTTTATATATGGTGTGATTTAAAGCATCCATTTTCATTATTTCACATGCGGATATCCTGTTGTCCCAGAACCTTTTGTTGAAAAGACTTTTCTCTTCCCCCTCCAATGGTCCAGGCAATTTTCTGAAAATCAATTGACAGCAAATGTGAAAGTTTATTTCTGGAGACTCAGTTCTGCCCCATATGTCAGTCCTTATGCCAGTAATGCATCACTTTGCTTATTATAGTTTATTTAAATTCTGAGTTCTCCAACTTTGTCCTTCTTTTTCAAGATTTTGGCTGGTGGGGGGGGGGTCTTTTACTTTTCCGTAAGAATTTTAATGTCTGTGAAGAGCCCAGCTGGAATTTTCTTGGAGATTGAAGAGTCACTCTGGAAATCACCTTGGGTGGTGTCGTTTTCTGACTGTGGAATGTGAGATGTCTTTCTGTTTATTTTGGTCTTTAATTTCTTTCAACAATATTTTGTGATTTTCAGAGCATAATTTTTACACTTTTAGTGAATTTAAATTTACACTCACATATTTTATTTATTTACTTACAATGCTATAGTAACGGGTACTTCCTGCTGTCTTTGCTGTGTGGGAAGCTCCTCCTAAGAGTTCTGCCTTACACAGGAATTCCAGTCACCTGAGTGTTTCATGCTTCTCTGGTTAAGTCCAAGGCCTTTTAACCAAATGGAAATAAATCCCCTCATAAAGGTCTTCCATTGCTCTGGTGTGACAGAGTCAAACGAATTAAATTTATATTTTCGAAGAATTGATTTTTTATTTTAGTAAATGCTTTTTTTTAACTTGCTTCTTTGCACAAGTGCAATTAACAGGAAGAAGAAATGTGGTTCGTCGTGCTTTCCTCGGACCCGTCCTAAACAACCCCTTGTGAAGAAAAAATGAAGCAGAAAACCTTTCCCAGCTGCTCTCCTAGAAAGGAAGTCTCCTCCTGGGCTATTTCTGCAAGCCCTTCCAGCAACAGACTTTCAGATGCAACATATGTGAATTTCAAGTTTCTGCTTTCTTGGGAGTAATTAGGGAAAAAACGGATGAGATGGAGTTCAGAAATAGAAAAGAGAGATTATATAAAACAAGAACAGTAAGAATTTTTTGTCAAGAAGCCTGTGGAGGACGACGGGGCAGCAGGAAGGGGGCTACTGCGCAGGCGCAGAGAGCAGAGCATGCCGGGAGCCTGGTGTCCAGCTGCTGTGGCCTCTGCCGCTTCGTCATCGCCATCAGAAAGGAATCAAGGTGGGCTTCTTTTTACAATGGAAAAATTAAGTATATAAAATGATAAAGAATCCATGTGTGTCACAATGAACAGATATAGTGAGGCACCGCAGATTCAGCAATCGTCAGCTCCTAGTCACCCGCACGCCTGCTTAGCCCTGAACCCTGCTCCTGATTATGCTGCAGCGGGGCTAGGGCGCTGTTCCCCCGTAGGTGCATATCCAATCCTATAAATGCACGTGCTGCCACCCCGTGAAAGCTGTGAGGGACACATCGGTCGGTCCCGTAATGCCCAAAGACACCTGGGTCCCAGGCCCTTGTGTACAATGCTACAGCTTCCCCCTGAACCTGCACGGTCCTCCTGTATGCTTGAATTATCCGAATGACTTGTAACAACTAATGATAGAGAAACAGTGCACCACAGGGCAGGCTTTTGTCCGCCCCCCCACCACAATGTTTTTGCCATAGGATGCGCTGTTCAAGCTTGCAATGTAACTGTGTTGCAAGATGTTTACACCCAAGATTTCAAGGATTTTCTGTTAACTCCCCCCAACTGCCTCAAGGAGCGGCTGGCCAGGTAGGTGGGCCCACCCCTGCCCCAAAGATCTCTATGTCAGGCTACTTGCATTGCTGTTTGGGACTCAGACTTTGACATACGAACTCCTCCGAGACCACCAGCACAATCAAGTACCCCTCTATCTCTGAGTGCCGCTTGGCTTCTTCACCGCAGCGACCTTGATCAGAACGGTAACACTTGGCTGTATCGCTGGGCCGTGGCCCTTGGCTGTAACACTAATAGAACGTCTCTGCTGTGTAATCATTGTTGTGTTGTGTTGTTTAGGGAACAATGATGAGAAAAAAGTCTGTGCAATGTACAGGTGAATTTTTAAAAATAGGTTCCATCTGCAGTTGGTTGAATCCATAACTGCGGGTCATGGATAATAGAGGGCCAACTGTACACAAAACCACACCCTTAAACATTAGCAATGATTCCTTAACTTTATACACTATCCAGCCACGTTCAAACTTCTGCACTATTTCACGATCTTTCCTTGACAGCTCGTTTTCATCAGGATCTATAGATGGTCTATGGGCCACAGTTGGTAGAGGTTTCCCCAGGAGGCTTTCAATCTGAGTTTCCATGAAGAACCCGCTCTGGGGAAAGCACCCCAGTGGTCTGCACAAAACAAAATGAGTTTATCATTGTCCCCTGGAAGCTGTCAAAAATGGATGTTCTTAAATGTTTTTATGACCAACGGAAAATAACAATGAGTATAAATTCCACAGGTTGTGCAGAGCCAGCAGTGAAAAATTATAACTTCATTTTACTGATTTCTATTAACCCGCATCCCCGTTTTGTCTGTTGTTGCAAATGCAATCAGAGCTCTTTCAGATGAATTTAATCAAATTTGGTGTGTTTTCCATTTTAGTCGCCATCAGCCCCTTCTGCTGGAGCTGAGTTTCTCAGGTGGACCCATTTAATGTAGCTTGTGTTGGGAGGAGGAGCCTGTCCCATCCCTCCTACCTCACGTCCCCACTACATTAGTTTCTGCTGTTGCTGGGCAAATTGCTACCGACTTAGCAGCCCTAAGGGACGCTCACTTCTCTGCACCCACTGCTTCCTGTAGGAGCCAGCAGGGCTCAGCCAGCTTCCAGCACAGAGGCTGAAGTCCAATTGCTATCCAGACACAGCTGTCTGTTTTGAGCTCACTCTTCTTGTTGGCGGAGTTTACTTCCTCTTGGTTGTGTGACTGAGGCCTTGGTCTTCTCCCTCTCTGTTCTCCTCGCTGACAGGTCTCAGCATTAGAAGCCAAGCACATCACTGTCACGGCATAGTCTTCCATCTCCAAGCCAGCAAGTTGCATCCAGGAATTCCTAGCTTCCTTATGGGTATCCTCCACTTTGAAAGGGCTTCGGGAGTCCATTTTTCCTCTTCTCCCCCCGGGTGGCCATCCTATCTTTGCACCAGCTGTCTTGGAAACTTGATTACATCTGCACAATGCAATCATTTACATTTTGGAGGAGGGCTGGGGTGAATAATGGGCAGGGAGTGTGGATATTCCAGGGACCCAGAATCAGGTCGGGAGAGAGGGAGCCTCCACTGACCCTGCCCGTGGAGGGGGGAACTGGGTATTAAACCAGGACCTTGGCACTGAGCTACGTCCCTAGCTCTTTGTAATTTTTTAAATTTTGAGGCAGGGCCTCAGTAAGTGGCTGACAATATAGTTCAGTGGTAGAGTGCTTTTTGGCATGCCTTAGGCACTGGGTTCAATCCCTAGCACAACGATAACAATAACACCAATGACAACAACAATAATAAATTTTAAACACAAAAATAAATCTCAATAGGAGAAATACATTCTGGTGTTCTATTGTATAGTAAGGTGACTGCAAATAACAGTGTGATGTGCTGAGTATTGTTTTTGAAAGCTAGAAGAAAGGATTTTGAATGTTTTCTGATAACTGATGATACTGAGATTCTCGCCCTGATTTGAACCTTGCACAGTGTATATGTAATCAAAGCCTTGCATGGTAGCTCATAAATATGTACAATTTTGCATCAATTAAAAAATTTAAGGGTCAGGGATTTAGCTCAGTGGCACCGCAGCTGCCTAGAAAGCACAAGGACTTGAGCTCAATTCCTGATTTAAAAAAAAAAATGAAGTCAGAATATTAAAAGGCTGAAGATAGAGCAAAGTGACATTGGCTCTCGACCTACAACCTTCCATCTCTCTGTGATCACAGTGGCCAAGCTGTCAGTGGCATCTTCCATGCAGATGTGGCTTCTTCAGAGAATGTAGGTTCACAATCTTAACAGACAAATTTGGGAACACAGTTTGTGAGTTTCTTTCAATTTTCTCTGTCTTTCTCTTTTTTGAGACAGAGTTTTGCTATGTAGCACAATCTGGTCTTGAACTCACAGAAATCTTGCTTCAGCCTCCTAAGTGCTGGGAATATAGGTTTGAGCCACCACATCTGCCTTTTATCACCTTTTTTTTTTAAATTCGCTTCAATTCTGTGCAGCACAGATGCTCACTGACTTATGATGAGGTTACATCTCGACAAACCTATAGTAAATTGAAAAGATCACACATCAAAAATGCATTTAATACACGGCACACTCTGGCTGAGCAACCCAGCCACGGTGTGGGGGCCGTGGGGCTGCAGTAATCCGTGCTGGTGCTCGGCACCTGGGAGATCATGCTGGGTATCACCAGTCCAGAAAAAGATGAACATCTGAAATTTGGCAGGTGGTTCCTACTGAATTTGTATCATTTTTCACACCGAGACAAGTAAAAAAACAAAAACGTAAGCTGAGTTGTGTGTAAGCGAACTCCTAGGAAACAGCTCCTTGCTGAGAGGCTCACAAATGGAGCTGCTCCTTTGGTAGCTGTTTGTAGATTTTTCCTTTCGTTGGTAGGTGATTTTAAATCTCGTTCCAAAAGAATGTTTTTAAAACATGTGGGAAATGTATCACTCAGATGTCTTTGTAGTAATAAACTGTAAAACTCCAATAACAAAAGCTCTGTGGTGTGAAGGTGGAAATCCACAGAGACGTCTGAACCCAGACCCAGAGAAGGCAGGCTTGGTTCAGTCCGTGGAGAAGTAGCTTGTTCAAAAATGGCATGGGGAGAATGACCTAGAAAGAGAACAATGACTCTGTTCACAGTTTAAAGTTCTAGACGGATTGGAAATACATACGGGAAGAAATGGGGTGTTTCTGGTACTGGAGAGCACCGTGGGCAGTGTGTTTTTATGAGGGTTAGAGAGGGAAGAGAGCCTGTGTAGGATTCAAATCTCGGCGCTGCGTCCTGTGCAATAGACTTTGGCTCTCCTGCGGTTCCTGGGGGCGGGGGTCCCCAAATCCTTGGAATGCCTGGGGAACAGGGAGGTCTTCGTCATCCATGGGCCCTGACGGTTTGTGGGACTCGACTCCAGGGCTCCCAGGCGGCACTCAGGAAGCCCCGCCCAGAGATCTGAGGACTGGGTCTGAGAGCCGAAAGCAACTCTGGGCTTAAAGCCCGGGTGCCCCGCCCCAGCTGGCAACTCCGTGTATTGCCGTGCACCGATGGGCCAGGAGGCGGATGCAGCCGGACTCCACAGAGATGGGCGCCAGAGCAAGGCGTCTGGACCCCCGCTGTCCTCAGTAAACGTGTCTCTCCTCTTGCTCGGCTCTGATCCGGGTCCTCTTTGCTACAGTGAAGGGCATAGAGTTTCCTGAGGTCCGTTTGTTGTGTTAGCAGAGTGTGTAGCTGGCAGCGGCCCCTGTACCTGTGTCCAGGCGGGCAGAACAGAGGTGGCCCGGAATGCTCGCGCTGGGGCCTGCAGCAGGCGTGTCTGCTGGGGAGGAGAGCCCTAGTCTGGGTGGTGCGGGAGCCTGCGGTGTTTCGGAAGGACTTCCGTGGTGGCACTAAAGTCAGTGTTTTCTACCCAACCTCCTCAAGACCAGGGGCAGAAAAATGAAATACAAACTGGAACAGATATTTGCAACACCTATTGCAGAAAATGACTCACTTCCGAATACACAGAGAACATCTATAATAAGGAAAAGGACAAAAAGTGGGAACAGAATGTCACCAAAAAATAAAGCACAACTCTCCTTTAAGTTTATGAAAACACTGATAATAGGAGAAATGCAGAGCGACACTTCCTGAAGCAGTTCTTTTACTCACCTAACTGGTAAAAATGAGAAATGCAGTGGCTCTGCCTGTGGGAGCAGTGGGAATTCGGGGCCCTCGCTCCACCCACTGGCACCCATCCGCATCATCTCCAGCAGGGGCGCTGTGACAGTGACGATCAGAATTCTGTTCCCTGAAGCCCAGGGAAAGCACTTTCAGAACTTGGTGCTCTAGATTTATGTGCCTGAGTGTAAAATTACTTAGGTACAAAATTATATCTTTGTAAATTAGAAATAATCTAAATGTTCTCAATAGGAGAGCCCTCAAATAATTATGCTACATCCACCCAATAAACAGAACCCATAAAAAATAAAATGGAAGCCAGGCGTGGCAGCACACACCTATGACCCCAGCACTTGGGAGGCTGAGGCAGGAGGATCACTGAGTTTGAGACCAGCCTGGGCTACATAGTGAGTTCCAGGTCGGTCTCAACTACATAGTGAAACCCTGTCTCAAAAAAACGAAATAAATAAATAAAATAAAATGGAGTAGGAACTTCCACATAGTTCTCTAAAATATATATATCGCTGAGTTTGAGACCAGCCTGGGCTACATAGTGAGTTCCAGGTCGGTCTCAACTACATAGTGAAACCCTGTCTCAAAAAAACGAAATAAATAAATAAAATAAAATGGAGTAGGAACTTCCACATAGTTCTCTAAAATATAAAGAAAAACCCAGCACAATAGACATTGCATGCTGGCAGTTCGTAAAAGGAGGGAGAGTGTTCGTTTGTTTCAACTTCCATATCAAATGCCACTCACTAGTTGGCTTTAAGAAATTTATTTTCTCATGATTTTGATGCCAGAAATCCAAGACCGAGGTGTCAGCGGGGCTGGTTTCCCCGGAGGCCTTGCCCCTTGGCTGGCTGTGGCCGTCTCTCCTATGTCTTCACACAGCCCGCTCCTGTTTGTGTCCGTGTCCTCACCTCCTCTTACTGGAGTAGGGCCACCCCTGTGACCTCATTCTCCGTTAATTACAGTGGACCCTTAATTTATGAACTCACTTCATTCTCAAGGGTTGGTTGTAATTCAAGTTGGCCAAGCAGGTTCTACACAGCCGGCCTTCAGAGTCTCTCTCCTGCACACAGGCAGATCGCAGTCTTTAGAGACATGCACCCAGGATTTCTCCACTCCACACAGGAGAGGATGTGGGAATGTTTCTTCCCCCCAGTCTTTATCTGCATCTGAGACCACGTGGAAGCATAAGTGGCTAGCATTTGGGTCATAACTCAGGATTTTGTTCAGAAGCTAAAATTAAAATTCTGTATGGTCCGAGCTGCTCGTGTCAGGCTGGTCGTGACTGGAGAGGCCACTGTATCTTGCTAAAGACCCCATGTCCAAACACAGTGACATTCTGAGGTACCAAGATTAGGACTTCAGCGAGTAAATGGGGATGGCACATAGCCCATAAAAGAAGGCAAAAATGAAGATTAAACTATAGCCTGCTGGGAGGCTGAGGCAAGAGGATTGCAAGTTTGAGCCCAGCCTTGGTAACTGAGCAAAATATGAAAACTGTCTCAAAATAAAAAATGCTTATAAAAGGTATAATTCAATGCCAAGGACGTGGTTCAATGCCTAGTACCACAAAAAGTGAAAATCAGTATGCTATGCCCACATAAAATATCACTGAGCTCTCTGCAAGAAACCAGACTCCATTAGCTGCAGGGAGGGGAATGGATGGCTGGAGGCAGAGGAAGGAAGAGGCTCATTTGTTCTACACTCTACTGAATCTTCTGGATTTTGTATTATTTATATTGTGTGTTATGTATTATGTGTCAGTCAGCTTTGATTAGTGTAACAAACACCTGCGATGAATCAAGGTAAAAAGAGCAATGGTTCATTCTGCCTCGTAGTTTTGGATTTGCTTCTGGGCCAGTGGCAGAGCAGTACATCCGGCTGGGAGCCAGGAAGCAAGGGAAAGAGGAGGGGCCAGAGCCTTGCCGTCCCCTCCCAGGGTGCACCGCACATGACTGCAGCCTTCCAGCCAGCCCCTTCTCAGTCCGCAGTGGGACCAAGCTTTTGACACATGGGCCTGAAGGGACACTTCCTCAAACCACGGCGGTACTTTACAATTCTGTAAATCAAGAACTTCAGCTTCTTTCCGGCGTAGGACAGGACACTGTTTTTCTGCTGGTGAGGTACAGCTGCCGGGCACTTTGTATGGAGATGAAGCCACTGAAGGCAGCACTGTTGCAAGATGCATGCTTTCCACTTTGAAAATAAGCACATGGACACTTAGCTATTCCAGAATCCAAGTTTCCCACCACTGTCTCCAATGTATAGGCAAGCACCTATTGTATGTATAGGCAGCCTGCACCTATTTCCCAGACGGTGAAGCACGCAGCATGATGAAGTGTGCTGGGTCATGCTAGGGCCTGTGTAACGGCACTGTAACGGGCCAGCTAAGCCTAAGTAATGCATCCCTTCCTGCCACAAGATGGGGGGAAAAGGCCTGTGCTTTATTAAATCTCTGTGAAGAATGAATTTCCAATACCTCTTAAAAAGTCAGAAGAGGTAGAGAACACAGACCATAGGACTGGTAAGGCTGCAGCCCGGGAGCTTGTGAAGGGTAACGGCAGTAACTGGAGAAGTGATGCTGCTGCTTTATGCTGCGCATTCCCAGAGTGCTTTTGCTCATAGTTCATTTACTCCTTGCTCTTCTCTTTGAAGCATGAACTTTGAGTCATGTTTTATAGCTGAAAAACTGAGACAATGTAACAGGAAAGGGCCACCATCAACTCTGAGTCCTCATGCAGTGCAGAGGCTCTTTGGGTGGCATTTGGTATTGGTATCCAGAAATATCGGCACTTTACGGAAATGGCACCATCTTCAAATTGGCCTGTGGGTCTTGACTGTTCCGAGAAAATATGATTCGGGGACCAAAGCAGACTCACCAGAGAAGATGAGGCGGCCTCCTGCACGGCACGCAGCCGCTTCTTTACCGTGTGACTCTTAGCGCCAACTGCAGTGTGCTGTGAGTCACCTTCCCTTCGCTGGAACCAAAGATGGGACCGCATGACTCAAAAGAGGAGAGGTTTGTTGGGCTCCCTGATTCGTGGGTTCAGTCCATGTATGGTTCTGGTTTCAAGGCGGAAACTCAAGGTGGGAGGAAAAGCTGGTGGAGGAAAGATCAGAAGAAAGGAGGAGGCAGAAGAAGAGGGAAGGAGCCAGGAGGAGAGGTCATGGCCCAGCCGCCCCCACTTCCCAGCAGCCCATTCAGTGCCTGCGTTCTGCAGTGGGTGAACCCCCTGGTGCACAGAGTCCAGCCAACAGGGACGGAGGTCAGCTATGGTGTCCAGTGACCCAATACAATGCGACATAAAGATATAGTAAGCCCTGAAAATAAAATATCACAAGCCACTCTGTTTTCTTCCCATTTCCATAGCAATGGAGAGTGTAGTTGGTCTACAAGGATGACACCAGTGACCACCTTTCTAGTGTCCACATCTTGGGGAGACCCCTCTGACACTGAATCTGGGCTCGTTTACAACTCGTACTGACCACGAGAAAGCAGTGGAGGAGTCACCGTGCCAGTTCCAGCCCTGAGATGGCTTGGCAGGTCCACTTCTCGGTTCTAGGATGACACGCTTTTAAGCCTGGAACCACTTCTTGAGAAGTCTGGCTTACTTGTGGGAGAAACCACATGAATAGACCTTGGATGGAGAGGGAGAAACCGCAAGGCTTCAGGAAGAGAGAGACAGAGAGGGGGCGCCACCAGCTGTCCACGCCTGCTGTCCACCGCAGGTGAGCCTCCCGGACCGGACCCTCCTGAGCTCCTAATCATGCCAGCTGGATGGCAGCCCCAGCTGACCACCCCCAAGCTCACCAGGATGCAGCCACTGAGGTGCGGTGTGGTTTGTTAGCCAGCAGTCGAGGGGAGACCAGGCCCACCAGAAGTGCACCCAGGTGCGCCCACCTTGCCCCTCAGTGCTAACCCAGCTCATCTGCACAGAACAAGGCCCTCCCAACCTCCCCACTCCGGTGTCCCCAGGGCAGTGACTGCACAGCCGCCGTCGCTCCCGGAGGTCTCGTGGGCACCACAGGGAGACACACAGGTTTGAAGTGAGCACAGCTCTCAGCCCAGGCCTGGCAAGGCACCCACAAAAAACCACTCGCTGTGTAAACAGACAGCCCCACAAGCCTGAATCCTCACATTAACACTTTGCCATGCAGATTTTGGGTTTTTGAAACAGAGCCTCAGTCACTAAGTTCAAGTTTCTGATCTTCGGCCTCAGCCTCCCGCCCACTCAGCCTCTTCTACCTCACACGGCCCCACCTGGAACCAACTCTCCCTGAGCTCCACTGTCAGCCCGGATGAGGAGTCACCTGTCCCCGGCTCTCCCGCTTCGAGGCTCCTGTGTGTGCCCAGAGCTGCTTGCCAGGGGAGGGCCACCCCAGTCAGCAGCTCCGGAACCAGGCAGGCTGGCCCTGCATGTCTCGTGGGTGGCTGTCTCGGATGTGCTTCCCGAGGTCTCTGCCCCTTGTCACCGCGTGGGTTTGTCCCCTGCAGCCTGTCTACCTGGAAGCCCAGCAGGGAGGGATTCCACCCAAAGATGAGAACAAGCACTGCCACCAACAACCTAGGCCCCTAGGTGCCCCGCGTGGGCGGCTGGCTCTGGAGTCTGCTGAGGTCTGCCATGATTTGCTTGGCTCATGGAGGAAGAAAGCGTTTGCCCTGCTGTCCCTTACTGTGGAATAGGTCCCGACAGGTGCACCATCAGGCAGTCCTGCTGCCATGTGAACGTCATAGAGGGCACTCAGACAAACTGAGCTGGGACAGAGCCACCCCGGGGGTTGTCGGGCATCAACGGAAGTGCCCCATGCTGTCACCTTGCGTGTTTAACTTGGTGCTGCCTCAGTAGCAACGTAGCACTTCATGAGCTCCGTCACAGACTACAGGTGAGATGGACCTGCACGTCTGAGTGTAGTGTGTGAAGTGTGCAAATCTCAACTCCCACCTCCCACGTCCTGGGGTGACCTTGGTCCAGCATTGGCCTCTTGGGCCCTGGCTCTCCCATCCTTAAAGTAGGGGTCCCAGCTCTGCATGACACCCCACAGGGAGGGTCTGCCCAGCAGGGAGGGAGCCGACCCCCGAAAGGTGGCCACGTCCCCGCTGCCTCCATGGCATCACAGGCCAGGACCGGTGCGCACTCTTGCTGTCGGCACACGAAGCTCAGCCCAGCTCGTGCAGCTCAGGGATTCTGTGTCCGTCACTGCTGTATCTTTGAGGGACCGTAGCTCCGGGTGGGGGCTCGAACGGTAGCAGAATGACAGTGGCGGCTGGGACCGCAGGCTTGACGTGGCCGGCACTGGTGTCCCCGAAGGCTGTCAGACCTGAATGGCCCGAGGACGCCGGCCATCTGCCACGGCGACCGACAGCTGCCCGGCAGGAGGGTGCGGCCCCTCACTCCTGAGAGCCCGCGGGGGCCGTCTCGGGCTGACGATGAGGCACCAGCGTGGGAAGGAGCACGGATGTGCTGAATTGATGGGCATAGGTGACACTAATGCCACGCGTGTGCCTGCCAGGTGCCGCCTCAGCCGGTCTTCCAAACAGCCCTCCGAGGAAGGTGCTGGTCACCCCAAGTTACAGCGGAGGAAATGGAAGTCAGAGTGCAAGGGATTTCCCGAGGCGCAGAGCTAGCAGGGAGCAGACTCGGGCCTGGGACGTGGGAGGCCGGAACACAGCCAGGTCTGCAGGGCGGCTGAGCAGAGGAAACAGAAGAACAGGGGCAGAATGGCTCTCTGCCCTCCCTGTGTCCCTGTTACACAGCGACAAGGTCCCCTGGCCCCTCTGCCAGATTAGGCTACTTCCGGAAGGTTGCTGACTGGCCTTTCTGCACTGTGTGCCTTCTCTCCCCCAGCCTGCCACTTGCAAGGACTCAGAGTCCCTTTCCTTTGTCTTGTCACTTCTCTAAAAATGTGCTCTTCTTGGAAAATGCCATATAAGGTGGGATCCAGAAGGAAAGCTTCTTGGAGAATGCCTCAGCCCCAGGGCGTCTCCCACGTGTGCATGAAATATTCATGAGAATGAGCCTGCTCACCCTTCTCCTGTGCACGTCTCTGGGAGCAGGTGTCTGCTCCAGCCATGACCTGGAGAGCTCTGGAACCCATGGAGGCGGGAGTCCCATGCCATGCACCCGCTGCCCAGCAGCCTCAGAGGCGGGGGCAGGACCCTGTGTCACTCACGCGTGCTCACGCACACACACGCACACACACAGAGGGCTGTGGGAGAGGCTGACTACAGCTCCAGGCCCAGCTCCCCCACAACTCAGCAGCTCCCTGGCTTGTTTCCCTTTCCTGCCTGACTGGGTGACCCTCGGCGCTCAGTTCTGACAGACTGCCCCTAAATCACCCCACGTCATGGACGGAGTCCAGCCATGTACAGATTATGAACCGCCAGGTGTGCTCAGCTTAAGAATGTCACACTCGCAGCCTGTCCTGGGAGACAGGGCCGTGATCAGGGCAGCGCCTGGCTCTCAGAGGGGGAAGGCTCGCAGCCGACAGCCAACAGCAGATGTGCTAGTGTGGGGCTCTCTGTGACGAGTCCCCAACATCCCAAAAGCTTGGAGAGAAAACCACCCCCTGGCAGCCCTGGGCCGTGGTTCCTGTACACCAGGGACGGGTGTGGCTTGAAAGCAGCCTCTCTCTCTTCTTGGCTAGGCCCAGCCAAATGACAAACAACATCAACTCCCCTTCACACAGACTCTGGTCCTTGGGGAGGCACAGCGAGGAAGTAAGACCCCTGAAAACTGGGCTTCAGCCTACATGCAAGCTGACGCTTCTCCCAAGCACGCGCTCCCAACCTCCAGAGCCCGCGGGGCACTGGTCCTCAAACCATTGTTCGCACCATCAGCTCCAAAGTGAACAGGACCCCAAGGAGCCCAAGCAGCCCGCTGCTACTTCAGCCTTGGAAGGAAGGAAACCAGGCAGTCTGACACTTCGACATTCAGCAGAACCATGAGATTGTCAATACTCCAATAACTCCAAGGAGCCCAGGAGGGTTACTCAACAGCCCAGACTTGGGGGCCGAGTGTGAGAGTGTAGGGTAAAGCGGGCACTGGGTGCTTTTCCTCCTACCTAGGAAGGACCTGCTTATCACAGCCGGCTTGCGTTCACCTCCCCTGGGCATCAGCTTCCTGCCCCTTGACAGCACCTGTCTGCCAGCTGCTGTGCTGCCCAGCCCTGCTCCTCCCATCCTGCCCTCCTCCTCCTCCCCTACCTTCCTCCTCCTCCTCGTACCCAGCACACACACGCGCTCTGCCTGACAGATGAGCAGTCCCTTTAATTTCACCGCACCCTGCCAGAGCGCAGCAGATGGGAGGCCACAGGCAGCGCCCAGCGTGTTGGCAGGGAGGGGTGGGCTACTGGGGGCTGTCACCATGACAACAGCACAAGCACGGCTGAAGCTCTATTTTGGGGCTGCCGCTAATTACTATGAATGTTGAATTCGGCCCTGTGATCAGCTGTCCCCAACGCAGCCTGTTACTGGCAGATGCTTGTTTTCTTCTCTCTAGAAAGTTGGCCAAAGACCACGGTTGCATTTGGTTGTTTCAATCTTTTTGGGGGAAAAAAATTGACAGGGTTAAGAATGTTTTCTTTTACATTTCTGTTTTGTTTGGAGAGCCAGATTCTCTCCAAACAAACACTATTTGGGGAAATAAATACAGGCCCAGTAGCATTAACCAGTTTAGTGTTTAAAGATGGGTACAGGGGAGGGAAATAAGGCCGCACATGCACTGGTGATGACAGTACCTGATAGGTCTCCCGACTGGCCACTCTGACATGTAGATCAGGATGAGGTTACTTGGGGAGAGTTCAGTCCTCTCCTTTTACATAAAAAGTTTCCCGCACTCAGATTCATCTCAGAACAGCCTAGGGTTGTCACGTAGTCAGCTTTCAGACTGACACCCGGTTGGATTGGTTGGTGCTCTGGAAGGCACAACTGAGACCAAGTTTCCATGGGGATGACAACTCCATTTATTTTTAAAAATCTGCTTATATTAATTACGTCCCATAAAGGTTTGAGGCAACTTCATAAAAAACATAGTATTTAAAGATAAATAAATATAGGAGAGTTGATACCAGAAAAACAGTTGGTTAGGAAAAGAAACTATGGTTAGAATTGCACAAAGAAACATGTAGTTCCAGAGGGGGACAGTGCCACAGTACAGAGCCTTAATTCCTCCAGCACCTGAAGCAAAGCAGGTGTGCACTACAGGCACAACTGTCCCCCTGCCAGACCCGAGGGAAGGGGCCAGGCAGCCTCCACATTAGTCTGTACCATCTCTGGTCAGCTGGCCTCTGAGGTCAGTGAGCCAGAACCAAAGGGACTCATTTTTAAAAAGCCTGTTCTTTTGTTATTGTAATAATACTTTTCTACTTAAAAGCCAGGAAAAAAAATTTTTCAAGATAGGAATAAAAGAAAAAGTCCAGCAAAAAACTAGTCTTCGAAGATGATGCTTTTCGATCAGGAGAATGCAATAGAATCTTTGAAGTATTAAAAGACAAAAATCACAACAGATCAAGTTGTACAGGTCTTAATTGGCTTGATTTACAATTATAGAATCAAGCAGTAGCCTGGACCCTAAGTAGTTCAGAATACCTGCTCCCACCACATAAGTAGTTTTATCTCTAGCCAGAGAAAAGAAAGTAACCTATAGAAACTAGAAGTGAAAGCAGACAGCCTGTCTGGTCACACCTCCTGACTATTTTCTTTGAGCATACTTTTGAACAGCTAGCAACTTGTGATTGGCTGAGACTCAGTTGCTTATTACAATAGTATGTATGGTCTGTTTACATATCACTTTAAGTTACAGTTCACTATGTACAGAGAAACATTAAGGCCAAACTTAAAATATGTATGGAGGTGCCTTTAGGTCAAATTTAATTCCATTTGATAGGGTCATGTGAAAATTCTCTATTAATCAGGATAAAGAATCAAGAGCAATGAAATAGACTGCTGGTAGAATACTGTAAAGCAGAAAAAAATAATATTTAGTCTTCACCCATCACAAGAGCTGAGTCCAGCACTCCTGTAAGAAAAGACAGATTAACAAACATAGCAAATTTATTTACAAAGTAAATGAAGACCTATTTATGGGCTACCATACAATGTTTAAATACATGAATACATAGTTTAAGTCAGATTAAACATCTATTTCCTCAAACATTTATTCTTTAATTGTGGTCAAAACTTTCAAAATTCTTGCTTCTAGCTAAATCTATGTTTTAAGCTTAGGTTTCCTGAAGAATGGACAGTCATGTAGACATGTGGCTGGCCAAAAACAGGCTCAGACCTAAGGCCTTAAGTATTTGTTATCACTTGATTTCTTGATGATCCATTCTTTCTGGAGTAGAATGGAATTTTAGTGCTATTTTAAGATGCATTTCTCTAATGGCCAAAGATTTGAGCTTTTTTCCAGGTATTTGTTGGCTCTATTATTTTACGTACTTCTTCTTCTAAGTGTCTGTTCATCTCAATTGCCCATTTTTTGATTGGTCTTTTAGCAGAGGGTCTAATATTATTGAATTATTTATATACTCTAGATATCAGTCCTATGTGAGGTGTAGCTAGCAAAAAACCTTCCCCATTCTGAAAATTTTCTCTTCACTCTGTTAGTTGTTTCCTTTGCCATGCAGAAACTTTTTAATTGATATAATCCAATTTGCTGATTCTTGATGTTATTTTTTGCTCAACTGGGGTTCTGTTAAAAAAGTTCTTGCCTATATCTATGACTTCAAGAATTTTACTGATTTTATCTTCCCACAGCTGAATAGTGTCACTATGTTAGTGTTTAGATCTTTGATTCATTTTTATTTTAGTTTAGTATATGGTGAGAGATATGGGTCTAGCTTCAATCTTCTGCATATGAGTAGCCACTTTTCCCAGCACCATTTGCTAAAGAGGTATGTTTTGTCATCTTTGTCAAAGATCAGAGAGTTGAATGTGTCTGGGGTTGTTTCTGTGTCTTCTGTTTTGTTCCACTGATCCTCATGTCTGCTTCTGGGCCGGTACCATGCTGTTTTTATCACTGTAACTTTGTAGTATAACTTTATATCTGGGATTCTGATGCCTCCCACTTTGCTTTTGTTACCCACGATTACTTTTGCTATGCTGGGTCTCTTCTGATTACATAGGTATTTTAGGATAGTTTTTTTTTCTAATTCTTTGAGGAATGCTATTGGTATTTTGATTGGGAATGCATTAAATCTTCTGTATATCAGTTTTGGGAGGAGGTCATTTTGACTATATTAGTTTTGCCTATCCAGGAACAAGGGCTGTCTTTCCATTTTGTAATATTCTTTTCAATCATCTTTTTCAGAGTGTTGTAGTTTTCATTGTAGAGATCTTAAGCTTCCTTGGTTAGATTAATTCCTAAGTATTTAATTTTTCTTGATGCTCTTGTGAATGGTATTGTTTTCCTAATGCTAGTATGGTTTTCCAAATTTCTTTCTTGGTGAATTAGTTATTGGTGTACAGGAACACTATTGATTTTTGTGGGTTGAATTTGTATCCTGTTATATGCTGAATTTGGCTCTTAATTCTGGGAGTCTTTGGGCAGAATTTTTGGGTCTTCTATGCCAAGGATCAGGTCATCTGTAAATCATAATAATTTGATTTCTCCCTTACTATCCATGTCCCTTTTATTTCTTGCCTGATTGCGCTGGCTAATGTTTTGAGTACTATATTGAACAGGAGTGGTGACAGTGGACGTCCTTTTGATTTTTGACAAGGGAGTAAAAGACATTAAATGGGAGAACAGTCTTTTTTTTTATGGTAACCGACTCTTTATTTAATGTGGTTTAAAATACATCAGTATCAAGTCTCTGGCTATTGTGAATACCAAAAGGGGGAGGGGAGCCATCAGTACAACTTTTAAACAAGTCTGGGTGGCCAGGTGGGCCCATAAGGAAAGCAGTTACAGGGACAGAGGCAGCCCTCTCCCTCAGGCAGAGTGAGAGGAGCAGGCAGGTGCCTGGCTGTCCTGGGTGGACCACTACAGTACTGTGCAAGGTGGGAGGGCTGGAGCGGTAGCTTGGCAGCCTTCAGCCTCTCCACCAGCAGAGAAGCTCCACTGGCCTGTTGGTCAACCCTCAGTGGGGCCATCATGATGGGGATGAGGGAGGGATAAATAACCATTTTAAAGAAATAAAATTCTTACAGAAAGTGCCTGAGCTTAGCCCATGGTCCAAAAACCTCATGGAAAACAAATGACAAATAAAAAGTGCTGCTGATGCCTCTAGGAGTCTGGGGTGCATGAAGCTCTCAGACAAGAGTTACTGTTAGCAGAGCTAGGGCTCTGGGCTCTGAGCCTCACTAACTGTGGTCCCTGGAGGAAACGCTAACAATCTAAGAAACCAACACAGCTGTTGGTCCTAAAACCGAGGTCACGTGCACAGGACTCACCAGGGTGAGGAATACACTGGCCCTCACTCATGGATAGGCCACCTTCCCTGTACCCAGGCACCTGGGCTGACTTGGAAAGCAGAGGAGCAGCTGTGGTGATTGGTGAGATGTGGTCAATGGAAGGGAAGAGAAAGAGATCCCCATGAACAGACTAGCATAGGTGTCTAGAAATGGATGAAGCCGAGAGCTGGGATTCTACCTGGTCTGGGGCCCACATTCCTGATCCAGGGGGCCAGCTGGGGCCACTTGCATATGGCAGCCCCCATCCTACCACCCTGGGATCCAACAGCTCTAACTCTCCGGGGGCTGTAAGAGGCAGCTGAAGTGAGGCAAGCAGTGTGGGCCATTGTATGCCTTTCCACTCGCTCCAAGCAGGGCAAGCAGACCTCTCCACTTCTTTCCTGCACCTCCATAGCTAACAAAGCCTTTTGAGAACAGTCTTTCAACAAAGGGTGGTGGGAAAACTGAGGGTTGGCGGTTTCCAAGTACACAGCAAAGGACAGCATTGCAACATGTGGGTTACAAGCTAAGGCCACTGAGGTCAGGCAAACCCCAGACAAGCTCTAAAGGCGGGGCACAGAGTTTCTTTGTATAAATACAGGAAGTTTCCGTTTGTAGAGATCCTCTGTCTCCCATGCCATGGAGAGAAGGGCTCTTGACTGACTGTGAAGGAGGCACTGACCTGACCCTGCATAAACGGCCTTACTGCATGAGCCTTACTTGCCATACTCTTACTTCTGACTGTTCCAAAACTTGCCTCCCTACCTGAAGCTCCAAACTCGGTTTCCTTTCATTAACCCAGGATGAGGTCTCCCCACACCTCTGGGTTATTTGTCTCTGGGCACCCACACGACTCTGTGCAGGCGTCCAGTGACGGACTTCTGTTCTCCTGTCTCCCGTCGCTCTGTCTGAGGTCAGCCTTTTCTGCAGGGCCTCAGAACCTGAACTGGGTGGAAGAAAGCACTGTCCCCTCCCTGCAGTGTCCACATGCAAGAGCATGAAGACGAACCCTTCCCTTCCTCCCTGTGCAAAGCTAACTAGAAGTCAATTAAAGCCCAACTCTGCATATACAACTACAAAACTCAGGAAAAAACATGATGAAAAGCTTCATAAGATGAGATTTGTCAGTGATTTCCTGGAGGACACCCACAGAATGAACATATTTGCAAACCATCTATCTGATGGGAGATTAATATCCAAAATACACAAAATACTTTTACAACTTAATAATGACAACAAAGTGAACAGCCTCATTAAAAGCTAAGGACTGTAGTGGGCTTTTCTCCAAAAATACACAGAGGGCCTATAGCACATGAAAAGATGTTCATTGTAGGATCGGGGATGTAGTTCAGGGGCACTGTACCTGCCTGGCAAACGCAAGGTCCTGAGTTCGATCCCCGCTACCACAAAAGCAAACAAAAGAGGTTCATGATCACCAGTCATTAGAGAAATGCAAATCAAAGCCACAATGAGGTGCCAGTTCACACCTATTAGGGTAGTCATTATAAAAAACCTGGAAAATAAAAGTTGCCCGGGACCTACAGAGATTGAAATCCCTGTACAGTACTGGTAGGATTGGGATATGGTGCGGCTGTGGTGGAAAGCGGTTTGGTGATTCCTTGAAACCGGACTTGGAAATCTCTGTGATGTAGCATTTGCACCCCGGAACATAATCTCGAGAGAGCGAACCCGGGGCTCACACAAATATCCATGCCTCAGTGTTCGCTGCAGCATCATTCACAGCGGCTTCCTTAGAGTCCCACCACCAGGAACTTGAAATCCTGCGATCTACACATAAAATAGAGAGGGTAAGAAAGAGGCTTCTAAGTGACACAAAGCCAGGAAGGGTGAAGCCTGGTTTTCAGTTCCACTGCAGGTCTTGGGGCCCTGCAGATGCCCCCCTAACATGAGGGCCACACACACAAGACCTGGTGCTTCATGCTCATGTGACACCTTTGGCAAGGGAGGTCTTTGGCCTGGCTGCCCTCCACTCTGCATGTGCACTTGGCAGAGGCGCGGCGGGCAGAGACGGCGTGTTCTCTACATGGGGCTCGGCACAGGATGGACTCGTGTTCCCACTGCGCCGTCATCTGTGGGCTGTGGAACAAGTTGAGCACCCTTCCTGGCTCCCTCATCTGGAAAGCACAGCAATCATTCCCACGTCGTAGAACTATTCTGAGCTCTGTACAAGCGCGGAGTCTTCAACAAGTACATGCTGTCATCTGGGCCGTGCGGACCGCGTGGTGACCCTCTCTAGAACGAGTACGTCTCCATATCTCCCCTCCGTCTGCCCTCTCCCAGGACACACCACTCCCGTGGGTGGATGAAGGGACCAGAGAATGAATGTAGCACAGACCCAGCCCTCCAGGGCCTTTCCAGGCAGGGGCTGCCATGGATTGAGCAGCCAGGTCAATTAGCGATGGCACCAACCTGGGTGCTCAAAGTAAGCATTCACCTTCCCTTGATAGCCAGTGGCCTCCCCCGGCTGGACTCACAGAACCTCAGGATGCTGCAAACTCCCAGGCTGCCCCTACACCAAAAGCTTCACGCCAGGAAAGACAGCTTCTGGCTTCTGTTTTGGACTTCAGTGATGCTTGTTTTTTCCGAAGCACTCACGACCTTTCTGAGTGTCTGAAATGTGATGCTCCCAGCAGATTTACTCTTCCCTTCTATTTTCAGAAAAATATCAAAAGAATAATGAGCTGCCTCGACTGTAACGGTGCTCTCTCTGTCCGTTCCGTAGCAGTGGGACACACATTCTCTCTTTCGTTAACCAAGGCGGTCGTTCTCAGCTGGGGAGTGGGTGGGTGACTTTGTCCCCTAGATGACATTCAAGAATATCTGGAGACGCTTGTGGTTGTCAGGACCTGGGGACAAGAGAGAGATGGTACTTCAAACCTCTAGTAGTTAGAGGCCTCACAGGAGCTGCTAAACATCTTACAGTGCGCAGGATGACCCTACGCAGCAAAGAATTATCTGGCTTCAAAACGAGAAACCTGCATTCCCTGTTCCATGCTCAGAGACACTGCCTGACCTGGTTGTTTAGAGCAGACTTTTTCAAGCTTTGATGTGCATAAGGCAACTGGGACCTTGTGAAACGCAAATTCTGATTCTGCAGGCATGGGGTGGGGTTTGCGTCTGGGCATTTTTAACGAGGTCTCGGGTAGGGCCAGACGATACTGCCCATTATGGACACACTTTGAGCAGCAAAGGTGAGAGAGAAGGAAAGTCTTTGTTATAAGGCAAGGAAACAGAGGACACAAGTGCTACACATAAGTGTGGTTATAGATCTCAGCAGTCTCCGGGGCTGAGAACTAAGCTTTAAAATTCTGCAAATGTCAGTGGCAGACCAGGAGGCTGCAGCTTCCTGTGGGAGAGGAGCACACGGGGGCTACTCCAGGAGGAAAAGGCTAAGGGTGAAGGACTTCAGGAAGAATGGTGGAGGAGGTCAGACGAGTTTCCTGTCGGCCTGGGAAATCTCCCTGCTCTCCACAGAGCGTGGGAATGCAGCGCCAGAGCAGAAGCAGAGTGTGGTTTGGGGACAATGACCTGGCCTCGTCCAGCGTGACCTTCCCTGGGGGATTCTGTACACTGAAGTGGCAGGGCAATGCGGAGACCCAGGGGTAGAGATCTCACTACACATTCTTTAGAGCAGCACCAGGGGCCTAGAGGTGTCAAAGAGAGCATCTACCGAGACAAACTCGGCTAGAGAAAGTGATTCAGCCTCAGCCTCCTTCTCCCTGCAATTTTTCTCAACCCAGAAGTCACTCTGGGAAGCAGGAAGGAAGCTGCCTCCAACTTTGTGGTAAAAGAGAACATTGTAAAAAGGCTGGTTTTGTAGATCTGAATTGGCTTTATTTGGGACTACTGGATGGAGTGGTTTAAACCTAAATACAGACTAGACCCGAAGTTGCTTCACAGTGGTCCCCCTGCCACGTGCACCAGTTCTATTTATAGCCAGAGAAAAGGAAGCGATAGAAGGGAAGAGGCAGAGAGACAGCTGGATTGGTTACAGCTCCCACCTGTCAGATTTGAACCTGATTTGAACAGTTGTCTACCTGTGACTGGCTGAGACTGAGCTACTTGCTAAAAGAGTAGGTTACAGTCTGCTTACACATCAAGTTAGGTTACAGTTCACTATGTACAAACAAGCCTTTAGGCCAAACTTAAAATATGGATGGAGGCAGCTTTAGGCCAAATTTAAAATAACCCTGTGGTGACAGGTGTCTGTAGCCCCTGCTACTTGGCAGGTTGAGTCAGGGGATCATGGAGCCACAGTTTCAAGATCAGCCCAGGCAAGATAGAGGGAGCCCACTCAAATAAACAAGTATCAACAACAACAACAAAAGCCAATGCCACCCCTGTCATTTTGGGTGTGGACATCACCGTCACCATCACACACACACTTATTTACTTATTTGGCCTGAGCTCCCTCTGGACATTAGTTGGACAGTGGCTTCAGCAGGTAAGAAAAAGGGGATGAAATGAGAGAGGAGAATTAGTCAATGCCAGGTTAACTTTTTTTTTTTTTTTTGGTACCGGGGATCGAACTTGGGTCTTGTGCTCGCAAGGCAGGCGGCAGAACCACTGAGCTAAATCCCCAGACCCAGGTTAACTTTTAAGCAAGAGTGAAAGTGAGGATTTCCTCACAGTGCAGTGCTGGCCCGACTGGAGCCTCTTTTCTCCAGGGAGAACTGGGCTGTTTGGGATCCATTTTCTTCCTTCACATTTCCGTTTCTGTGGCATCTGCACCAGTGCCTCCCAAACAAGTTTGCAGGGGCTGAGTGCAAGACGACAGGCTCCACGAGTCGCTCTCAGAGGGGCGAGGGGCTGTGTCCTCATCTGACACATCCGAGGTCCAATCGGAGCCGCACGCCGGCCGTGGGCACAGTGTCCACACATCCTGAAATGTGTTTTATTGCAGAGGAGGAGCAACACGCAGTCTTTGCTTGATCTACCTTGTTTTCCTTTCCCTTCTCTTTTAAGGGAAGCAGCTTTATAACTTTTGAGTACAAACAGTAGCAAGTTGGGCTAAGGATAACTTGAGCTTGTCACCTAGACAAAGGAAACTGCTTCACTGTAAAACAGCTGAAATGATTTCTGATTGCACGAGTCCTCCTGCGCGTGAAAACACGTCCACTGCACGTGGAGACGCGCCAGCCCTCCCAGGGGCAGCTCGGTCCAGATCGCTCCTCTACCTGCTGAACCAACACCGTGCCCACCACGCAATTCAAACATAAACCTTACCTCATTCCTTCTGGATCACAGCGTGCGGCAACACCGTGAGGTACAAGCTGATGAACTGCCGCCATATCGCTGTAGGTGTTGGATCAGTGATGGAGAGTAGGGCCCCAGGGAATCTGCCTTCCACGCTCGGGAATAAACTGAAAGTGGGCGGATCAGCAGGGGGGAGGCATCATGCATCTTTATTACACGCGCACACACACAAGCCTCCAACGTCGGTGATGAGGAGAAAGGATGCTTATATGCAAAGGGCCCTAATACTGGGGAGGCCCAAAGCGGGCTGTGGAGCATGAACCCCACAACGGGCAGTTTATAAGAGTGAGTCTGGCTGAAGCCTATGTGCCCGGGTCACGGTAACGCACCCCCAAATTCTGTTCCCACAGCAAAAACCTTCAGACTGAAGGGCAGTGCTCTAACCACAGCCATGTATTTTGTCTGTTCTGTTCCTAACGGCAGAATGCTTTGTCTTGTCCTTTCAATTCCCGTAGAAACCATGCGTCGCCTTTACCCCAGTTCATTGCCAATAAAAGTCAGCGCCTGGGCCTGTGCGGTGCCTTTGTCAGTTGCACCGGCATTGGACGTCCTGGCCCTGCTTTCTCTCTCCTAGATCTGTCTCTCAGTGTATTTATTTCTCAGGCCTGCGTCATATACTGGACAGGTGGGGACTGGAACCTGACTGCAGGGGTCTCTGGAACTTACGAACTTGAAGTCTCCAGAACATCCTAAGCTACAGAAGGAAATGAGGCTTGAGGGTCCTGGGAGGAGGGAGATGGTGGGCGATCTCACTGAGCAGGTAAAGCCCCTCGGGTGGCAGCCATGGGCAGAACGGATGACCAGCTGTATGTCAGTCAACTTTCCTTGACTTCTTGTACTCTTGATGGCAGGAAGGCAAACAAATCCGGATAGTGAGGGTCGCTCTGGGACAGAAAGATGACAGATGGACAGACAGACAGACAGACAAACCGGGCCCCTGTGAAGCCACACTCCCCAATGACCCAAAGACCTCTCACTGTACCCTACTTCTCCCCCTGCCCTTTCTGTCCTGGGGATCGAACCCAGGCCTTCACACTGGGCTGCTGCATCCCCAGTACTTTTCTATTTAAACTTTTGAGATAGGAGCTCACTGCATTGCTCGATGGCCCAGACAGAGCTTGAACTTGCTACCCTCAGGTACAGCCTCCCCAAGCACTGGTCTGGCGGCTTGTGTCACCGCACCCAACTCCCTGAAGTTCCCACCACCTCCCAACAGCACCAGCTGGAGAACAGAGCCTGTAACTCATGGGCTGTTAGGTTAACGTCTGTCCAGGCAAGGCAGGCGTGGGTGCCGCCCTCTTCCCTGGGTAGGAGTTGGTCTTCCCCGCTCGGTGGGGCTCTAAGCAGGGGTGGTGACAGTGATGTCCACTGCGGGCCCCGCTCACCGAAGCTCCCTGGTGGACACCCTGCCCTCTGAGCTTCCACGCCGGCCTGGGCACTTCTGGCAAAATCTACATTCATGATGGGACACCTGTCCACAGTGGGATGTAAGGACCTCAAAAGGCTGTGAGCGCCTAGCATCTCAGCTGCCCGCCAGTTTAAATCTGTAGGTGCTTGGGCAGCTTCAGGAAGAGTAGAGGCAGCTGCACACTTTGCATGTGATAATTAGATGTGTTCACCAATTTGGAGGTGCAGTACTGTGAATATGTATTTTGGTCTTCATCCCTAGTTCCTGACACTTAGCTCCTAGAACGCTTCTCATTTCCTAAGTGACCTCAGCAGGAAGAGCAGCTTTTGTTAAATTATTTGGCCCTTGGTTCCCGAAGCAGCCCCAGTGCTCTGAGGGTGAAACGCAGTCCTCTGTTGTTTATAAAAACCCCTTTCAAGCTTGGCAAATGCCTGTAATCCTAGCACTCTGGGAGGCTGAGGCGGGAGGACTACACGTTGGAATCCAGCCTGGCTACTACATAGCAAATTCAAGCTTAGCTTGTGCACTTATTTATATCCTATAGAGAATCAATTAGATTATAATTTAAAAGAAAAACTAAAGGGATCCTTATTTAAAATCAAGTCTCTCTAGAGTTTCAGAAAGGTTTTGTCTCCACTGGGCTTGGGCCAAGCCGGGCCAGGCAGAAGTGGCTGCAGGAGCCAAGTCCCAGACACACTCAGGAGAGCGGCAGCCGGGTCCAGGAGGCCTCTTCCCTCTGCACTGTCCTGCTCCTCACTGAGCCTCAGTGACACGGCTCACAGGGCCACTCCACAGGGCCGCGGGGGGGCTGCCTGCGTTTTGTGGATAGGCACCGGCAGGCACTCGGGTTTCAGCGTTCATCTTTCTGTGTCCCGGCGAAAGCTTCCGGGACAAATTCCCTGAAGCCAAAGAGATCCTTCCCTCTGCCCCACACTGGGCACAGTGCCTGTCCCAGAGGCCAGTGTGGCCTCTGCCGCGCCACGCCTTGTGTCAGAGCTCTAAGAGGAGGGGACACGTGAGTGCGTGGCCTGCAGCCTCACTCCGACGCCCCCCCAGCCCCCCAGCAAGGGGACACCGGGTCGCCCTTCCTAACAGCGGGGCCAGATTGGCAAGCTCAGCTGGAAGCCCCTCCTGCCGCGGTCTCCCCTGAGTCGGTGCCGCTGTGCTGAGTGGGCAGAGCCCAAGTGCCCAGAGGTGACTCCACGGGTGGCCGGGTGCCATAGGCAGAGTGGCCCGCACTCAAACCCTGGACCTGTGCAGATGAGGTTATGGCAGGAGGCTCAGGGAGGCCCTGGGAGCGCCTGAGCAGGACCTCGGAGTCTCCGAGTACTTCCGGCTGAGAACCGTGCTCACCTGTGACCCTGGAGCACAGACAAGCAAAGAAAAAGCAGGCAACATGAAGGAAATCAACCTTTGGGATTTTCATGTGTCATAAGAAACTACTAGGAAGGGAAGGTACCCCACCTCGTGGGCGGAAACATTGGTAAATCGCGCATCTGATGAGGGTCTCGGGTCCTCACTACATAAAGAGCTCTCAGAACTGAACACCAAAAGGACAACAGACCAATAAAAAACAGGGCTGAGGGCTTGGATAGATGTTTCCCAAAGATACAGAAGTCGTCAAGACTTGAGAAGTTGTTCAATGCCACCAGTCTTTAGAGAAATGAACATTAAAGCCACAAGGAGATACCCCTCACTACCACAGGGAGGCGCTGTACACTGGCCGACACGGAAAGAGGAAGGCAGGGAAGGCGGGAGGAAAGGAAGAGGAAAGAAAGGGAAAGCGGGGTGGGGGAGGAGAAAGAGAGGGGAAAAGAGAAGTGAGAGGGAGGAGGGGGAGAGAGATTGCTTTGGGCGAAGAGTTAGAAAAATCAGACCCTCCTACGCTGTGGGTTAGAACGAAGACACAGGCCAGGGAAAGGTGTGACAGCGTTTCAGGAAGTGACACGTGCCTGGGCACGGTGGTGTACACTGGTGATCCCAACACACCGAGGCTGCGGCAAGAGGGCTGCAAGTTCAGTGCTGCCTCTGCAGGACTTAGTAAGGCCCTATCTCAATGTAAATTCTTTAAAATTTTAAATGAGCTGGAGCTCAGTGGAAAGTCCCTGGGTTCCATTCCTGGTACTGCAAGAAAAAAAATCAAACATGGAGTTCCAGGTAACGCAGAAACCCCATACTAAGGGTATACACAGAACTGCAGACACAAACCTGAGCATGAATGTTTGTAGCAGCACTATTCGTAGTAGCAGAATGTGTAATCTCTCCAAGTGTCCACCAGCTGAGGAACAGGCAAGGAGGGTATGCCTATAGAAGGGAATACTATGCAGCCATGAAAAGGAATGAGGCTGTTTCATGGTGCAGTTGAAAATGCTGTGCTAAGTGGAGGAAGTCAGACAGGAAAGGAGCCTTGTTGTTCGATGTGAAATGTGCAACAGAGGCCAATCCACAGAGACAGGGAATAGGTTAGCAGCTGCCACAGAACAGAGACAGGAAGTGAGACACCTGGGAAGGTGAGGGAAATGTCCCAGGGACAGTGATACCACACCACGCAGCTGCCCTGGTCAGTGTGGGACCAGTGTCGTGGCCGGGATGGTCACAGCGAAGGATGCGCTGAGATGTGGGCAGGGGGCAGCTCAGGCCCTTTCCTTCTTTTTACGTGGAGTCCACATATTTAAAAACAAATAAGAGGCGCTTGGAAAGGAAAAGCTGGAACATAAAACATAAATTGATAATTCACGAGAAAAGGCACCCGTGTGAGGAGTCTGCAAGGCTGGGCGCAGGGGAAGCCAGGGCGTCTCCAGCCGGTGGTGCTGTTTTCTCTGAAGCGTTAGACACCGGCTCTGTCTGTGCAGAAAGGGAGAGGGAGTGGCCTGCAAGCCAAGCAGAGGGAACGTCTGAGAGGTGCAGGGACCAAGGGACACCACAGGGGGAGCCGAGGCAGGGCAGGCAGAAAGAATAAAATGAGCTAGCGAGCTTATTCTGTGAGAGTCTGGCTGGTGTGAGAGGAGAGGAGGCGCCATGGGAGGATGTCTTAGTCACTGCCCCGTTGCCAGGACAAAATACCCAACATCTGCAACTCGGAGGAGGAGAGGTTTGTCTGGCTCGTGGTTGCAGTGGGATCAGTCCCTGGCCAGCTGACTCCCAGGCAGAAACAGATGGCGGAAGGGCCTGACGGAAGGGCCTGGTCGGGGAATGCTGCTCCCCCGTGGCAGCCAGGAAGCAGAGCAGGAAGAGAGGGGCCAGGGACAATTATACACCTTCCGGCTACACCCAAGGAACCAGCTCCACGCAGGCCCCGCTTCCTGCTGCACCTTCAGCCACAAGCTCATCAAAGGGTGGCCCACGAGGAGTACAGAGCCCCCAAGATCCAGTACCTTCCAAACACGTGGGACTCGGGGACATTTGGTGTCTACACCCTAAGAGTGGGCGAAGCAGAAGCCACAGAGCCCTGCGCTTGGCCGGGGTGCTGCGCAGACTGGGAGGGCCACGTGTCACTCGCGTGCCCCTGCCGACTGCGCCACATGCAATGTTTTGAACGATCACTCCCCGGGGGCTACAATGGCTAAGAAGACAGGCAACCCTAGTGAGTGAGAGCACAGCAGTGAGGACTGCGTGAGGCGAGGCTCAGAGGCCCTAGAGGGTTTTGTATTGGTGACTTTGCACTGTTGGCTCCAGGCCCACAGCCATGGGTCCCTCCTGAGACCTTGGGGATGCAACTGAGGAGTCCCGAATGCGGAACTTCCTCAGCGTGGCCGCAGACCCTCCATCGCCTCCCATCACAGAAGACAAGGACACCGCCCAGGACGGGAAGGTGTCTCTCGGGCCCTGTTGGAATCTGGCGTCACTTTCCATGCATGCAGGGCATGTGGCCTTTAAGGCAGCCTGCACCCTGTGTCTCGCTCCGAACAACAGGACGGAACAGGGCGGGCTGTCACACCGAGGCTGTGCACCAGCAAGACCCAACTTCCTCAGCAGATGCCCTCAAGTTTTACACACATTCTTTCCTAAGCAAAGTGGGTTTGCAAGGAGCCCCTACCCCACCGCAGCCCCCAAGACCCAGCCCTGGAAGGCAGCGTCGCCATGGGCCCAACGATCCCCCCAGCTGACCAGAGAAACTAAGATGACAGATGTGTACGGTTCCGGGCCCCCGAGTTTGTGGTGAGGTTGTGCGGTAGGGACACCGAACCACACATGGAAAAGTGAGCAAGCCTATTCTGCTGGGCGGCACAGGGACAGGGACTCAGGTGTGGGCACAGGTGTCCTTCCTGTCTCTGCTGGACTCCGATCCCTGATAGGACTCCGTGAAAAGTGAGGCCTTGGGGAAGTGACAGGGCCCTGGGTGGATTCGTGCTCCAGCTAAGAGGTTACACGGAAGCCCCTTCCCTTTCTGCCCTCCCCCCACAGGGACAGCCGCCGCACCACTGTGAAAGAGGGAACAAGCCCTGGCTTGTGGGGAGGGAGGGGAGGGCATGCCGCACAGTCACACGAGTGAGGGACATGGTCATCACCCTGGGTGGAGCATGTGCCCAGGACTACAAGACCTCATGACGGAACCAACCACAAGGTAGTTTGGGACAAGGCCATGGAGACCCTTTGTTACCTTTCTCATGGCTGAGACAAAATACATGGCACACAAAGATAAAAGAGGAGAGGTTCATCTGGCTCACGGTTTGCAGAGGTTTCAGTCCATAGTCTGCCGGCTCTGAGGCAGGTGGAGCGGCAGTGGGGCGTCGCAGCGGAGAAATGGTTTATGGGAGGCCAAAGATAGTGAGAGCGAGCAAGCAACCAGGGACAAGCAACCAGCACTTTCTGTCCCTTCTACCTTATCCAGGCTCCTGCACTGAGGGCAGCAGCACTCACACCCTTAAACTAGCATTGCACCACGAACTGGTCCCAGCGTCACATCCTTGACCCCAGCAGGGCTCTGCCAGACCAATTGGTGGACTGACTTAGTAAGCTCACACCCGAGATGCGCCACCTCTGGGAAGCCCACCTGTGACTGCACAAGGCTCTGGGGGGACTGCTAGACACAGCCACGACAGAGACCACAAGCATGGAGGCGAGGAGACTGTAACTTTTTCGCTCCCCTCCCCAGGGACTGGGAATTGAACTCAGGACCTTGCACTTGTGAGGTAGGCAGCAGAATCACCGAGCTAAATCCCTGGCCCACTTTTTTGCTTTTGGTACTAGGTATTGGACTGAGGGCATTTGCGCTGAGCTATGTCCCCAGCCCAGTTCTTATTCCTATTTTTGTTTTTTTGTTGTTGTTGTTTTGTTTTTTTTTTCTTTTTATTGAGTTTATTGGTACAATCTAGGTATACAGTTACACTCATCATTGGGATCCTGTACCTTTACATAATAGGCTTGGTTCTCATTTTTTCCCCTCGTCCCTGCCCTCCCTTCACCCCCTCCTCCCCTCCCCATTTACAAACACTTTATTTCCATTTTTTTCAGCTTCTCATGTTTTTTTTCCTCTCCCTTATTACCTCTCCCCCACCCTTCCCACTTTCCCTACACCTTTAGCCCTTTACTTCCTGTTTCACATTATTAATTATCTCATTAGGATCCTGTGTACTATTATAGTTTTTCACACATCCTATTTTTGTTTTTAATCAGGGTCTCACTCAGTCACCAAGTTGCTCAGGCTGGACTGGAACTTGCAGTCTTCTTGCCTTGGCCTCCAGAGCACTGGTATCACCTGTACCACCAGGTCCAGCTCAGATTTCTACATCTTGAATTAAACATCTGCACATTTTTATCAAATCACATTTGAAATTAGGGGATTTATTCATATTTGGTCACCAATTTGGCCATTGTAGGGTACATTCTCATATCAGCTTAATCAGATGCTTTTTACTCAGTGAAAGTATTTAAATAATAGTAAAAGAATCAAAAGAAAAACTACCCTGAGACTGTGCATATGTGTGTGTAATGTCTGTGCCTCTGTGCGTGTGGTTTTGTCCGAGTATGTGGTACATATCTGTGTATGATGTGTCTGCACGCGTGTGTGGTGTAGTGTGCATGTGTGTACATGTGTGTGTGGTATGTCTGTGTCTGCATGCTCTGTGTCCACATGTGCATGTGTGTGGTGTGTGTATATGCGGTGCCCTTGTGTGTGGACGTGGCGTGTGTAGTAGCTGTGGGATGAGCAGCTGCAGGCCCGTGGGGGGACCCGTGACACACACCAAGGCCATCCCTGTGCTTGCTCTGAGACCCGACTTCTGAGGCCTTCTGTGGGCCCACAAGGCCATGAGCACACCCAGAGGGATGCTGACCCTGGCCGGTGCTTCTGAGGGTCCTGTGGCCAGCTGTGGCTGCAGAGTTTGGTGATGGCCTGGCCCAGCTTCCCTGGGCTCTGCACCAGGATGGAGGCTTCCACCAAAACATCCACTCTCCCTCGCTGTCCTGCTCCTTGTGGCCACACCTCCCGTGGTCACGCCTCTCTGTCCTGCTCCTTCTGCTCACACCTCCCATGGCCACACCTCCATGGTCACACCTCCCTGCCAGCGGCTTGTCCATTGCCCACCTAGGCCTCTTCCCCAGTGACCCTGGTGCAGGTCAGTCCTGTTTTGGCCTCTGTTCCTGGAGGACTAAAGAACGTGGGGAGGCAGGAACATTTCAGAAGCCTGGCTGGAGATCAGAACAGCCCCAACCGGGCTGGCAGCTGGGACACTGGGGGTCCTGGTGGAAGCAGGAGCTCAGGTGCTGAACTGTCACCGAGAGAGGCCAGAGAATGGAGGGGACAGAGTGGTGAGTGCTGGGGTTCAGGTACTTGGAGAGCTGGGGAAGCAGGGTCCAGATGCCCTCGGAGAGGGGTCAGAGCCGGAAGCCGCTGCCACAGGGCTGGTGACAGCTCAGCTCACAGTGGGCCCACAGCTGCACCGAGGCCACCAGAGGCCTGACAGGTGGACAGTGGGCTCCAGATGGCTTCCAGCTGGCCACAGGCAGATCTGTGGCGGGAGGCTGGGGCTCTGGCAGGAAATCAGGATCCTGAGTGTGGAGCAGGGCGAGCAGATGTCTACCCTCAAGGTGCCGTTGGGCCCTCAGCCCCCAGTTCTTTCCCTGAGCCACGTAAGGAGCAGGAGCCCAGCGAGCTGCCCTCCCCACCCCCAGGCCAGTGTTGGTCATTAGAAAAGACTTGACTTCTGCCACTGGAAATCAGAGCACTGCCCTGTGGTGGGCGGCCTGGGGCCACCCCAGCCCCCTGCTGAGGAAGCAGAGGCTGAGCCCAGCCACAGTGCTGCCTCCTGTGCCTCCCCAGGCAACTGTGAGACCACTGAAAACATCCAGTTGGGGCTTAACAACCCCATGCACCTTTTCCTCGGTTCTATGGGAGACAGCTCTGGGTTCTGGCAGCGTTGGAGCTCTTCCTGACTGCGGCTCGGCTGAGGCTTGGCTGGTGTTCTCTCTGCTTTTGTTTTGGTTTTTAGTGTTGTGGGATAGGGTCTCGTTATGTAGCCCAGGCTGACCTCTAACTCACGGCCACCCTCCTGCCTCAGCCTCAGGGCTGTGCTTACAGTGTGGGTCACCACTCCCAGCCTCTGGCTTCTCTTTGAAAAGACAACAACACAAAACAGGTGTGAATCACAGCCACACATTTAATGCATTGGACTTATTAGAATAAAACTCACACACGCTCCACTCACCGAGACTCATCTGACCTCGGTTCCAACCCTGTCCTTTTCTCCACAGAGGAAGTGCAGGACACAGTGGAGAAGCCAGTGGCGGCTGAGATGGAACGGAATCCAGAAATACACAGATGGCAGCCGCTCACATTTCAAGTGCAGGTGAATATTGCTGCTTCACCTGAGGGATGAGATCGCGGCCTTGTTGATTTCCACCCCTGTAAGAACTCCTAGGTGACCCCACCCTGCCGGTTTACACACCTTGTCTGCATTTGCTCGGTGGATTAAGATTTATCTTTGTTTGCTAGTGGCTAACTTTGGACTGGCCTTTCCACTCAGGAACCACTGCTAAATCTGCAGTACGTGCGTGGGGAAGATAGGACAAGGTCTGGTACTTCAGACAGGGGGCCGCGGGAGGAAGTCTTTGGGCACTTTGACCCCATTACGGGAGATTTCATTGTCCGGATTGGTCACTGCGGAATCGTTGCAATTACTCTGGCACATAAAGAAGGCAAATCTGCCAAAAATTTCTGCGTATGAGGTTGTTACTCATGAATCAGACTTTAAAGTGGCCTTTATGGGCTTAACAATATGTTCATAATATAATGGGTGTTAAAACAAACAGATGTAACGATCCCCACATACTCCTCCTATCTCAAGTACAAATTCTAGATGTCTGTGAATTATGCACGAGCCCTACTCTCTTAAAATTGAGACCCACAGGTTCCCAAATCGGGATTTCCTCTTGTCTGGCGTAGCATGACCATGTCCTCAAGGTTCCTGGGGCAGTCAGGTGACACTGCTGTGGGCACTTTGAAAGGAGCCGCCCAGTGGGAGGAGCTTAGGTCCTGGGAACTCCACCCTCAGAGGAGATTAGTGTGGATCCCGGGACCCTCCGTGCCTTCTGCCTCACAGGGACGGGTCCCTGCTCTCAGGCCTCCCAATCCCACGTGACCTCCCTCTCACGTGTGCCCTCTGCCAAGGGCGGCACCGTAGGGGACCCTGCCACAAGCTGCTGCGCTCTCTTCCGACCTTCAGCCTCCCCAACAGGGAGCTAAACTAACCTCTTCTCTCTGCAAAGTACTGAGCCTTGGATATTTTGCCATAGCAACAGAAAACAGACTGATACAATTTCCATCTTAATTTCTGGTCTTGTCATCATTTCTGATAAACAACAACAAAAATATGCCCTGAGCATTCGCCACTCTTTCTCCACTGACTCCCTCCTGAGTCTGTAATCCAGTTATCTGCTCACAGCTGCGAGGACATGGAAACTGGTGATTACAGCTTCAGGAGAGGAGGCCACCGATGCCAAGGGCATAGCCAGTCAGTCAGGGCCCAAGGGGTAACCTCGCTCTGTGGCTTTGAATGTTTGCCTCTTCCTCCCTGACCCACGCCAAGTGCAGGTGGGGCTCAGAGAAGCTGCCGGATGAGCAGAGGGAGGCTGGCCTTGCAGCCTGCGAGAGCCACCAGGGTGCCCCCACCATGCTCACCCCGTCCCTCCGGGCCTTCTCTGGCCGGTGCTCCCCGTGCACTGGTGCACAAGGCAAGAGGCTGGTGGCTGAGCCGGGAGTTTACGTGACACTGCCAGGCGGTCTGGCCTCCCTCTGCACGGTCACCTCCACCCTCAGGAGAGGGACGCCCCATGAGGCGCTTGACTGAGCAGGGGGGCTGCAGCCTCACAGCCTTTTCAGTGTGAGCTGCAGTGTATTCTCACGGCAAAGGCTGCCGGCGGACTTCATGTGTGTCCCCGTGGGAGAAACGACTTGCGGCACTTCAGGTCCAGATCATAGACATGAGCTCATCCAGCCCTTAGATTCCTCTCTGTCCTGGGCCACCAGCCACACTGTGGGTGGCCAAGCCTCTGCTAACCTGGGCTCCTGAGCGGCTGTCTGGAGCAGATTCTCCCAACACAGCTGCCGACTGGTATCAGTCGTACTCTACAAACAAGAAGCACCTCTGTGGGAAGACGCCAGGGCCTCTTTGCTCTGCAGCATAACCTCGCCTGTCCTGACTGATACAGCCCATGGCCACTTCCAAGAGGCTGCATATTGTGTGAAATTGAGGCTATTTCCCGTCCAAACTCTGGTTGCTGTGTGGCTTTATCTGCTCACCAACTGGGACCTAAAGTTTAAAAGCCCCCAAGCCAGGGCGGTCACAGCTGCTGTGCAGAGCCAGCTCGGCCCCACTGTGTGGCACCAGCTTCTGAAGCCACCACATGGTCATCCCGCTCGCCCCATGGGAACATCTGGCCCGATGCTCCTGGAAGAGGGCAGGGTGCAGAGCAGCCTCTTCCTGGCCATGCCTCCAAATTTACCTCCCAAAATTCTAATGGGTTTTGTTTCTGGCGTTGGCAGGGAATTTCACTAGGATGGGTACCATATGTCTAGTGTTTCTGAAACCACCCCAGTTTCTAATATTTTACTTGTCTCTCTAATACTAAAAATGCCCCAGAAATGCCAATATTTTAGTACATAAAATACCTCTGTTGGGCGAGTTTGCACACCAGGGAGCAAACCAAACATTGAGCTTCAGCCTGAATTTCTGGCGGAAACAAATGCACCTCACCCACATACGCCAGCAGCAGATCACGACGGGGTCTCCTTCCGCCCGGAGATCCTGGCCAAGCGTCGCCTTCAGCTGGAGGGTCCACATCAGAGCACAGTCTGCTGGGTCTGTGAGCAGGAAGGCTTCGGCTTCCGTTTGTCACCAATCCACATCTCCCGGGCATCGAGAGATGGACGTTTCAAGGGCGGAAGGAGCGCCCGGCCTCCGGGTAGTTTGGTCAGGAACGTGTGTCGCCCTCGCTTCCGCCCGCTGACTGGCACCAGCAAGGTGCTCCGTGTTTCAGGCCGACCGTCCTTATCCACACTCCAGCTCTGCCCTTAGCCTGAGACACAGGCAGTGCTCCAAGCAGCCTCTGGACTCCCGGTGGAGGCCACCTTCCTGGTCCCGACCTCGGGTCCCCCCGCCCCGTGTCTGAAGCACTGTTATGAAGTAGACACCCCAGGGAGCCCCGAGTGTTAACACCACTTGCCCCCTTGGCTGAGGACAGGGGGGTTCTGGAGAGAAGTGTGGAAGACTTTGGGGCTGCAGAGGGTGGGGAGAAAGGACTTCCACGTGGAGAGCACGGCTGAGTCGTAATGTGAGAGTGAAAGAGACTCAGCTTTGTTGAGCCCCTGCTCCACAGCAGGCACCATGCATAATGCATTCTGGACATCCTTATCTGCCTCAGCTTCTCCAGTCATCCTGGAGAGTTGAGAATCATGCTCCCTGCCCACGTGAAGAAGCACCACGTGGTCAGCCATGGAGCCTCGGACAGATGCCCCTGCCTGTTTGGCTTGAACCCTTCTCAGAAACCTAAAAAGTATGCCTGCCTGAGAAGAAGGACAAGAGCTGTCTTGCAGGTACCCTGGACTTCCTGCCTCAGGGACTGCTGTGCTCCACCCTGTCGAGGCACAGCGACGCTCAACAACTAGGCCACATGCTGAGAGGTCCCACAGGAGATTTTATTAGGGGAGGCAGGTCAGGGAGAGAGGAGAGAGGGAAGAAGAGAAGAACAAAGACAGGAAGGTCCTTTTATCATTTTGGGGCTGGGCTATTGTTTATGTATGAGGAGTGGGCTACCTTTAACCTGTCACAGGCCAGGCTGCCTTTTATGGGTTCTGTCCTGCAGAAACTTAGGTTTGACTTCCCCACATTGCTATGGCCTTGGAGGGAGGGAAACGAAAGATAAGAGCATGAGATCATTTTAAGAGTCACGAAGAACCAGGAGAATGCAGCCTGTGATGGCAGCAGCGTCAGGTTCACATGTGAGGCCTGGTTCCAGGCTGAGAGAAAGCAGAGCCTCTAAGGGCGGGCCTGGTGGGAGCTGGGTTGGTGCTGCTCTCTGGGTGAGTCAGCTCTCATGGCCACTGGCTGCTGTACAAAGCAAGGCGGCCCTGCACACTCGGTCCCTCCTGTGTCCAGCCACTTCTCTCTCACTTCTCTGGTGTGTTGTGACACAGTCAGGAGAATCCCTTCCACAGGCTGAGCAGATGGGCCACCTGATTTGGAATGTCCATCTTATAAAACTATGAGCCAAAAGAACCTCTTTTCTTTGTAAAGTACCCAGCTGCAAGTATTTTGTTATGGCAACATAAAATGGACTAATGAAGGAGGTATTAAATTAGGAAAAGTAAAAACACAAAGGGTAAGTTATGACCTGTACAAATGAGCTTTCTCTGAGGGGGACCTGACCAGGCTGGGACACTGCTGTCCACAAGGAGGCTGTTCTCCCAGGCCAGTGGAACAGAAGCTGAACTTCACCCGAGGCCCTCCAAAGTTCTACCATCAAAGCCCTTCCACGTGACTGCCTGACTATGACAGTGTCTCGGTGTCTCCTCCACCATCCAGCAGCTGCCTCTCTCCAATATCAGCCACACCAGTGCTGATCTTGCCCAGGTTGGGCTGCTCAGGGGCCTCTTCCTCCATCCCAGGGAACCCACCTTCCTGACCAGGATTCCCAGCAGCCTTTACCCCCAACAGGTGCTACTGACAGCATCCTACATCCGGTGAAGAGCATGGAATGGACCAGGGCTCCAGTCCAGAACCCACTGGCCACTCAAGCTGTGGTTTTTCAGACATCTGAGTGCACAAAAGTTACCAGGAGCATCTGTATTAAAAAAAAAAACAAAAAAAAAACAAAAAAAAACATGGTGAGTCCTGGTGCCCACATTTGTAAAACAAACCTCCCAGGGGATTCTGATGTAGGTTCATGTTGGTCAGCTTTCTGCCACTCTAACAAAATACTTGAGATAATCAGTTTACAAAGACAAAGGTTTACTCTGGCTCACAGTTTGGGTGTTATAGTCTATGATCAGTTGGCCCCACGGTCTTCACCCTGTAGTGAAACAGTGCATCACGGAAGGAACTCACAGAGTAACAAAACCTTTCACCTTGCGGCCAGGATGCAAAGGAGAGGAAGAGGAATGGCCTGGGGTCCCACAATCCCTTTCTAGGCCACACCCCATGACCTCACTTCCTCTCACTTGGCCCCACCTCTTAAAGGTTCCACCACCTCCCAAAAGCACCTCTCTGGGTACCAAGTCTTCAACACATGGGGCATTGGGAGACGTTCAGGATCCAAACCACAACTGTGAACATATTTTGAGCAACAATAAAGAAGAATCTCATTCTCCTCTCATAAATGAGAATCATCATCTTTTAGTGGGAGAATTCTAACCCCCATAGGCATTCAGCTGTTATGTTTGAATTTGGAATAGAATCCAGAGAAAGTGCCATTCAAAGCATGTGTCAAGAAGATAAGGCTAAAATGAGCCTCCAAAGAGCAAGGATTGATAGCATTGGTTCCACTGAAATATGAATATAAATTAATTTGATTTCCAAATTCATTTTCTGAGAGGAAAGCCCCTTGCTTTTACCAAGATCTCTGTGTGAATGGTTGTGGGTTGTCATGCCTCACACAGTGCCTGACCACTCAGGGAAAGGCGAATGTGAAGCTAGGAGGGTCCTCCGCGCCAAAATGAAAGCCAGAAGACACAGCAGAGAGGAAGCCTCGCAGAGGGGCTCAGGCTCCAGTAAGCTTTGCCTGAGCTTCCCAGATTTGTGTGTGACTCTGAAATATAAGAATATCCCAGAATTTAAAAAGAAAAAATTCACTTCATATTCATACACATGGCTATGCTTAAAAAACAGAATGTAACAAGTGCTGGTGAGGACATAGAGAAGTTGAAATCCTCCTGCAATATAAAATGGTTCCACCGCTGTGGATAACATCGTGGAGGGGCCCCTGAGATTCAACCCAGAATTACCACATGACCTGGCAATCCCACTTCTGGGATTCACATAAGAGAACCGAATGTGGGAACACAAAACAGGTGTTTACACTCAGTGTGTATAACAGTGCTTTTCACAACAGCCAATAGGAGTCAGCAGCTTGCGTGGGTATCAACAAGTGAATGGGTAAAGAAATTGTGGCACCAGTGGGATATCATTCAGCCTCGAAAAGGAAGGAAATGCTGGCATGCGCTACAGACAGTCCCAGTGCTGTGTGACACTTTCTTCACGGCACATAGGGAAGTCGGATTCAGAAGGACTGGAGGTTAAATGATCCCTGCCCGGGGCTGAGGAGAAGATGAATGGAGAGGCTGTGACCAATCAGTGTAAAGAGTCTCTGGGAAAACGGAACGCTCCAGGGACGAATGGTGGATATATATAATGCCGAGGAATAATATCCTTAAAAATGATCAGAATGGTGAATTTTATGCTATGCATATTTTGCACATTAAGAAAAGGAAAACTAGGGCCAGGGATACAGTTCAGTGGCTCTGCCACCTGCCTCACAAGCGCTAGGTCCTGAGTTTGATCCCCAACACCGAAAAGAAAAAAGAAAAGAAAAGGAAACGAAAACTCACAATGACAGGAATTTAGACATTGCCCTTAAATGTTCTTTTTATTCATGAGCGTGAAACATTTTTTTCTACATTGTGTTATTTGGTCATGAGATGGGCAAGGTAGGACGGAGAAAAAAAACAGCCTGAAGAAATAAAGGTGAACTCACAGCAGCCCAAAGCAGGATGTCTTAAGTCAATTTAGAAAGCTACTGGTCCACCTGCGAGCTCTGTAGGAGGGGTAAACCGAGAGCGAAGCTTTCTGAGGCGCCACCGTGAGTGAAGTCAGGCTTCCCTGTCAGGGACACCCAAAGCTTGGCTTCCCTGTCTGGCTTCATCCTCGGAGAACACTTACGAAATGGAGAGAAAGAACTGGATGAAATAGCAGGGGCCGGCGAGCATTTATGTGCTCCAAGGTAAAGCACCGAATGATTTATGGGTGGTTTTCTGGTACAAAAAAACCATTTTAATCTGCCAAAAGATTCCAGAAACAAATGTTTACTTCTTCCCGTGACTGCTGCACAGTGACCTTTTGCTCCCTGTGTGTGCACAGAAACAAGGCTATTTGCTAGTTCCTGATAGCCAAAGCAAATTCCTCCCAAACAGCGATAAGACACTCAATGGAAACAAAAATCATTCCATTGTTCATGCATCACATATTTATTGAACACCTATCATGTACCAGGGAACTATGTTAGCCCAACTATTGCCGAGAACAGGCCAAGCCTACTTCCTGCCTTCATAGAATGCTGTCCTCAGATGGGCAAACATGAAGCTGCACTAACAGAGTGCTGAAGCGTTAGAGGACTATTCTGGAATTACAGGAAATTGCAGGCAGTGCTGTAAATGTTATGATGGGGGAAGTTTGGAGAGCTCAGGGAGCAATTAGGATGGTATATCAGGGTTAAATCAGAGAAGGAAAATCATTAGGAGATAGAGAGAAAGGTCAGTAGTAGGTAGAGTAGCTGAGTGGGTGGATTTATGGATGGATGGGAGGAAAGATGGATGGATGGATGGGTGGGTGGATGGGAGGACAGATGGATGGATGGATGGATGGATGGATGGATGGATGGATGGATGGATGGACAGATGGATGGATGGATGGATGGGTGGATGGATGGATGGATGGATGGATGGATGGATGGATGGATAGGAGGACAGACGGATGGATGGATGGGTGGGTGGATGGGAGGACATATGGATGGATGGATGGGTGGGTGGATGGATGGATGGGAGTATTGCAGGTAGGTAAGTTAATTAGATTTTTTAGGCAGTTACACAGGGCCTCTCCTAAGGTGCCAGCCCTCAGGGTCCCAGTCCCAATCCTCAAGTGCCAGCTCTCCAGGAGCCAACACAGCAAGGAGCCAACATGGAGAACAACTGAGGCACATTCACTGGTTATTACAGCATTATAAAAAGAGGAAGTACTACTTCCCCTGGGGATAGATAGCAGTGATGGATAATCTAAATGGAAAATTCCTTGTATGTGACTTGTTTTCCCATTTGATACTCATTTAATCAATATTACCTGGGTGACTGTACTTGTAATCTTATTGGTTGGTCATGGTTCTGCCCCACCTCAGGCCCACCTTGTAAATTTCCATTGGGTCTTACAGTTTTGTCCCATTTTGTACCCGCCTCCCCACATGGCTTTGCTGTATAAAGCATCTTTGAAAAGTGTGATGACTGTGCAACCCACTTTCCAGGCCCCTCTGTCTTAGACAGAAGTTTCCTTTCCCTCAATAAATTTTTTCCTACTCTTAACCTTCATTGATCCTAGAATTCATTCTTTGATTTTAAAGAATACAAACTCATGTTTTGCATATCTAGTAGGTTTGGGATTTACATCTCTTCCCCATATCAGGGGGATGGATGGCTGGATGGGAGGAAGGATGGATGGATGGATGGATGGATGGATGGATGGATGGATGGTTGGATGGGTGGATAGGAAGATCGCTTTGTATAGATTGAGTATGGGGATTTGCTTGTGCAGTGGTTGCAGCTGGAGGCCTTCACATCTGAGGATGCAGTCTGAGGTCCACAGGGGAGTCAGGGAAGGAAAGATGGCTGAATGGAGGGAGAGGAAGAACAAGCTGGAATCCACTGTACTACCTGGAGCCCACAAGTTGGGACTGATGCCCATGCCTGTCTTGTTGCCTATCTTGATGTGGGTACCAGCAGAGCCAAGTTCCTTTTTCATGGATCAAAACACACATGCCTGGCCTGGAGAAGTTAAAGGACTCCAGAGGGTGGAGCAGCCCCTGGCCATGCCAGCCAGGAGAGACCACAAGACAGCCCCAGCATGGCTGCTGCCATTGTCCCCACCTCACCCCCAGCCAGAACTTCTGTGCCGCTCCCCATGCCTGGAAACACACAGGGAAGAGAATTCCAGGAGATGGGCCCCCACCTTGTCACACTGACACGTTCCGAAGCTATCACAAATGGCGGCCTCACCTGGGTTTGGGGACTGAGGTGGTCCTGCAGAAAGTGATAGCCAAGCCAGGGTCCCAAGGAGAAGTCGGCCAGACGGAGCAGAGGGGGATCTTCCCAGAAGAGCAGGGCCACATTAGGAGAGCAGATGCCGGCTAGAAAAGTCTTGCAAAGGAAGTGGAAATACAAGGCGGAGATGTGTCAGTTCTCACATCATCTTGATTCGAGCAGCGTGAGACGCTCCATGCTTTCTCAGAGCCCAGCCTGTCTCACAAGAGCAGGGAAATAAATACTCTTTGCAACCCTAGCTCAGCACTCCGCCCAGCAATCAAATATCGTATGACCTCCAGATTCAATTCAGTCCATTTCCTGAAGTGGAAGCAAATTCACTGGGAGAAAGGCCAACTTCCTGTCTCCAATCACTGACCGCACCTGTGAAAGAGGGCTGCTCTTCAGGAAGCCACCACCACAGCTGCTGCTGACTCGCCATCCACAGCCCGGTGACGGGCCCAGCAGGCAGGGAAGAGGAGGCCAGTCTAACAAGAAGGCCGGTGGCTCCAACAGAAAGCCAGGACCCCCAGGTCTCAGGAAAGTGGCTGTGATCACGTCTGCGTACAGTGAAAGGATCCAGACGAAAGTCAGCAGAGAGCTTGGGCAGCTAGGACAGCCCCAGGAGCGAGCCTCCCACTGCCTCCTCCCTGCACAGCCCTGCAGCTCGTGCTCCGTTCTCCTGGGAACTGTGTGCGACAACGTGACATAGTACCATTTTTTACCATGCATTGTGGGGGCCCAGCAGGTTCCCAGTTTCCTGTGTGCAACACAGAACTGAATGCAGACCATGGTGGCAAGGAAACAGTGGCAAAGTTTATTAAAGCAGAAATACGCTCCGGGAGAGGGAAACAGCCCAAGCCCCAAGGGAGGATGGTAGACGCAGGGGATTAGATGTCCCTGCTCTAAGGCCCCCATGGGGCCTCCAGAGGCTGCTGCAGGTCAGCAGGGCGGAGTCTGCGCTGAGTCCTGTCTGCTGTGGTGTCTGTTCCCGATTCCCTCTGATAAGTGGGTGCATGAGCTTCAGCCGCTGTGCCGGAGCCTTCAGTGAGCTTGAGGGAAGAGGTTACGGTGGGCACCTGGGGAAGTCTGTGGCGCCTGCGTCTAGGCTTGGGGTTTCAGAATTTTCCCTGGCAGGTAGGCAGGCCACCACCACTGCCGCCTGGGGAGCCCCGGCCGTCTCGGGCTTTGGGTGAGAGGAGGCGTCCTGCAGCCCCGGGTGCGGCTGTCAGAGGGGCCCACGCATCCTCAGGGGTTCCTCCCAGTCTGTCTTGGAGACGCGGTGCCCTGTAATCCCCGGTTCTGGGGTTCAAGCCCCCAGGAGGTTGAGCTGACACCACACGGCCCAGGCCCCACAGTAAATGGCATGGAGACCCCTGGCGCTCTAGCCCGTCCCGGGCCGGGGGCAAAGGCTCATTCACGCAGGGGACATCCTAAGGCACAGGGCCTCGGGGACAGCACCAGGCTGTGCTGCGGGGAAGCCTCCTTGCTTTGGTGTCCCCACTGTCCTGGGGGTGGAGACCCTCTGAGAGTCACGAGGAGTGGCCAGCAGGGGCCGAGAGGGCCGCGCACTCTCCAGGCGTCAGGTCCAACGTGGGGCTGAAGCCTAAGGGACATCCTGGAGAGTTTAGTCTGCTGCACCTTCACGAAATGCTTCTCACTGCGTACACTTGTCCCTCAAATAATTCTCTGGGGGAAGGCGCAATCATTACCCTTCCCTCCCACCCACCCAGGCCTGGTATTAGGTTTTAAACCCAGAGAGCTCTGAGCTACATCCCAGCCCTTTTCTTAGCTTTTAAGTTTTAAGACAGGGTCTCATTAAGTTGTTCAGCCTGGGCTCAAATGTGGGATCCTCCTGTCTCAGCCTCCTTTCTTCATCCTGGCAGTACTTCTAGTTCAGCGTTTAAGTGTCAGACTTGGATCTGGCTCCACCGATTACTGGTTGGGTGGTGCCGGGAGGGGAAGAGTTCTAAACTCTGATATGCAGTGTTCATCCGTAGGGTGTAGACTGCCAGCCCTTCTCAAGGTGGTCTGAGGAACAGAGAGGACTCAGTAGGAGGCAGGAAGCACTGGGGCAGGGCCTCCTTTTCTTCCCTTCCTCTCTGCTGAGCCCCATCCTCTGTGCCCAGAAGTTCTCTGCTCTGCACTAACCTCCTGTTTAATGCTCTTGTCTCCTGTGATATCTTCAGGCCTCTCTGGGCTCCTGAGTTACCTTTTAGTGCCCTTGGCTCGGATATTTTTATACCATTTCCATAGGCTCATTGCCTCAGCTTCCGGAAACCCCGGCCTTACCCAGCATTTATTAGGCACCTAATGGTACGTACCACCGAGCTTGGAAGCCAGACCCAGATCCTCTGATGGAGCCAGGACACAGAGAATGAGAGGCCGGAGCCGCCTGCGAAGCACCGACTTCTGGGCCCAGCTCTGCCGCTGACCCACGCTGTCCCCCAAGAAAGGACACGTGGCCTCCCTGAGTTCCAACCCACTCATTTCAAGAACATCGCCATCACCACGCGGTCCGGCCCCTCACGGGCAGGCGGTCCAGGGAGGCCTCAGAGAGGACGGACAGCATCGCGATCCTGGGCCACCCACATGTTCTGTGACGGCGTCCGTGGAGCCCAACTCCAATAATGGGTGTGGATCCCTGCTGCCATCGCAGCGGGAGAGGGAACGGCTCTCAGCACTCACTTCCCTCCCCACAACACAGAGCTAAGCCCTGCACAGACCGACGACGCTGTCCATGCACTCAGCCCAGCACCGGAGTCCAGCCACCCCCAGGAAGCCACAGCCCCTGCTGTGGTACCCGCGGGCCGCCGCACAAAGGGGAGACAGTCAGCCTGCGGCTCGCAGTTCTGTGTCTGTCCCACGGCACCACTGTGCCTAACACGACTTCAACAGGGAGCCAAGGACATCCGACCCCCAGCAGCAGGATGCCCTGGAGGGGGAAAAATGAGCAGATTCACTCTCTGTCCTTTTCCCCCAGCACAGCAGAGGGAGAAGGGGAGGGATGGGCTGGCCCAGGAGCCCGAGGGCACGGCCGGAGCAGGTTCCCGGCACAGGGAGGTGCAGAGAAAGGGCCCACAACTTGCGCTGTGCCACTGAGCTAAATCCCCGAAGGCAGCCAAGGAGCTGCCTTTCCGCCTGCGTTTCCCGCAGCGCTGCCCAGGATGGGCTCAGCGGTGAACTCTGAACAAAATGCTGCATGCAGGTCCGGTCCACCCAGCGAATCCTTTTCTCAAGAAGAGAACTGAAGAGACCTCAGTCAAGGCAGGGCCCGCCTAGCCTTGGGCTGCAGGGGCAGCAGGAGGAGCCAGGGCAGGAGTTTCAAGGACGAACGGTTTGCACTTGGCCACACGTGGTAGGTTCTGCGGGCGAGGCGTGTGCTGTGGTTTGGATCCCCAGTGTCACCTCGTGTGCTACAGGCTTGGGGCCCAGCCCGTGGTCTGCTGGGAGGAGGTGAGGTCAAGAGTGGGGCTTGTGGGAGGTCTTCCGGTCACTGGGGAGCCTTCGGGGGGAGGGTGGACCCCAGCCCGGAGCCGAGCAGCTTTGCTCCCCGGTGGGCTTCCTGCCACGATGTGCTGCGTCACCCCGGCAACCCAACCAGGGCCTGGCACCTCCCAAACTGGGCCAAAACAAACCTTTCCTCTTCATAAGCTGATTGTCTCAGGTATTTTGTTACAGTAACAGAAAGCCCGCAATGCACCTGGCCAGTTCACAGCTCACAGCACCCCAGCAATAGCTATGTAGGCTCCAAGCTAACATGTTTTTGTTGCCCTGTGCTCACTGTTTACTTCTCACGCACATCCTAGGGAAACAATCAAGCAATCACATAGAAGTATAGTCCCATTTTTTGTATAATAAATCTCACAGATCTACTCTTTGACATTGTGCTTTTGACAGCTTGCCCTGGCTGTGCCCTGGCCTAGGGGAAGATTGGATGTCGGATGGTCTGCCACAGGCTACAGAACTACTTGACGTGGGTGCCTCAGCGTTTCACGGGACTCACTCATGAACAGGATGTGCGGTCCCCACAAGAGAACAGGAGGACGACGCTCCGTGGCCCCAGTGAAGGTCATTATTAAATATCGCAGACGTGGATGGGTAGAACCCGGGGGTGCTGCCTGAAGTCCTGGGCCGTAAAGAGCAACATGGGTGTGTAACCAAGGGCTCAGGCCCGGGCCTGAGCCCGTCCTTACACATCACAGTCCCGAGTCTGTCCTTCCCTGGGTCATCTGCCCACCTTTCCTGCAAAGCCCACCATGGCAAAGTCTGGGTCACAGTTCCTCTGGGAGCCCCTTGACACAAGCACCGGGCAGCACCAGCCCCGAGGTCCCAGTTCCCGTCCCTATCCCAGCCTCCCACTAGTTGCCACGCCTGAACCTGCAGTGACCAATCCATCACCTTCTGTAGGTGCGGAACCCAAGGCTCAGAGACTTTCGTCAGCTTGTGTGGGGCTGTGAGGCCCGCGGCGTGGCGGGAGGGGCTGAGCCAGGCTGTGCTAACAGCAGTGCCCTGCTCTCTCCACGCTGTGCCGCTGAAAGGCTTCTCTCTCGAGCCCAGTGTGGTCCAGGGGCTTTGGACCAGGGCTTAGGAGACCTTCAGGAGTTGAGCTGGAGCTTCTCCCCGGCACGCATGGCAGCCCACCCTGTGTGTGGCTGTGGGGCTGGTGCTTCTGCGTGCTCTTTGGTGTGTTTCCTGAGACACGGTTGTCTTTCGGGACATGTATGAAGGAAGGGTAGGAAGAGGCACGGGTGTTTATTAGGGCTGGGGTGAGGGCTGCCTTAAACTGAGCAGGCCCCACAGCCGGATCTGCCCGGCCACTGGCACAGGGGACGGGACTGGAACTTTAGTGGGGCTCCACTGCCACCTGGCGGCTTGGGGAGGGAGGCCCTTCTTCCGAAGGCTGCCGCTGGCCCAACTGCAGGTGGAAACCTTCTGGTCGTGGTCCCCAACTCCTCCCTCCCCCACGACACTGTGTGTCGCCTTTCTTTCTTTTCTTTTCTTTTCTTTTCTTTTTTTTGAGACTGGGTCTCACTATGTAGTTGAAACTGACCTAGAATTCACTGTGTAGCCCAGGCTGGTCTAGAACTCACAGCGATCCTCCTGCCTCAGCCTCCCAAGTGCTGGGATTACAAGCTTGGGCCACCATGCCCAGCTCTAAAGCAACTGTAAGCTTTCTTTATTAGCGCCACACACTAAAAGGCACAGGAAGGACACCGGTCAGTCAGAGAGGGGGCCCTGTGAGGTGCCAGGCAGTGGTGGGCACCAGACTCAGGTGCTGGCCACTCGCCAGCGTGGACCCGCTCAGGACACTTATGACACTGTCCCGGGACACTGGGGGAGAGGGCGGAGAGCTCAGAGCTGTGAGGGCACAAAAGGACACGGAAGCCAGGTGGTGACCAAAAGGACGTGGGCGCGGAGTTGAGGAGCCGTCCTGTAGGTCAGAGGGGGCAGCTCTGGTGTCCCCAGGAGCTGTCACTGCCGTCCCTCCCCACGGGGCACCTGCACCCAAACTGGGCCAAGGAGCTGCTCAGCTTTCTCAGGGAGGTGACCGGCAGGTCGCTGGGCCCGATCCCAGAGTTCTGTGCCCGGTGGCCTCATGGTGGCCGTACCTCGCGCATCGGGCCCCAAATGCTGGAGAGCAAGACCAGGAAAGGCGCCCGGAAGAAGCCCGGTCCCTGTGCCTTGTGCCGAGAAGCAGACGTGGGAGTTTGCGGAGCCCTTTCCTCGGGGGCTGGGGGCTGGAACCTGGAAGGAGCCAGCCGCGTCCCAGCCCCAAGCCGGGTCCCAGCCAGCCCGAGTCCCCGCTTCCGGCCTTTTCCAGTGGCCCCCGTGCTCCGGGCGTTTACCTGCACCGCAGCGATGCTCTGCACCCTCTGAAACTATTTCCGGGCCCCAGATGTGCGTGGCTGCCGCTAATCGGGGAGAGCTATTTTTGGTGTTTTCCTCTTCATCCCATCCTTGCGGATCTGTCCTATTTAGGAGAAAAGAAATCCGGAAGAGAAAGCTTCAGGCTTTTAAAAGCACAGCAGAGATGGTTTTAAAGTTCACCGGCAACCTCTCTGTGCACGAGGGCTCAGAAGTCCCAAAGCCTAGATTTGATTTCCCCTGGGTCAGTCCTGAAACACAGCAAACCGGACGTGACCCGGCCCCAGCCCCAGGCAGTGCCATCTCCACTAAGATATATCCTTCCTCGGCCCTGCGCCCACCTCCTCACTCGGCCCACAGCCGCGCTAGGGCTGGGCCTTGGGGGGGGGCGCCGCCTTTTTTTTTTTTTTTTTTTTTTTTTTTTTTTTTTTTTTTTTTTTTTTTTTTTTTTTTTGTACCGGGGATTGAACTTCGGTCCTTGCGCTTGCAAGGCAGGCCACCGAACCGCGGAGCTAAATCCCCGGCCCTGCTTTTTTTTTCTTTCTCTCTTCCTTTCTTTTTCTTTTTTCTCTTTTGCTTTCTTTTCTCTGGGAGGGGGCATCTCAGGTACTACCAAAATTCTACACAAAGAATTCTGCACATCAAAGACAGCTCTAGAAAACTCTGTATGAAGAATCCACTTAGATTTCAATCCATTCTAGCTAATCTTCACTAAGAGCAACTTCTAACAGTAATCTGATTCCTTTTAGAAGCACTTTAGTGCTTTAAAATAGCAATTGTAGCACATAAATACTCCATGGTATCAAAAGTTAGGAAATTATATATTTTTCTTTTTTTTACTATTTATAAACAGATGTCAGCCCTCTGTGGAGGCTGCAGGCCTATCCCCTGGCTGATGACCGGATTGCAGCCCCTGCCAGCCAAGCAGTTCTCAAACTCCACAAGAATATGATACATTTCACTGTCTAAAGAGCCTGAGTTTGGAGCAGCTTGTTACAGAGCAATAGGTAGCTAATAGAGCTGGCTTATTGGACACATGTATCTTGAGGATTTTTGTGTAATGTTGCAAAACTGCATTCCTGAAATGTTACACTGATTACTCACCTGCCAGTAATTGCCTGAGTCTTCATTTCTCCACTCCTCACTCTCATTGTGTTGAACTGTTTTTCTCTTCCTTTTTATTTTTCATTCAATACTGGGGGTTGGCCCCAGGACCTTTGCACTGACTACATCCCCAGCCTTTTCAAAAATATTTTTTTTGAGACAGCCTCACTGAGTTATCCAGGCTGGACTCAAACTTGAAATCCTTTGGCCTCCATCTCCCAGTGTGCTGGAATCACAGGTGTGTGTCTCCACACCTGGCTTTTTCTTCTTTGACTATGACAATAGAAAGTGATATCTCATTGTTTTATTACTTTGATATATATAATCTCCAGTGAGGTTGAACTTTCTTCATATGTTTACTGCCTGTTTTGTGAATTTTTTATGAAGTCTATCCGTGTTATATATTATGCATGTATTCGAATACACGCTGTCACGGTGTTAATTTTTTGTTCATTGATTCAAGGGACCATCTGGCACTTTGTCTGTTACTATGTGTGTTACAAGCCGCAGTGCGGGGCAGGCAGAGAGGCGACCCTTGCAGACCCTCGGGGGCCTGGCAGCCCCTCCCCCCTAGGCTTCCTTGGCTCAGTGGCGCCATCCGCACTGCAGTCTGCCCTCTCCCAGGGAGGAGCCCTGCTCCTGTCGCCCCCTCCGTAGGCGTCGATCTGTGGCGAATACCGGGACCCCCAACACCCAGCTCAGCTAATGCTCTGGGAAACCCAGCCTGTGCTATCTGGGAACAGAATCACACACTGGTAACCGCGTGACACGTATGTTCCTCCACACAGTGTCGTTGAAACTGGAGTATTCGGGTTTTTATCATGGGGGGTTAAAAAAATAGAACCAATTGAAAGAAAGGATGGGAAAAGCGGAGTACCATTAAGGAAGGGAGGGAGGAAGGAAGACCAGTAGTCTTTCCCCACCAACTTTAATGCAACTCCTTACCCATTTAGGTCCGTCTGACATCAGCCGCTCTACCCAGGGACACAGCCCTTGTCCCTTGCTGTCCCTTTACCCTGCTCGGGGTTCCTCCATAGTGTTGAGTCTGATCATCTTTTCTCCCTAAACCCACTGAACACAGAATAGGGGCTTAATACATATCAGCTGCGTGGACCAGAATCAGGAATGGCGACTCTGGGTCAAAGGCAAACGAGCGTTTCCAGACCTGCGCCGCCCTCTCCAGGATGAGCCCGAATACTCCACACGCATGCGCAGATGCCTTAGACAGCGTCACCTCTTCTCATCTGTTGTCTCCCTGCTTCCCCAGCCTCGCAGGCTGCAGGACAGCATGGCCTCAGACAGCTGTTGAAAGAATATGTTTGGTTTTTATTGTTGTTTGAGACAGGGTCTTGCTATGTAGTCCAGGTTGACCTTGAACTCACAGTGTAACCCAGGCTGGTCTCAAACTCCTGGTGATCCTCCTGCCTCAGCCTCCCGAGTGCTGGGATTATAGGTGTGCACCACCATACCTGGCTTGACAGGATGTGTTTTTAAAAGCATCTCTATTAGCATCAAATGAGATAAGAATGATCTGTGGGTTTCAGCCTGTGTTCGTTTCTTTTTTCTCCTTGCTGAGACGAAATACCTGGAACCCAAAGTTAAAGGGGAAGGGTTTATTTAGTTCATGATTTGTAGAAGTTTCAGTGTGTAATGGGCTGGCTCCAAGGCAGAGGGGCATCACAGAAGAGAAACAGTTCATGGCACCTCCACGGTAGCAAAAGCCACATGGGACCTTAACAGCGTCTTTCTGCCCCTGTCATCCTATCTAGACTATGGGGACTAGGGCGGTGCTGATCAGCGGGCTGGGCTGGAAATCCCCTGTCCTTAATCCCAGCAGCACTCGCCAGATCCAGCCACCTCTGCAGCAGCCAACGACCTCATGAGGCTTTGGGGGACATCTAGACACAGCCAGGACACAGCGCAAGAGTCCAGAATCCCAGATGAGCGCCCAGGTCCCCAGGCTGCAAAGCTCCTGAAGCCCGCGATGGCCATGGGCCTGGGGCGCAGCCGTGCACCCCGTTTGCAGTAGGAGCTCTTTGGATGGGAATGCGGCTGGCTTTTTTTTTTTTTTTTTGTCTTGTTTTGTTTTTGTTTTTGTTTTCTCAGACTATTTATTTTTCGACTTTTAAAATCATCATATATTTTGAATCAACTTGCAGCAGCTGCACCCATTTGCGGGGTGTAGTGTAGCACGTCCATCCCTGTACACCAAGTCTTGTGCCCGGATCTGGGTGGTTTTCATCAGAGACAGCCAGTAACCTGGGAGAAGGTAAGTGAAGGCGGCACAGACACCGAGACAGAGCCGGGACTCTGGCCACCGATCCTAGTCCTCCAAGCGGCTGTCAACCATCCCGTCCTTCTGCGGCCGGACGGCGGACAGCGCGAGTCCATGCGGGTCGGGCACAACTGTACCGTCATTGTCTCCGTCGCAAAGGGGCAGCTCGGGCAGCTCCCGCCGCTCTGGAGTTCACCCGCGGGGCTGCCAAGTGTCTGGCCCGAGCCCAAAGGCTGACGTCCGAGGGCTTTCTGCACACAGGAAGGGGTGCCTGTTACCCTAACCACGAGGCCGAAGACTCTCTCCCAGTCTCCAAAGGAAGCTTTTCCAGTTGGAGTCATGGACAGGGCAGAAGTGGCATTTTTTAGGAGACCTCACATGTTGACATTAGCACCAGATCTTTAAGCTACAGGCCTCAGATTTCTGGGAACACAGTAGTCTACCTGTGTCGCTGAAAGCAGCCGAGAAATCGCTGGCTGTGGAAACCCCTTCCATTTTTGTCAGCCTCTCTTCCTCCGGGCTGTGGGGGCGTCACTCGTCACTCGAGCTCCCTGGGGTGGCAGCGGACCAGGACTCCTCCTACCTGCAAAACACCTGGGGCAGCACATGCGGGCTGGGGCGCCTCTCCACCCCTGACCCCAGCAGCACAACCAGCACACTCTCACGGCGTTGAGAAAAGGAAATCCTATCCCTTAGTAGCAATTCTTTTCATCGAGTCTGTTGTTTTAAGATACGGAAAAAAGGAATAAAAGACTCATTCTCTGAGGGAGAGAAGGAGAGGAGAGAAAGTGATCAACCTTCCCGGGAGGAGAAAGGGTAGAAGGTAAAATTACAGCAGTAGATGATTTGACCATCCGTCTGCCAAGAGTTTCTGCCCAGGGAGCCAAGATTTAAAAGCATCTCCCCGTTAGGAAACTAGAAAATACAGGTTGAGCACCTCTCATCCAAAATTCTAGAGGCCAGTTGTGTTTTAGATTTGGGACTTTTTTCAGACTTTGGGTTATGTGCACACACATAAGGCTCCATTGTGGAGCAGGGACCCAAGCTTAGACATGAGATTCACTTATGTTTCATGCGGGCCTTCAATATGCTGTGTGGAGAGGTCGTTGTACTCTTCGCGAGCCTGCGTCTTGACTGGGACTTGTCATGTGAAGTCACGCATGGGATTTCCTAGTGTGGGGTAGGGCGAGCTCTCAGAAGGTTTTGGGTTTGAGGACTAGAGTGCAGCTTAGGGGCAGAACACTTGCACAAGACCTGGGTTTCATCCTCAGCACTGCAAAAAAAAAAAAATGTTTTTAATTTAAATTTTGGGATCTCAGGCTCTGACTTTCAGATGGGGACGGTCCCACCCATAGTGCCAGCACAGCACGGAACTTGCACCTGGCTTTTGTCCTCTCAGGGCCTGGTGGAGACAGGTGGCTGTGGGCTTTGGCCGAAGGCGTGGACTGAGCTGACAGGGAGGAAGGAAACCCATTACCTCCTCCTGCTCTCTCTCCCTAAACATAAACATCCGGGACACAATACAGCTCCCTAAAAACAAATGTAAACACGTAGGCCAGTTCAGAACTTTACCAAAGGGGCCCAGAGTAAAAAGGGAAGAAGAGCCAGACTGATGCAAGAGGATCCCAAGTTCAAGTCCAACCTGAGCGCCTTAGCGAGACTCCTTCTCAAGACAAAAAGTAAAAAAGGGCCTGGTATCTTCCTGTGTGGACGCTGGCCCGACAGAGCTGTTTTCTGGGCCACTCGAGCTGACAGCAGTTCTGGGTCCCTCGGGCCTGTGGCATTTGGACGGCTTTGCATTTTCCTCCCTTCCAGACCCAGAAACGGTTAAAGGCCCAGGAATTCAGTACAGCCTCTGGCTGATTGTCACCAGATGGTATCCACGTGGGAAAGTATTTCCACGGGATTTGTTCGTTCAAACAAGTTTTAGTTTTCTTGTTGTTTGTTTGTTTGACAGGACCCCTTCGTGTAGTCCAGGCCTGGCTTGAACTCAGTTTGTAGCCCAGGCTGGCCTCAAACATGGCAATCCTCCTGCCTCAGCCTCCTGAGTGCCTCCAGGCATGCACTGCCACGCCCAGTGAGATTTGTATTTCTAAGCAGAAGAGTCCAAAAGTGAAATAGTAGGCTGAATTTCTAGGTACAAATGGTAAAGGTAGAAATGGCTAAAGCGAGGAGAGGGAGATCGGAGGGGTAGGCAGTGGGAGAGGAACCCCTTCCCTTCTAGGAACACAGGTTGGAAAGCTCCAGGCTCTGAGCCCACAAACTCACAAACACACAAACTCGGCTGGGAGGCAGAGTTCTGTGCAGTGGCCGCTGGACCTGCCGGAGGGGTCTCCCAGACCACTGCACACACTGGGGAGTGGCATTGCCGGATGGAGGGACTGGGATGGCCCTGCAGGAGAGCAGGGGACAGGACACAGAGGCAGGGTCTGCTCACAAAGACCGCAGCTGCCCTTTCACAGAGCGCAGCCACATGGCCCCGGAGACCGCGGGACAGGGAGGGCCGAGGAAGCGAGGGCCTGGCCAGGCCACCCAGGGAGACGGCCTGCACGCACCCCCCACAGCTTTCTGGTGGACGGAGCAACTGCCCCGAGGGACCAAAGGCTCGGGTGTGTGTGGACCAAAGGCTCGTGTGTGTGTGTGTGTGTGTGTGTGTGTGTGTGTGTGAGGACAATCCTCCTGCCAGTGGAAAGGGACTTTCTCCAGGAAGATGCGCCCTTCACGCCCCCAGAGGCCCGGTGGCCAGCTGATGTTACTCCCCGCTTCACCTGGGCTGCAGCTGCTTCCTCAGCCCAGCACGCAGGGAGCCGCCGGTCCACCTCACTGACAGGAAGGGGCAGAGGGGCCTGGTGCACCCGTGTCAGGACACCAGACCGGAGCCCAGTCCTCTCAGCTCAGGGAATCAGAAAGGCAGAGTCTCGGGCCCAGCTTAGTTCTGTCAGCACGAAGACCACGTAAGATTTTATTTCAGGGACTGACACACCAGTGCTTTCCAAATTCAAGAAGAAAAAAAAAACATAGTGGCCTAGATGTCCACTGACAGATGAGTGGATAAAGAAAATGTGGTATTTATACACAACGGAGTATTACTCTGCCGTAAGGAAGGGTAAACTTGAGTCATCTGTAGGAAAATGGATGCACCTCAAGACCATAATACTAAATGAAATACATCAGACACATGGCTTAAATATTGCAGAGTTTGTCTCGTACGAGAAACTTAACGTATAAACAAATTGTAAAAATCAAAGACAGACAATAAGGAAAGAAGAGAGGAAAAAAAGGTTATTGGAATCCAGCGTGGTCAATGTATCTAAAAGTATACTCTGATTTAGTGTAATGATGTGTTTTATATGGTTTTTTGCCTGTTAGTCTAGCTGTTAATGATAATTAACTTGATAAGGACTTATAAAATAAATAATTGAATCTAAAGGGGTAGAGGGGAAGGGGAAGAAAAGAATCGAGGCGTGGTACGTACGCGCGCTAAGTCCCCACGAGGAGTACGGCAAACAGGGACTAATACACCAAACTGTTTTTCAAAGAGGGAGACAGAAAAGAAGAGAATAAGAGGGAAGGGCGGGTGGGAGAGGGGAGGGGAACTGCGCCTGCGGCTCCTTTCCCACTGCGGCCCCACCCTCGGGAACTCACTAAGCTCCTCCCCCGGGGAGAGCTTTCCTTCGACCCTCGTGTACCCCTAGAAAGTCCTTCCCACGGTCTTGCCCATGCAACCATCTTTCTCCATCTGACAGCTCACGGGAATCAGACTGTACCAGTTGGGCCTGAAAATCCACCCCGCCCCTGCCATCCCACTGGGCTGCACTTCTCCGCAGACAGCCCCTTGCCCAGAGAGGCCTGGGGTGCAATTCTACCCTGGCTGTGGCTTCCAAGCCTCCGGCCCTCAGGGTCCTCATGGTGACTTTCTAGCCCAGGGCCGCTTCTGCTGAGGACAGTGTGTCCACAGCTGGAGGGCGTCCACCGGAGAGTCCCTTCCGGACAGAGTGGAGCCCCGCTGTCCACCCCCTGCACCTCTCGAGGGTCCCTGATGCTTCAGAAGAGGGGCTTTGGTCTTTGGCCTCCCACATTTTTTTTTTTTTGGGTTTTGTGAGACGGGGTCTCACTATGTAGTTGAGACTGACCTGGAGCTCACTATGTAGCCCAGGCTGGTCTTGAACTCAGCGATCCTCCTGCCTCAGCCTCCCAAATGCTGGGATTGCAGGCGTGCACCACCATGCCTGCTGATCTCCCACATATTTTAAGAGAACTGAGCACCTGATGCCTAGGGCAGGAGGTGAGGCCTTCCTTGGGTTCTGTGACCAGAGGCCCAGGGACACCCCCTGCCCACTGCATCTTCCTTCATGGTCCCAGGGAGAGACTCTGATGTCAGCCTGTGCCGCTGCAACAAAACACCTCAGCACGGATAATTTACAAAGACTACATATTCATTTCTCATTGTTCCAGGGGACCAGGAAGTTCAAGATCCAGGCAGCCACAGATTACCTGTTTTATAGAGAGATGAGCTAGAGCCGAGCCTGGTGGTGCATGTCTATAATCCCAACATTCTGGGTGGCTGAGGCACAAGGATCCCGAGTTCAATTCCCACCTGAGCAACTTAGTGACTTAGTGAGACCTGTCTAAAAATAAAAACAAATGTTTAAAGGAGGGGAGGGCCTTGCAGATATAGCTCAGTGTGAAGGCCCTAAGCTCGTTTTTCAGTGAGAGAAAGAGGGGGGCAGAGAAGGAGGGAGGGAGGGAGAGAGAAAAAAATGTGAATGTCTACGTGATAAACTTGTCAGCACTAGAGGACAAAATTACACAGATGAATCACAGAAATATTACACTGAGCCAACAAAGCCACGAAAGAGTGTATATGTTGTGATTCTATTCGTATGAAACTCAATGACAAAAGAAAATCTAATCTCCACGACAGAAGGCAGATAGGAAAGAAGGGAATTTCGGAGTGATGGAAATGTCTACATACAGAAATCGGCATTGGTTTGGGGTGTGTTTTTGTCTGTTTTTAAGACAAGGTCTCACTGTGCAGTTCAGGCTGGCCTCAAACTCATTGTGGAGCCAAGATCGGCCATCAAACTTGTAGTGATCCTCCTGCTTCAGCCTCCCAAGTGCTGGGATTACAGGCGTGCGCCCCCACATCTGACCACACTGAGTAGAATTTGTACTTGGGCTTTCGCTAGCAGTGCTCAGGAAGATATCCTCTGATGCTGGACAGCGGCCAAGAGCTCAGTGAGGGCTGGGGGCCCATCGGCTAGGGTGCCCCGGGAGTTACACGCATCCCAGCATTCCCTGCTTGCCGTATCTCTGTGTGCAGCGAAGATGTTTATGGAGACGCCTCCCCTGTCAGAGGCGAGGAGCACCTGCACCTGAACAAATATCAGGAAAATCCCACTGTTTCTCCACGGGCAAAGGACGGGACTCCCTTAGAGTCAGGGCCAGGCTCCCTGCCTGCCAGAGGACGGGGCATCATCCTGAGCCACAGGGACGTTCCAGCCACAGCGGCTGAGCTGCAGTCCATGTTGGAGCTCGGGACTGTTGTGGCTGCTGCCTTTTTTGCTGTTTTTACTAAAAGATGGCAACCAAATGCACAAATTGAGCTATGCTGGTCACAAGTTTCCTGAAGAGCAGCTCGCCTTTCGCCTCTCCAGCCTTTTAAGTTTCCGTTGCTGCTCTCAGCCTGTCTCCATGGTGACCATAGCCAGGACCCTCAGCAGCAGATTTTACTTAATAACTTGGAGCCTCACTAGACTGTTTTGCATTGTTGCTCTTTTCATCTATGCCAAATTACAAAAGTTAACAACAAAATGGTATGGACAATTGGGAACGTTTCCAAATTCATTTTATGAGCCCAGCATGACCGTTAACCCTGCTAACAAAGCCAGGTAAAAACACCACAAGAGTAGCTCAGACGGACAGAGCTATAAAAATCCTCCATGAAACACTAACAAACCAAATTCAAACCCAACAGCGCAGTAAAAGGGTCGCACACCAGCCAGGCAGGATTTATTCCTGAGATGAACGGACGTTTGCATACGGAAATCAGCTGGGAGACAGCGCATCAGCAGGATGATGGGTAAGATCAGACACACGCAGCTTCCTCTGCTCATACTCGATCCTTTCCATGGCTCCGTTCACGAGCTCCGCATCAGGGCACACACATGAGCACGGCCACGGCCATCTTCCTCAGAACCATGGAGGAAATGAAGTTCGTGACCCACAGGGCTGCTGTGTGAATCTACTGTGCATGTAGGATTACCTCAGTAGATTCAGAGAAAAGCATCTGATAAAACTCTACACTTTCACGATTAGAAACTCACAGCAGGTCGGGTGTGGTGGTGCACACCTGTAATCCCAGCACTCGGGAGGCTGAGGCAGGAGGACGGCAGTGAGTTCGAGACCAGCATGGGCTACTTAGTGAGTTCCAGGTCAGTCTCAACTACATAGTGAGACCCTGTCTCAAAAAACCAAAAAAAAAACTGAAACTCACAGTAAACGAGTAAATGGAGATGACCTCACCATAACAAAGGTCCTGCATGAAAATCTGCAACAAAACACCTCACGGGGGTGGGGGTTGCAAGTCGGGAGGAGCAGGAGGGAGCAGGCAGAAGACCCACTGCGACAGACAGCGGCTCCACACAGCCAGGAGGCCCAGCCAGAACCTGCAGGTGAGGAAAAGGAGTGGAGGTGTCCCTACTTGCACATAGCATGGTTTTATATGTAGAAACCCCCAAAACTCCACCACAGCACCGTGAGATCCAGTAAACAAATGCTGTGAAGCTGCAGGAATCAAAACCAACAGCAAGGTCCTTGGTCTGATAGTCTACGAGATGAGAACATCTAGACACCTGCAATTTTTCAGATTACTGCTGAAAATAAATAAATGCTTGTAAACACTGATAAACTATTGAAAAAATGAGGGAAATATCCCATTTACAATAGTACAGACAAGGACAAACACTTGACTAAACTAAGGAAGACTTACACACTAAACTGTAAAACATTCATGAAAGATTAAAGAAGATATAAACAAATTGAAAGGCAATACACGTTCACGGATCGGAAGTCTAAATATTATTAAAACGCCCTTACTATCCGAAGTGAGCTCTAGATTCAATTCAACCTTTACCAAAATCCCAGTGGTATTCTTATAGAAAAAGAAAAACAATTCTAAAATTCACACCGAGCCACAAAAGACTCCAAATCGCCAAAATAATCTTGAAATGGGATGCCAGCCAGGCATGTGGTACCTGCCTGCGATCCTAGCTACTTGGGATACCGATGCGGGCAATCGTGAGTCTGGGGCCAGCTTGGACAACTTAGTGAGACCTTGTCTCAAAAAAATACAAAGGGCTGGGAATATAGCTAGGTGGACCGCTTGCCCAGTACATATGAAGCCCTGAGTTCCAGCCCCGGTACCAAGAGAGGGGAAGAGAGGTGGAGGGGAGAGGAGGGGAGGGGAGGGAAAATGCAAGAGGAGGAGGGAAGAAGGAAGGAGAAAAAGAAGGAAGAGGAGGAGGCGTCACAATAGCTGAGATGTGGCAACAACCTAACACCTAGCTAAACAAGTGGATTCCAAGGTCTGGCTCGGACACACAGGGGACGGGCGTCCTGCAGTGCGCAGGCGCGGGATCAACCGGGAGCGCAGCACGCATGCTCACTGAGGCCCCGCAGAGTCAGCGCGCGGCTCACAGGAGGCGCCTGCACCCGCGAGGACAAAATGGCGGCGGCCTGAGGGAGGGGCGAGCTGCTCGCCAACAGTGAAACCTTCAAGCTCTACGAGATGGGTAAGCCTAAAATCCACTGTTACACAGCACTGTGCCGGTAGTTGTGCAGTTAAAACCTATAGAGGGTCAGTGTCGCGTCAGGTCTTCTTAATGCAATGAAATTAAAAATAGAAGTAAAAAATCCAAATATGACACAATGCACAAGGCCCTTTGTTCAATCTCTGCACCCCGAAACCCAATTATATAAAATAAAAGCAAATTAAAATGATGCAGACAGAAAATAGGATATGCCTCATACGTATTCAGATACAAAATCTGCGCACATCCACAGAGTCTGGGCTTTTTTATTCCAAAGTTATACAGGAAAAAAAAAAAAATCCCAGTACTGGAAAACACTCAGAATCAAACACACTTAGCCAGTTGTTTTCCGGATGACATGGTAGGAGGGCTGTCACTGACACCAGTAATATCTTGTGTGTGCTCCTAAATATTTGTCCAATGTTTCTTTTTATCTTAATTACCAACTAAGTAGTGTTTTAGATCCCCCAAGTTTGAATATTTAATAACTTTTTTGCCATCTAGGGGCTTTGTTTTCAGATATTCTGTTTAAGAATTATTCTAAGTATTAGGACTAATGAAGAGATCCTAGCAATCTCTCCCCAGCTCTAAATTCTCTGAGGTATGAAGCAGGGGAGGAAAACAATTCAGGCCTAATTGTGCTCTTAAAATAGGACTGAAGAGCTTTTCTTCGAAATCCACAGAGGGGAAGAAATTAGTTACAAGCCATCTGGCTTTGTCTTTCTGCTTTTTTTGAAAAAGTGATTTTATTTTTAGGAGAGAAATATAAAATTTACTACTTATCTGCTTTTCATATTGATAGCAATAAACATACAGACTAATTCATTATGTAAGTCAAAATATACTTTGGGGATTTGTGGGGTTTTTTGGTTTTGTTTTTTTGAAATAGAGTCTCACTATTATAGCCTCAAACTCAGTGATCCTCCTGCCTCAGCCTCCTGAGTGCTGGGATTACAGGTGTACATTACATGCCCAGTGACATTTTGTTTTATATTAAAAGAGTTCTAGCAGGAAAACACAGCAAGGAAAAAACAGGCACATGAAGAGGAAGAGCCAAAGACTCAAATGCATCTCTCACGACAGGCAGGCAGCACATTCCAAGAAAACAAGGCCCAGGCAGTTTGGACCTGGTCCTGGAGCAATGGCCATACTCCCTGTGTGCGTGTGTGTGTGTGTGTGTGTGTGTGTGTATTCCTAGGACTTTGAAAACCCTCAGCATAGTCAGGGCTGGGGATTTAGCTCAGTGGTGCCGTCGCCTACCTCATACATGCAAGGTCCCGAGCTCCATCCCCAGTACCAAAAAGGGGTGTTGCAGTGCCCCAAAGGCCTTAGGGTGGGGAGATGCCGCCCTGACTCAACTGGGGTGCAGACAAGCTCCACAAAGTGTGAGAGGACCTTGGGGACAGCACAGCTGAAAAGTGGGAACACAGACAGTAATAGTGCTGGATATACTGGTGAGAGTCTGGCACATTCAGACCTGGAACCTGGAGCACCTCGGTTCACAACTTGATTCTTTCCATGATTGTGTCGCAAACTGAATTAGACAAGAACTGAATCAAATTCAATGGTTACGTTTAATGTTGGTCTTTAGGGATTTTTTTTTTTTTTTTTTTAGTTTTTTTGAGACAGGGTCTCACTATGTAGTTGAGGCTCATGGCAATCCTCCTGCCTCAGCCTCCTGAGTGCTGGCATTTTCAGTGTTGGTCTTGTGGGAAAATTTGATTCAGTCCTCATCCAATTCGGTGAGTTCAAGGCAAGCCTGGAATACATTGTGAGACCGTGTCTCAAATAAGTGCTCATTAGATACTGGCTCTACCCTCACTAAGCCCCCTGCCCTCCACAGCTCTCAGTTTTGTCCTTGAAAGAGGCCTGGGCATGGGGTAGAGATAGCAGAACAGGGAAACAGGGTTTTAGCTCAACAGACAGTCCACCACCTCTGAAAGGGAAGGATACAGTGTGAGCACAGTCGGGTGGCAAGAGCGCGATGAGGTGTCCTGAAGATTGCTGTGGGAGTCAGCTTTCTGTCACTGTGACGAAACAGCTGGAGTAATCCACTTCTAAGGGCAAAAGGTTCAGCTGGGTGTGATGGCATACACCTGTGATCTCAGCACGCCGGGAGGCTGAGGCAGGAGGGTTACACATTTAAGTGTAGCCTAGGAAACATCAATTTAGAGACCCCCTCGCATTGTCTTAGAAGAATGAAAAAGCTGGGAATGTAGCTCAGTGTAAACCAAATCAGTAGATTCAAACCCCCGTGCTGTGAAAAGATAAAAAGGATTATTTTGGCCCACTCTTTTGGAGATATCGCTGCATAACAAGTTGGCCCTGCCGCCTCAGACCAGTGGCCAGGAATTGTGCTGTGGTGGGAGCACGGGGTGGAGCAAAATTGCTCAGCTCCTGTCCAGGAAGCAAGACAGCAGGAGGAAGGGGCTGGGGCTGCCCAGCACCCAGCGTGCCCAGGACGTGAGGACCTCCCACGAGGCCCCGCAGCCTCCCGACGCCCTGGGAGCCCTGCCCCCCTCGGCACCTGGCATTGGGGCAGTCAGGACTCTAACTCCTAAGACTCCGTGAGAGCGGGGCTCTTGGTCAGCATTCCGTGCCGGATGGAAGAAGCTTCCTGCCGCCCGCCCCTTCGCCAGCTTCCTCCTCCCCCAGTGCACACTGGGCTCAAAACTGGCAAGGATGAGTTGCTGGGGAGGTTCCTTATCCCTGGAGGACCAAAGAAAAGCTGTGCACAGTGCAGGTGCAGCAGGTGCAAGGGGAAGCAGCGTTTGGAAAGGACACAGGTGTCGGCTTTCAGAGGAGAAGGCTGAGTCACTGTGAGATGACAGCCCTCTGATCCTAGGCAGACAGCACTGTGGTGACCTCTGTGCTGGTCACAGCCACCTTGCAGGCCTGGCACAGCAGCTTCCGAAGATGAACTGAGTCCTTGCTCCATCAGCCACAGCTTCCTACAAGGTGCAAGCAAGATCAATCAACACTTCCCGGAAGAAGAGGCCAATAAACACATGAAGAAACACCAATATCGCTGGCCATTAGAAAAATGCAAATGAAAACAAAACAGATTCATTTAACCCAGAAAGAATGGCTTTCATCAAGAAATCAAATCAAAACAAATGCCAGCGAGTCTGTGGAACCAGGTGGGCGGACCTTTCTGCATCGTTGGTGGGAATGTAAACTAGTACAACCACCGTGGAGATCAGCACGGACAGTCCTCAAAAACTGTAACTAGAAATTCCATTCCACCCATCTCTTCCCCTTCTAGGAATCTTCTCCAGAGCGTTAAAGTCATCACTCTGCAGCGATCCATGCACACCCGTGTTTATAGTGGGGCAGTTCGCAGTAGCTAAATCTTGAAAGCTGCCTGCCTGTGTGTCCCTCAGCAGGTTGTAGGGAAAGTTGGGGGACAGGCAGGGAAAATTAAAGAGCCTCAGTGAGGTTTCTGGCAAATAAAGAGACCCCTGCTTGAGAGACAGACAGAGAGAGACACAGAGACATAGAGACAGAGACTAAGAAGAACAGAGCTGATGAGGCAGCCTGGCTCACTTCATGCTTGGCTCGGTTCCCTCCTCCCTCCACCTCCAGTTCAGCACAAAAGAAACACAGCAGGGGGAACGATTCTATAGAAACTCCTTGCACTAACACCTAAACACTCACCCGTACAGATGTGTAAGTACGTGTGTATGTTACTGTCCTCACCGTGTTGGTACACTAACATGCACAAGCATCCTTTTTACTAACTCCGCCTTGACAGTCCATCTGCTGGAAACCTCACAAGACGAGCACCTAGACAGCAGAGAGACCACAGATGTGCTAGTCAAGAAGGTGCACATGGGCAGCAGAATGGGCAGTGGCCAAACCAGGGTCCCAGAGCCAAAATAGCCAATCGGGTTAGAACAGCTCCCAAGGGAGCTGCTCATGTAATAAAGAGGCTCAGAACAAAGACCCCTGAGATCCAGCTCCCAACTCCTACCTCACTCCAGAAAAGTAGCTGTCCATCTACTTATTTCCTCTCCTTTTCCCAATAAAATGATTTTACTTCCCCATTTCAACTCCCTTTGCAATAAAGTGATTTTGTTTCTCCTTGTGAATTTATATGTCTAATTCTTTTATTGATGTAAGTTTTGGTTTTTTTTTTTTTGGAAACCCTAGCTAAAAATCTACCCTCCTAGGATATAACAAGACAAAGGCATAAAGAGAATGTGGCATCTACACACAATAGGGTACTACTGTGCCACAGAGAAGGATAAACTTGAGTCATCTGTAGGAAAATGGATGCGCTTTGAGACCGAATTTTAAGTGAAATACATCAGACACATGAGCTTAAATATCACATGGGTTCTATTATGTGAGAAACCTAAATTATAAATAAAGAGCAAAATAAAAGACATGCAATAGGAAATAGGGACATAGATCTTTCTCAGAGGGGATACAGGGAGGGCCAGGAGGGGAACTGAGACGGGTTATGTGTGGGTATCACGTCCCCATTAGTGATAGGGCCATTATGTGCTACAAACGTGGGCTAATAAAAATTAAAGAGGTCCAGGGAGGACAGAGTCCTAGCTTGGTGATTTCCAGCTCTTCTTTCACTTCTCTGACTTTGCTGAGACTCCCACCCAGCTGGTCCTCTTCCTTGCTTTAACAGGCCTGAGTCGGAACAAAGCATAGCAATTTCTCTTACTGCCAGACATTTTAAAAATAACTTCTGAATTTCTGGATCATTTAAAAATGTTTAAGTGTAATATTGTTTGACACAGGATTGCACAACGGTTGCCCGGACCAGCCTCAAACGCCTGGGCCAAGGGGTCCCCTGAGCGCTGGGACTATACATGCTCACCGCACCAACCCAACCGCCTCATTCCGAACTGCTGTGGAGGCTCTTCAGGGAATGACAAAGCTGGAAAGGAAGCCCGAGCTGGGCTAAAAACCCCAAATCAATGGAATTGCACATTCGGGACTAGGAGCTACACCGTCTGTGATCAAGACTGTGGGCGCTGATGGTGACATTGGACTAAATAGACCAGAAAGACACAGATGTGTCCAGTCAAGGCCCACGACACTACCAGCTCCGAGTGCCCTTAAAAACTGTCCCTCCTGGCTGCTCAGGAGCTCGGCCATGGCTGCCCCTGTGCCGGTCAGGCCACATGCAACAAAGCTTTCTTTTTGTAGTGCTGGTGTCACCAGACTTACTGCTCTGCGCCCTGGGCAGCAAGGCGTGTTGGGGTGACTGACGGCCTGCGCCTCACAGCGATGGGGCAAGCAGGGCCCTATCACCTAAGACAGAGCCCTGCGTGGCAGAAGCTGAGTCAGGCTGATGGCAGTGCACTGCACCCCTCAGGGTGGGAGCAGAAGCTGGTGTTCAGCAGTGACACCCCTCAGCACCCCGAGAACGGAGCACCAGGCAGTACAGAGCCAAGACTGAGCTGAGCCACCCAGAGCCAGGTGAAGCAGCACCAGACCACCCTTGATCACAGGCAAAACCCAGACAGTGTAACGACAACACGATCTCTAATTCTTTAAAAGCCATAAAGAGCTTTTGTGTTAAGCCGGTTTGCCAACTACACAGGCCCAAGGAGAGTGGATAAGTGTGCATGGAAGCCACGCCTTCTCCTGGAGTGAAGGTATTTCCATGTGCTGTCCTGGCGGCCTCAATGTCCGAGTGGATTAGATGTTTCCCTGTTGTCGTCATTTTGGCCTGGGGAAGAGCCAGATGGTGCTAGACCTGGTGAATACGGTAAATGAGGACACAGCATCGTGCTTTTATGAGCCTGCTTTTCTGCTGTCTGTCAGCAGCCACATTCATCATATTTTTGATCACACCTCGTAAAGACACCAAGGAAAGAACATTTCCAGAACTGCTTCAGGAATTGGCAGGAATGATGGGATCAGAGGGTCCAAAGCAACGAGTGGGTTTTTGAGGACTCGTGACAATGTGCCTTACACTGTAATAAAATTTTTTAAAAATTTGACCAAACCTATCCACATTTTATGGTCATAGAAAATAATGAAATACACCTGCTGCAGTGTGGCGGAACCTTGAGAGCATCAAGCTGAGTGAAAGGACAGACACCAAGGCTACATGTGGGCGAATCTAGAGCTGGGAAGAAAGATTCCCGCTGGGGTCAGGCCAATGGGAGATGGTGTGGGTTTTTTTCTTGAGATCATAAAAATGCTCCAGAATCATTTCTGTGGGTGGCTGTATATCTGTCAATATACTAACAGCCATCCACATTTGCACTTTGGATGGACTTTTTGGTGTGTGAATAAACAAAGCTACTTTTAATGATGAGAATAAGTCCAGCTTATCTGCAGACCAGATCAGGACGTCCAAAGCACCATCTTGGGATTTCGCTGCATTCCCTGGTCCTTCGGAGCAGGCCTGACACACAGAGGGTGTTAAATAAATGTTTTCTGAATTAATTCACATTGACTTAAGTGCTCTTTCAAAGAAATACGCACCTGGAATATCGACATTTAGAGAAAAAAACATTCATTTGTACCCTAATCACATCCTTTCTCCTCAGAGATCTGTTGCTAAAACTGTGAAAGCTCTGTGTCCTCACCAGAGAAAACAAAGCCAACACACGTAAGATGGACAGTGAACTAGGTAGACACTGCGCTACACCAACGTTTTCACACCGCCCTAGTGAAGGTGCTGTGGCTGTCAGATTTGCATCTGTAAACAGATTCCATGCTCAATGAGCTACACTTGAGGGTTATATATAATTTTGTTGGACAGCGTTTGGAAGAGATTAGTCTTTGAAAAACAGCAATAATTACTATTATTATCCTCTTTGAGGAAACTCTTAAAAACATCTCATGAGTCTACCCAAACCTGTACCGGATTATCAAACTATATTGATTTATACTCACTTCCATTTCTTCCACTTTCTGGTGTGAAGAACACTATTCAAACAAAACAGTTCATCGAAAGTCATTTATTAAAAAATCTGCTGGTGAGAAAGGTAGGGAGAAGACAGACACATAGCGATTCTAATGAACTAATGTCTTTTGATTGGAGTGCAAAAGGAAATCCAATTTCACAATTACCTGGCCAGATAAAGAGCCCTTCTGGGTCTGTAACATAGTAATGATCACCAAATCATTTGGCCACAGTCACATGAAACCTCTTTTAAAAGTCTGTGCATACTGCAAGTGTGACAGTACTGGTTTGGCATATGCAGAAAGGGTACCAGACAGAAGGCTCTGCTACCAGCCCTGAATATTCACAGCATTTCACATTTCACAGCACTAGAGGGGTGGGGCTTGAGTGTGCCTCAGACCAGCGTGGCTCCATGTGGAGTCTGCAGGGAAGGGCTACTATTGCTGCCATGGCAACCAGACCCTGGAGGGGAGGATGGAGGCTGCATCCTCACTGTCCTCAGGCGAGTCACTTCCCAGATGTGTCCAGACCACTTGGCTCCCGTTTCATGACCTTCAGTGCTGACCTGCTCTCTGCTTCCCTCTGTCCCACACCAACTCCCCCTCAACGCAGCTCCAGCCTGAGCTCAGGTAGAAGGCAGCGAGTCTGTGGTGGACCGTGCCTGCCAACAGACTGGAGGCCAGTTGTTTCTCAGCTTACAACACAGTCCTCAGCAAGGCCTCATCCCATTCTGTCATTTTAAGACTACCAAAATGAAGGGCCAGGGATTTACCTCAGCAGCACCACCACCTGCCCCTTAAGCACAAGGTCCTGAGTTCGATCCCCAGTACCCTCCCAAAAAAAGAAAAATCCAAAAGACTACAAAACGAAGACCAGTGACCAGAGAAAGGAGGTGAGAAAGAACAGAGGTCAGGAACTTAGTTATGATTGCCTGGAGCTGAAGGTCAAGTTCCTCCTGATCTGATCTCTCCTCTCCCTGCCTTCCAGTTGTGCCTCCACCTCCCCTGATGGAAAAAGACTGCAGCAGAGTCTTTCTGCAGGAATCTGTAAGAGGACAGAGGAAGCGGCCGGGGCAGAGAGAAGTTAATTACAGTTCAGTCATAGGAAAGGTGCTGGAGGATCCTTCAGGGCCTGGCCGCCCGTAGCTCCTTTCTGTCTGCAGTTTCAGTGGGCAAAGCCACTGTGTCAGAGTCCTGTGGTTCCGAGGTCATGGAGACTGTAGGACCCAAATGTCACACAGGTTTTCCAGCACCCGACCTGGCACGGGCAAGAACTCTGTGTCCCTGAGTAGAAGGACACAGAAACCACCCCAGTCAGGGTCCTACCGTAGTGCACTGACTTGGTCAAAGGCCCAGCCAGGACTTCGGCTGGCTTCCTTTCCCTGGTGAGAAGCCTACCTGCTGAATCCCTGTGCCCTTCTCCCTGCAGGAGTAGGTGCCTGAACTCAGGAGACCCTCAGGTCACTCAAGTGCCTGAACTCAACACAGCCATAAAATTGGAGTTCTGCCCAGCCCACCAATGGAGTCCCCAGCAGCCTCAGACAAGTGTGGAGGGCCTTGTGGCCCCCGAGGGCAGAGCGACTTTGGCCTCACCTCTGAACTCTCCCTGTAAAGCAGCTCCTGGCAGAGGTGAGGGTACAAGAGGAGAGGAGGTCTGTGCTGGTAGGCAAGGAACACTTCTTTTCAACTCCAGGTGGCGCCGCTAGGTGTCGGCCATCCAGCTTCAGTTTGGGTCCACCCAAGCCTCTGTCCTCCTGGGGGCACCATTTGCTTTAGCTTTGGGGCTGCTTTGACCAACATGCAGAACACACTGCCTTTGTCTGGGACTGCGTAAAGACCTCTCCTCTTCCACCTGCGGGAGGCAAGTAAGCAGCAGGCAGAGCACTTCTGGAAGGCTTGAGTCAACACTTGCCCCTCAGCATCTAAACGTCTGTGTCAGACAGCTTTCTGTGGCTGGGACAAAATACCTGCTACAATCATCAATAAAGCTCCATGCTAGAAGTCAGGTAGGTCTAGGTGATTGTTTGCTCCCGCACTGACCCACTATGTGACCTTGGGCAAGTCACCTGACTGCCTGAGGTCCTGTTTCCCCATCTGAACTTTATTCATGATATATGAAGCTCCTGCCAGCTCTGAAGTCTCTATTCTGTCTAAAACTCAGCACCCAGTGAATGGGCTTAATTGTAAGACATGCTTCTCTGTACATTATCAAGAGGCAACCACCCTAAAATGTTACAAGGCTATATAGGAAGATGGCTGTGGGACCGGGGATTTAGCTCAGTGGTTCCACCACCTGCCTTGCAAGTACAAGATCATGAGTTCGATCCCCGGCATAAAAAAAAAAAAAGAAGAAGAAAAGATGGCTGTAATCTTGTTATAAATATTTACCTCTTAGGATTGTTGGGAAGATTTTTCAATACATGTAAAGAATTTGAATAGTATGTACCACATACTAAGGGTTAAATAAATGTACTATTCTTAAGGCTAACTACATATGGCTGTAAGATAGATTCCATGAAGGGACACGAGTCATGGAACATGCTTGTTCAGTTTTTAATAGATACTGCTAAGTTACCTCCAAAAGTTCAGTGTGGTCTCATTCCCAACAAGAGTACCGAGGAATGCAGGTCTGACTTTTTAAATGCCTTTTTAAAATCTCGGGTGAGGTTGATCTTGCTTTGTGAGTGCATGCAGCATACACACGCCATGGCGTGAACGTAGTGCGTCCCTCCAGCACCCACGAGGAAATGGGATCGCCTTCCTGGCTGTGTTGGGGGTCGAGCCCTGATGAGGGATGAGGTTAGCGCCTGTCTCGTGACTGGCTTGATTCGCGAAGCAGTAATTCTTGCCTCGCAGGCCGGGATTAGTTTCCGAGAGAGAGGGTCGGTAGGAAGTGAGGCCGCCCTCCGGTTTCATCTCTTCAGCATGCGCCCACCTTCCTTTCCTGCCACACTGTGACCTAGCTCAAGACCCTCACCTAAGGCCACCGCCTGACCTTGGACTCCCGCCTTTGGAAGCTTCAGCTAAATAAATGTCTTTCCTTTATACATTAGTGACAGCTTCAGCTACTCTGCTACAGCAATAGAAAACCAGGCAATACTGTTGTTACTAGTCAGCAATATCACTGGTGGGAAGACAGCCTCCGGCCACAGCAACTAGGCCCAACTCAAGCTTTGGGTCTTCGCAACCTCAGATGTCTCCTGCCTCCACCTGCTGTGACTCTAGCTTTGGGATATGAACAAGGTCATCCTCTCGGACCTGTGGGAGTGTGGGAGAGCAGAGGAGACCTGAGGCCTGACTGGCCTCCTCTCTGAGCACAAAGAAAGGCTGCACTCCAGGGCGGCTGAGTCCAGGTCTAGGGAAAGTGAAGACAGCTGAGATTAAGTTGTTCACCCGAGCTTGCGCTAATGGATATGGGAAAGCGGATGAATCCTCTTACTCTGATGGCTTGTCCCGTGTTGGGTGAATAAAGGCAAGAGGAGCCAGATGCCAGGGGCTTCTCTGCCTATGGAGCACCCTCTGGCCGCCCACAAGTTAAACTGTGTCACTGTTATTCATCCTCATTCGCACCCAGGTCAGGGAGAACGAAGTAGCAGGTCCAGGTCCTGGAACAGGGCCGGGTGGGTCAGTTACAGGCGGCTCGGCTACGGTTGACATCTGGACAGGGACAGGAGACCGGCATCTGCTACACCTGAGAAGTGGGCTTCCTGGCTGGAAGGAGGGGGCTCATCACCCCGAAGGCTGCCACCTTCTGACTGAACTAATGATGGCCCACCAAGAAATGGGGAGCAGAGGCCTCAGAACCAAACGCCGTGGGGGTTTCTCGGTGAGCAGAGAAGTGCCCAGGGAGCACTCAGCCTTGACGGGAGCTCTCTCAGTCCTGGACTTGGCCGTCTCTGACAGGACCCTGTGTGGCCCTCTGCAGTCCTCTTGTTTGTCTTCTCTCCTTTTCTCTCTGCTGAGCTAATGTCTCAGCTATCAAGGTCCCCACTCTTCCTGGACACAGCCTTTGGAAAACTCTCTCATCTTTCTCTGTGGTGCTTTCTTCTTTTAATCCTTCACCCACTCATACTCTTCAGGGTGGGGCTCCCTTCCGAGGCACTTTTCTCTTTTCCATCAGAAGATGACACAGAACAGCACAGGGGCTGTGACTCCTGCTTTGAGTCCTAGGCTTTCCATCCTGTTAGCTGTGACTGACTGGTTCCTTAGCAGCTCTGCAACTCCTTTTCCCCCCAGGTAAAGTGGGGTGACGGCCTCTTTCCATGGGGACTGAAGGAGTTAATCCCTGTAAAGAAATAGAAAAGTTCTGGCCCTCCCTAAATCAGTTACTACTGTGTACATCACGTGAATGAACGATTTAAACAGCGGCCGGTAGGGAACATGTAAACCAATTAAGCAGTCGCTCCTAAAGAACAGAGAGAATATTTGTTAAAGTATAGTCCTATGATTTATTTTCTTCTTCCAGCCCAGCAGTGATAATGGTGGACATCGTCTGTGTTTTAGGAAAGAGGCTCAGTTTGACTGGAAATAAATAGCACAGGGAGCCTCTCACTTTATTCTCACAGCAAGCCTAAAATCAGGTGTTTTATCCCCATTATTCATGAGGATGAAACTTGCCTAAAGCTGAGGCCCCGCTGGGATCCCAGGGCCTCAGGAAGTCTGGGAGGAAGCTCAGCAAACAACCAGTCACAGAGTCCCCAAGTTTCCTTCCGACACAGTATCTGAACCCCAGTAACCTCCAGAAGAGGATGAATTGAAATCACGATTTTTGAAGGAGTTCAGGAACAGTTAACTAATAGGACATTAGTCCAGAATTAACAGTCTAGTAACTAAACCTATGCTGTAACCAGGAAGTTGTCTAACTTTAAAGAAAATTATAAGAGGGGGGAAAAGTAACTGGAATTTGGAGGAAGATTTTGTGTAGATGTCTCCAAAAAACCACGAGTGAGTAGAGTAATGATTGGGGGAAATGTAATGACCAAGAAATAAAACTATGATGATTGCTGAATTTTACATTTTTGCAGGTTTTGTTGTTGTTTTCTTTTCTTTTCTGGTACCAGGGATCAAACTCGGGTCTCTGTGCTTACAAGGCAGGTGGTGAAACCACTGAGCTAAATCCCTGGCCCCATATGCAGTCTTCTTTTGGCCATTAGGAGAAACCAACATGTTCTCCGTCATCTGGAAAATGCTGTGAAGGTTTTTGCTATCACTGTTTTAAATATTCAGAAACAGACGCAAAACCACCCAGGGTCAGAAAATAACCCAAGAACAAGAGTAGTTCATAGCCTTTTGCCGAATGTGTGTGTCTATGAAATCATCAATGTTGTACCAAAGAGGCTCTGGGGGATTTCACTTATTTGCTTGTGTGACCCTTCACCCACTGTTTTTGTTGTGTGGTAAGGAAAGGAAAAGTGTAGCAAGAACAAGATGACCTTTCTATTTTGTCCTAAGACAGGAAACAGGAAGAGGGGGTGCTGCCATCTGATGGTTACACAATATAATAATTTTAAATCATTATGCTTCACAGTGAGGAGAAGCTGTTAGTCACCATCAAATGCACGGAAACACTGACTTGCCTGGCATGAGTCAATTCTTTAGACTCTTTCCTCATAAAGTCTTTCCTCTAGAAGGTAATCACAAAGGATCTCGAGTCTCATTTTTCTTCCAAGAGCAGACAGAGCAGGAATGTGCCAGTGGGTTGTGTACGTTATCGTAAAGATCACTGACAGGCTAATATTTGTATTTCATGATCCCAAAGCATTCGGAGTAGAGGTAGATAGAGGAGACGTGGAAAGCCTTTGAGTTTAATCATTAAAGCCAATTTCCCAACTACCCCCAGGACAAGGAGGAAGGCTGGGCCCTCTTACATCCAGGAATCTCTGTGGCTGAGGTGACCAATATTCATACAAGTTTTCCTGTCACCAAGCAAGAGAAAAAGCAGAGCAAAGACATAGCCCTTCAGGAAGTCTGGGCCTGGAATCAGAGTATTCCGGAACATTCTCTGTGTTAAAGAAACATGATGCTGCTGTAGAAGGAAACTCAGAAGAAACTTACCATGATGTACAATTTGGGATGGCCTCCCTACAGTTAGCTAACTGTGGACACAAGACACTGTGGCTACACAACATGTATTTTGCTAACAACAGTGCTGAAAAAAGACTTGGATAAGTAGGCGGTATATTCTTAAAAAGGAAATGTCAAGCCAGGTGTGGTAGCAAAGCCTGTAATCCTGGCTACTAGGAGGCTGAGACTAGCAAGGTCAAGAGCAGGCTGGGCAACATGGCGAAACCCTGTCTCAAAATGAAAAATAGAGGATCAGGGAGGTGGCTCAATGGTACAGCACTTGCCTAGGATGTGCAAGGCCCTGGGTTCAGTCTCCAGAGAGAGACAGAGAGAGAGAGAGAGATTTGAAAAAGGAGAGGAATCTGGAAAAGAAATATAAGCCCCTCAAATCATGTTTGGATCCAGAGAGGCATCAAAATAAGCTCTTTATAAAAGGTTCACAACTGGATGTGGTGGCACACACAGTAGTCTCAGTACTCAGGTAGCTGAGGCAGGAAGGTTGCCAGTCTGAACTACATAGTGAGGCCCTCTCTCAAAAAAATTAAATTTTTAAAAAGATTCACACGGTGGCAAGAAGTATATCTTAACAAGGATATAAAATCCAAAGGCGACTCTTGGGGGTGTTTAAAAGGGGAAATATGGAAATGCCGTAACAATTGAACCAAAGGAAGTGAACTGAACTTTGAGTTTTTTACATAAACGGTGGCGTGCTTTAGAGATTAGAGTGGAGTTTACCTCTTCCGGTTACAAGAAACATTCCCAGAGGGTCCCATGGAGCGGTGTGGTGAGGGCCTGGGTTCTAGTCGAGTCTCCTTGCCAAGCTGGGCCTGAGCCCCTCGCTCTTTGCGCCCAGCCTTGGCTTCCTGGCCTCCCCGGCCAGGTGCCAGCGGCTCTCACGGGGCTTCTCTGGCTGGGCTCCGAGACCTCTTCCACTCTGGGCAGTGGCGCCTTGGTTCACAAACTCTGTTCTCTTCACAGTTCTGGTTGCAAACTGAACTGGATGAGAATCGCATCAAATTTCCCCACAAGGTCAACACTGAACCTAGTGACTGCTTTGACTCAGCTCTTGTCCAATTCGGTTTGCCATCATGGGATGAGTCAAGTTCGTGAACTGAGGCGACCCTGTAATTCCAGGGTCCCATCGGTTCTCTGGTTTGAGAGACTGTCCGGCTCAGTCATTCCTAAAGACTTTGCTAGCCTTACAGTTCTAAAATATGCAATATCTTTCTTCCATCCCTGAATTCCTCAAGATCAAGAGGAGGAAGAAGAGGCAGCACACTTATTTTTTCCCTACTGTTATCTTCCCCTGACACACAATTGTTCTGGTGTTGGAAATTCCTAGAGAAGTGCTTTCCCATGGAAATACAGTTCATTTAAATTTTCTAGTAACCACATGTTAAAAGTAAAAAGAAATAGGTGAAGTTTGTTTTTAATAATGTATTCTACTTAACCTAATACTCTTTATTCAATACATGGAATTGATGTAAAAATCAATGAGATGATTTCTTCAAACTGAGTCTTCAAAACTCAATATGGAAAGCAGCCCTCATCGTAGACCCCCCACTGTGGTCGAAACCCCAGTAGTATCAAACTGTGTGTGTGTGTGTGTAGTGGGTTTTCCTATACATATAGTCATATGTATACATATGACTGTGTACATATCATGTACATATGTATGTGATAAAGTTTAACTTATTAATTGGGTGCAGAGATTAACAACAATTTGATGTACTATGTAAGTACACAAATACTCTCCCAATATCTCATCGTACTATATTCTCCCTTCTGCTTCTTGTCTATTTAAATTACATTCTAATATTTTTATTCTCTCATTTTAGTGAAAAAGCACCTTGGTTCTGATCCACCTGTGAATGGGTCCTGGTGTCCGTTGTTTAGAAAAGAGAGGCTGGGCCGGGCGAGCCCCTCTGTAGATGTTCATCGGTGCATGAATGCGTGCAGAATGGATGGATGGCAGAGCTGGGCAGGTAAGCAGGCGCTGGTGAACCCGGAGGAGGCCTCCATAGGCCCTTTGTGCTGGAGACTGACGGCCACTTCGCGGCCCTGGTCACTGCAGCTGTGGCAGAGTCCTCACACCAACTTCACCTGGGCCTCCTCAGGAGGTGCCCCGGCGACTGTCACCCTCGTAATTCTTGTCATGGGGAGCGATGACCCCAAGCCCACAGTGGGAGGAGCTGGGGCGAAGGACACAGGCACCCTGAGGCAGCAGGAAGCTGCCACCACCTGAACAAAGACTGCAGTGCCACAGTGGCTGTGGGCAGGGACCGCTGCCCTGGGACGGCTGGGGATGCGGCACGTACAGAGGGACAGAGGGGAGGTTCCCACCTGGGTGGGGGAGGTGGCCACCCTGGAAGAGCACAGGCAGGAACAGGAGCATCCCAGGCAGCAGCCGGCTGCGGGCGCCCCAAATGGCTGGAGGTGCAGCCCGGTTGTGCATTTACCATGCACCCAGGTTTGGAGGTAGCGCAGTGCGAGCTCAGCAGCTACACCTGGCTGTTGTCCAAAGACCCCGTGTCCAGGAGCAGAGCCCTCCTGCAGGTACCTTGAAAAACAGGCTGTTGGTTACCCTGACCAGAACCTGGGGGCGGTCTGAACCCTCAGAAAGACTCAGAACCCAAGGAAACAGAAGGACTGCAGCGCACATGCATCCATCCCCCGAGGGCGCGGGAGAAAGCAGTCCTTTCCTTTCCACCCCAAGTGCTTTTCTCAGCAAGAAAACCAGAAGTGTCTTTCTCAACAGCCTGCTCCCCAGAGAAGAATATAATTATCTCGCTGTCTTTGGGTTCAGGAAGATAGTGATCACTCACAGAATCTCTGCTGTAGAAACAATAAGCAATTGTATTAGTGCTCCTCATTTTCTAAATGATGTGGAAACTTCCATTAACTCCCCAACCCTGGTGCGAGAACCTTGATTCAGAGACTGTTTGCAATTAATGAATTTCCTGTTGTATGACATGGAAGCAATGGAGGGTGGAAATAGAATCTAATTTGGAAGACAGGGAGGTCGAGTTCACTGTGAGATATCAAGCTTGTCCTTTCATAAAACCAGATGGAACAGTGAGTAAAAGGAGTTACAAGAAATTCTGCATATTAAAATGCGACAGACTACCTTGTATGGGGAAGGTAAGGATTTGATTTGATTTGATTTTTGTACCAGGGATTGAACTCAGGTCCTTGCACTTATGAGGCAGGCGGTGGAACCCCTGAGCTAAATCCCCAGCCCCTAGGATTTTTTTATTCCATCGACACGTTCTGTAAGATCAAAGTAGCACATGTATATAGAGGTAGAGCTTCCAAAGTGGCTTCTGCATGTTTAAATTTCATCGTCTTCCCATTCTCCTATCCTTCTCTCTCTGGGCCGGCAAACAGGCTCGGAGAGACATTGAGAAGTACTGGATTTAAGTCTTCTCCGTGTTTGGGGGGCGCACACTTTACACTGACGTCAGGGTATTTATGTCTCATTTGTCACAGTGCCGTTCCAACCCCCTCCGCCATCCCTCTGAGAACAGATCTGGGCCGCAGAACGTCAAGGGGCCTTGGATAAACCAACGAAATCACAGGTGGAGGGCCGGGATCTCACCGATCCTCGATCCTCGATGCAAGACGAGCCTGTGTGCTGTCCCGAAGGCCCCTCCCTTTTGGGTCGTTAGCATCACCTCAGAAAGGATGAATTTCAGCCAAAGGAGGAAGCGCTGCCGCGCACACAGCATAAATAACAGACGTGCGGTACTCCCTGGCCTTAGTCCTTCCCTGAACCGGGCATGCGCGTGTTTAAGAGGATGATGTTTACAGCCACGGCGCCCCCTGCTGGAGCTGCCTCAGCCGACCGAGGCTCTTCCAGGCCTCGAGGCTCCGCGGCAGGAGCAGGGCCGGTCCGCCCGTGGCTTGCCCAGGGAGACGTAAATGACCCGTGGATTCTCTTGTCAAAGTCGAGACCCTGCATTTTTTGTGGCCTGGCTCTCTGTCCATCCCTAGGCAAACGGCTTTGGTGGGGGGGGGTCACCGGGGATCGGAGGACCTGCTGGCACTTGCAAGGCAGGAGGTGGTGGCACCACTGCTAAATCCCGGCCCTGCCAATGGCCTTTCCTTCAGCAGCCATTCTCTGCCACCGTTTTTCTGAAACCGCCCGTTCCCCGTCCCCATCCTCCGCTCCATCCTGACTGCAGAGGGCACGGCGCTGAGTAAGAGCGTAGCCAGGCCTTTGGAAGTAGCCCAACCCTATCTCCACGAGATCCTCTCGTGTACGTCATTTGGAGGCAAAGTCCCCAGGAGAAAGGGGACTCCTTCCCGTTTGGACCTGGAACATCGGGTCTGACCCCTTTACACTTCACCCCAAGGTACACGTTGACCCCAGAATGTGGCAGTAGATGGTTTTCAGAGAGCGGAGGCCCGAGGAGAGGTGTGCAGTCAGAAACTTTGCCGACTTGCGCTGCTCCTGCCTCACTGACGCTGGCAGAAGGCACAGGCCTCTTGGGTGGGAGTCGAAGGACTTCATTACTAACAACTCCGACAGCAGCGTCGGCACACCGGCACGAATCCCCTGCCCCTACACAACACAGGGGTGGTGTGGGGCCCCACATGACACCCGCACATGTGGGGGGCTGCGTCTCGGGACAGGAACCGGGGCGGAGAGCTCAGCGGGGGAGCAAGCAGCAAGCAGCCGGCTCCTGCACTCTCTCCTACTTCCTCACCTAGTGGCCGCGGCCCGGGAAGCTGCTGCGCTCCTGGATGGAGGCCAGTTGCGCAACTGCACACTCAGCAAAGGCCGGAGGGAGGTGGGGCCTGGACAGACCTTCACCCCCGCAGGGCCCACATACCCTTTAGAATTCCAAACTTCTCTTCAGACCCTCACATCCCGGGGTCGCTGACCTCGAGGGTCCCTGGCCCTGTGCTGCTGCTGCAGACTGCGCAAGACACCACGGGAACAGCAGAAGGGACACGGGCTGTGGCACACAAACCTGTCTCCCCAGGTTTCCACAAAACGACTCCGTGCTGTTTCAGTTCCTCGGGCTCGGTTACGTGGTTCTCAGGTCCTGTCAGGCTGCGATACTGAAACGGGAGCACTGCCTACCCTCCAAGCTGTGGAGAGGACTCGGACACAAACAAGAACAGCGCATCCGATCCAGTAAGCAACTCAAGCTTCGCGTCCCAGAGCACAGTCCTGCTCTCGCTCGCCTGCTTCTCCCGCAGCTGCCCCTCCACGCGGACCGCAGGTCACGCGACTCTTCCTGCCCTCCCATCTCAGCCACCCAACCTTCCCGCCGCGTCCCACAGCCACGTGTTTCGCACCTGGACCCTGACCACAGCCCCCGCCCCTCTGCCTTCTCACCGGGCTGCTTGAGCAGCCGCCGCCAAGGAAAACGGACCGCAGGCCGACGCTGCTTCTCTGCCAAAGCCTCCTGTGACCGTCAACCCGTCCCGGACCAAAGGCCCTGCTCTCGTGAGCTGCGGGGCCCTGTGCGTCTGCCACCCAGCGACCCGTCTGTCCTCTCCCTGCCCCCGGCTCTGGACCACACCT